>NW_015094507.1:17810415-17896129 GCF_001431845.1 Calidris pugnax
GGGAGGGCGGGAGCGCGGCCTGTCATCAATCACCCGCAAAACGCCAGTGGGAAAAGGCAAAAGCAGATAAAACAAAGGGGGGTGATTCCTTTTCCCGGTCCCTTAACGCCTGCCACCGTCCCGGGTAACCCATTCTGTGGCATCCTTAAAGTTTCCTAGGAAAAGCGAGCCATGAGAGCGATTGTGTGCGAGGGGTGAGAGTTGCCTTTAGGGCAGATAAAATGGGATCGGGCAGTCTCCTCGTCTGGGAGACGCTGGGCGAGGAGGAGAAAAACCCTTTTTCCATTTTTAACGTGCGAGGGATGGATGAGTCAACCGGTGGCCCTAAAAGCTCTAGGTCTTGCTTGTGTAATTTTTGTCAATTAAATACGAACCGAGTTGTTTTTTTTTTTTACCCAGCGAGTAGGGAAGAGAAGAAAAGAATGAATCTTGGCTGGGCAGGCAGGATTGATTGGCCCTTGGTAGGGTTAGTTTAGTGGGTAGCTTCCAGTAAGGCACTTAAGAATGGTTAAGCTCCCAGCCATGAGTGGCTGTAGCGCTGAGGTATGGATCTGTGTCCTTTGTGTGCAGGGGAAAAAAAAAAAAAAAGCCCTCTGCAGTTGTTGCAGCTGAATTCCTTCTGCTGGTGCGTTCGGTGCTCCCTTTTTATACAGAAGTTGGCCCCAGATTACTCCTAGTATTACCAAGCAGTAGGTTTGAATGTTTTCAAATTGCCATCTCCACGTAGAACAGTGTCGTGTTTCAATATTCTGGGTTCTGTACAGCAGAATATATTTTTTACAGGTTTTAATCAAATAAAAAAACCCCTCAAATCGTTATGGAGAAAATATATAAAGGACATACAGAGTACTTACACTTGGCATCGGTGCCTTGATATTTTTTTTGCACCTCTAGGAAAAGATCTTGAATGAGTCAGCGGTCTGGGATGAGCGTTGTGATGGATGGCACTCCCTGGTACAGTGAGGCATTACATACACTTGGGAGTTAGATGTTTAAAACCGGTATCGGTTTGATTCTTTTTAGAAGATAAATGTTGCTTCATTGCAAGGATTTCGTCTCGCTTATTTCTTTGGGATTTGGAGAGCTTAGGTTATGAATATTTAATATAAATGTTGCCTGGCCACTGAATGTGTATTGCTGAAAGGAGACAAATCAATAAAATTTTCAGCAGAGAGAACCTACAGCAGTATTTGAGGTAATATCTAACTCCTATCTTAATGATTCTGAAGCTCTTAAAAACGAAAATGTTGCTGAAGTTGAACAAATACAGGCCTCACCTTCTGATGAGAAAATCAGAGGTGTAGGTGGTAATCCATGTGAAAAGGTGATTCTGTACTGACAAGGGTGTGTTTTATGTAAGCCATTTGTGTAATCTTAATGAAAAGCAAAGGCCAGTAAATCAAAATGTCTCTTACAGCACTTGAATGCTCGTGAGCAAAACTTGAAACATTTATAAATTGTGCACGTTTCCAAGGGGTTTGCTTAAAAGCTCCCTCTATGGTTTCTGTTACAAGGAAAAAAAAAAATCTTTATGGCAGCGTTAGTGCAAATGTGACTGTTGAGCACCTTGCTTGGTTTTCACTTTCAGTTGAATTTAGGGTTAGTATGACGTTGTGTATATTTAATTTTGACCATCAGTGAACAAAATAGAGCTTATCATTTTAAAGGGGCCACTTGAAAGATTGCGTGGGATTCATCATATCTAATTTTGTAAACGTACAGCTGACCTAATAATTTGTGGTTTTCTTGATAGTCAGTTGGAAGAAACAGATGGTTTATTCTGGAGTGTCTAAAGTCATCCTATTCCGATTTAGGATGAGGCAAAGTATGCTGTAGAAATATGTATTGCTTTCCATTGACTGTAAAATGAATTTGCATGACCATTTCCCATGTAGACGTCTACATTTGGGTCAGCTAAATCTTGCTCTGTGAGTGAAAAGGATTCCAGGCTGATTTTAAAAGTGCCCCCAGCTGAGCCAACCGTTTGGTTCAGTTTTTATATTGGGAAATTTAGTAACAATAGCCAGAATTCAGTTGACTTCACTGACCATTTTCTCAGCGTGTTACTGTGATGGTTAGGTTTCCAGCATTTAAAAAGTATCTGTCTGAATTCTGTTTAATGAAAATTAATGGTCATATGAAATCAGAGCTCTGGATATAAAACCTGATGCTGATACTTTAAGTTCACACTGAAGCATTTTTCTTCTATCTGATCCTGTGTCCTGGTAGTGTTTAACTTCACCCAGTTGGAGACTATATCAGCATCAGAACTTCTTACCACATGGTTAATCATTTCAAAAATGAATTATCTGGAAGCAGAGGTATGGATTGATTGAGGGGGGGGTGCTGAGAACTAAGAATACAGTGTGGTAGTCAGTCAGATGAGAAAACAGCTGTCTTTATAGAGCGGTCATAGACAAATAAACGATATGTCTGTTTGAGAGAGGGTAGGCTTATTCAAGACGAAATTTATCTCTCACAAGAGTGTTTTAATATTTTTGTGGTTATTTGAACAGCTGTTAGGTCACTTCCAGTTTCTCCATGAATTTGGCAGCCAAACTGTAATTGTGGCTTTACCATCTATACTTTCTGCTGAATTGTGCTTATTGGCTTGAGCATACTCTTGAGTATGTTTGCTAATTTTTGATACCATTGTTTGCATCTAGAATTACGTTTTAAAACTCTGTTCACTGTAAGCTGTGCAGAACACACCTGCCTGGTGTAAGGCAGGTTCAATTTTTGAAAGAGTGGCTCCTCTAAGGAGTTTTCTACAGCTTGGAATGCTACAGATGAGTTTGACTTTCATGTAAATTCTAGCTATTAATGGGACTTCTGCAGAATTACTGCACTTGGGCCTGGATGCCCCTGCCTAATGCATTGTATGTGTTTGGTTTCCTGTGAAGTCCTAAGGGTGCTGGCCTGTCTCAAAGCTTTTAAATGAATTCTGGAGGGTGAAAGAAGGAAATAGTGGCAGTATTTATTTATTTTTTTTTTCCTGTTCTCTGCTGGATGTTTTAGAGCCTTTATTTGCAGTTTTCTTTCGCCTGAAAGATGATGTTCTTGGGGGAGTGGGAAGAATAAACCACACTTAAGTTATTTTTTTAAATTCAAAGGCAGGCTAGTGTTAGAAAGCCTGCATGTCTGGATATTTCTGAGACTGACACTACAGGGGGAAATACAATCCAAAGAAATGGGATGAGGGGGGAGGGATAATGTTGACCGTAGGGATTTAAATCTCCTAATTCATGACACACAGCAACTGAGAAGACAACCTGAGATGAGTAGCTTTCTGCCACGCTCCTGACCCAAAACCAGAGGTCAACGTCCAGCTAGAACTTTGTAGAAGCAAAAAGAATGTTGTATTCAAAAAGTTTGTGCAGTCACTTAAAAATCCACAAACTTTTGCATCTGCACGTGCGATTTTTCCTCCCCCTGAAAGAATCAGCTGCCTTGACACTTCCCCAGCAACCAACTGATGTTGCAAACCAAAAATTGTAGTGGGTGGGGTTATTGAGAACAGTCCTTCACCTCGGGTCACTGGTTGAAAGCCAAGCAGAGATAATGTCAAATGTTTGAGGGAATATGGAAACGATTGAATTTATGCAGTATTTGGTAAGGGGTGTGCATAAGGGCAGTTTTATAGAAAATGTCTCTAGCTAAAGATGGCAAATGGAGTTTGTTGAAAGAGTCCCTCTCTTCATGAAGGACTATTTACATTTTTTTTAAAATTTGTCTTTAACCTATACCGTTTTCCTTCACAGAATAATCTGGGGGAAAAATGGATCTAATTAACACAAATTTTCAAAGTTAGTGCAAGAAAATGACTGACCTCTTTGAGCAGGAAGAGCTGTTGCTCTTCCCTATAGGCTGTCCTCCTGTGACCTTTCAGTTACCCTCTTGAGCAAACTTAACTCCTTCTGTCTGAAACTTTGGTCAGACCAGCGGCCAAGTACGGGTTTGCCTTTTAAATGAAAGAGATCTAGTGGCTTTGGAATGTGACATATCGGTAGTGCTCCATCTCTTTCTGCTTAATTTCTGTTTTGTTAACATTTATCTGCATGTGTATTTATTGCTAAATGGCCTTGGCGAGGCGCCAGGCTTCTCATTGTGCTCTGGTATTGCAGAAATCATTGGGATTTTAAAAAACAAAACATTCCCACCCCTAAAAAAAAAAAAAAAAAAGGAGGGGGGGGAAAAAAAAAAAAAGAAGAAGCCCTTGCATTGGAAATAAGGAAAAGGAGAGCAATTATAAAAAAAAAAAAACCCCCCCCCAAAAAAAAAAAAAAAAAAAAGGAGGGAGGGGAAGAAAAAAAACATGATGACTGCATCTGGACTTGATAATTTAATTTATACGAGAAATTTCTATATAGATGCTTGTGGTGACCATAAATATTAAATATCCTTGGTTGTAGATGTCATAAAATGTTGAAGCAGTTTTTTGTTTCAGCGGCGAGTCTGAGAAATGCAACGTGACGTATTTTTATGTGAAGAGAAAGATCTAATTGCTGTGCCTAATACATTTTGCATTGCTTGATTTATTTTTCATTCCTCAAGCCCTTGATCAGGAGAACTGGGATTTCCTGAAATAACACACTTGCAGCATGAGCTAATGCATATGTGTGAGCATCCCACTTGTTGGGGGAGAACCAGAACCTTGAGCAGCCTGAGACCTTGAGTAATCGGATCTGGTGTGGTGGCCAGCTCTGTGCCACCATGTCCCATCACGAGCTGCTTCTGTCCCTGCTGTAGCTATAGGCACTGGCTGTGAAGGTTAAGCACGTGTCTGTTATCAGTGCTCTCTCTGGCCCTCGGAGCGTGCTCCTCTGAGGTGAGCGTGGTTTCCAAAAGTATACGTTCTCTTACTGGAGTCTCCCAGACCATGCCTAATTAAGAAACGTGACTGGAGTGATTGACGTCCGTGATGACCAAAGCAAGAGGAATATCTGGATTATTTTAATTTCTGCCTGTGCATTCCCCGGTTAAGTAGATACAAAAAGTGAAGAATGGCGTTAGCCAGTGCTGCCCTTAGGGGAAGCTGGCTTCTTAAAATTAACATTGCATGTTGGTAGTCTGGTGGGGAGACCAAAACTAGGAATGTGGTACCATCAACTTAATGTTGAATAAGGGTGGTGGCAGTATAAATTTAAACACAGCGAAGTAGTTCTGCTTTTGCAGGAGCTGAAATCCCTGAAGATGGGTGCTGTTGACATCAGGATAGCATTTGATTGATTCATGTAGAAGCAATCTCAGGCACGGTTCAAGTTTGAATGCATATGTTGAATGGTGACATTGGAAACTGAAACCTGAGCTTGAGCTTCCATTTCAGGCCAGGAAAACTACTACTCTGATTTCAGCCGATTGAGTCACCTTCCTACATCTTTTGCCAAAGTTTCCTTTGGCTAAATGAGAGAAGCTAGGAACTGAGATGAGAGATTGCTAATTTAAAAATCAAACTCCCCCCCCCTACAACCCCTCCCCCCCTTTGAGGGGAAACAATCAGCACCTTCCTAGTTGATAAGCAGTAATTAAAATGGAGAAAATAATTGTTTGCCTTGTTACCTTTTCAAGTTGAACTGCTGTTTCCCTTGTACATAATTTCTAGGTAATTACAGGTCAGGATGAAGTAATTAGATGACAGAACTTTGAAAAAGAACAACTTGCCTTTTTATCATGAATTAAAGGAAGTAAGAAGACATCACTCCTTGGAAATGAATATTTGGCTTTGTAATCCATTAGTGTGACAGGTCATGTTCCAGATGTCAAACCTGAATTCTGAATTGCCTCCTTCATGTTTCACCCACTCTTCATTGGGTGTAAAAGCAGCTGAAACATGAAATTTTGATTCCCCAAATCATATCAAAAATTCTGAGAGAAGACTGGTGTGAATGCTGTCCTTCATCTTAATGCAATATGTCATGAACGTATGTATTAACTTTATGCTCTTAGTACACAGAGCTCTAGATTAAAAAAAAAAAAAAAGTATCATCTTGAATTTGAAATGTCATTTATGAAGCAATAATTAATTTCATTGTGTTAGCAGTGTGGCTTTTTCTTGCAGCTACCCTAGATTCAGCAACCCCAATTTTCCCTTGCAGCACCTCTGCCTGATGTTCTTTAGCTCTTTGCCTTCACAGGTACCTATAACCAGTAGGAAACACCCAGCACAGGGGGTAAAGTGAAATTAAAAAGAAACTGAAGATAGGCCACAGTGAAGTATGGTTGATCATATTAAATATATTGCTTTTGTCATCTCATAAATGAAATTATTGCCTGACATACAATGTCTGATTTGAACTTCACCACCCATAAGATGGGTGCAAGTCTTTATTCAAAATATCTCACTTCAGTTTTATAGTCTTAGAGAAGCTCACTTAAATTAGGTTTTCTTTTATGAGTGCACTTTCAGAGTCTCAATTTTTATATATAAAATAAATTGTTAATTAAAATGCATGTCATTGTCTTTTTCAACAATTTGGGCCTCTACATTGAGGAACACATAAAAAAAGCCGTCCTGTGTTTGCCACCAGTTAAATGCACATTTAAATTCAGTTGTCAACTACAGAGAGAATAGTCAGAGCTAATTGGGAGTGAAGGAAGTTAAGAAACTGAACTCAAGAAGTCAGGAAGGTTTTCTGGAATCAAAATTAGGTTGGAGAACGAGATCTGCTAACTCCAAGCTTTGTTTAACTGGGCCATAGTTTTCAAGGGCTTTACAGTTAGATGTCTACAATATAGGTGGTGTTCAAAAGTTGTCTGATTTGATTTGCCTTAATATTTCATGGCTCCTTTCAAATGCTGAGATGCTATAAAAAACTGTTTTGAACAGAATGTTTGTTCATCAGATATATTTTTATGGCTTTATTAAGAAAAACCAAATCCCAGAAGTAACTCAGTGCATTTAAACAACTATTCTTACCCTACTTGATTGGTTTCTTGTTTTTTTTTTTAAAAAAAGTTCAAGACAATTCAATTTAGCCTTCAGATTTTCATTTAAAATCAGATACAAATATTTGCAAGCTTACATTTCACTTCACAGTGAAGGAGTTTTGTTTAAAGGCACATGTTTTTATGTCACTATGTTAATAAAAATGTCTATTCAGTCTTTGTTGCTGCAAAAACGTGCCTGTTTAATTTGAAGCATTACTAGTCCGATCATTCATGTGAGAAGTTGTTGAACAGTTTGATGCTGTGTTAAATTTGTGTTTCTTGACTATTAATCTCCATTTTACAAATGGTGGAGATGGAGAAGTATGAGATGAGTCATTCTCTCAGTCATCTTGCCTATTAGTGGCACAGTACTGAGCAGAGCTCGCAGTCCAGTGCCTTAAATCTCCTAAATTAGACTAAATAGAGGAATGCCATTTAAGAAATCAGATTACGTACATGCTCAACATGTGCTCAGTCAGGCTTTTCAGGCTTTTTTTCAGATTTCAGGCTTTTTTCTCCTGATGGCTCTTTGCAATGTAGTGTGTTGTCATGTTTTAATAGTCTCCTCCTCCATCCCACTCTGCTTAGTTTTATACATTTACCTGAAGTTGTTGTAATTCAAACTGTGAAATTGTTTTCATCAGGATGAGGAATCTCCCCATCAGTGGCGTTTCTGGAGATCTTTGATTTTCAGAGCAAGGTTTTCGAGTGGAAAAGTGTTGTTGAGTTAGAAGCAGGTGAAATTACAGTAATACCATTGAGACTTCAGTGTCCACAATGCAGTATAATTTAGAATAGAATCATGTGTCCTTGGTGCACAGATCTTAATTTTCTATCCCAGTTGTTAGTGTTTTCCCAATGGCAGAACCTGATTTTTCCACCTTCCCTCCCTGTTGTCTGTCCCTCCCTGTCTGTCCATCCCCCACTCCCTCACCCCATTGCATTTGTTCCTTCTAGTCTGCCTGGTGTTATAACATTTTCTCTGAATTTTTCCCTATTTAATTTTCAGGGGTTGATACAGCTGGAGAAAACTTGGCTGATGATTGTTTCAGCTCTTTGAGTTTTAGCCATTAATCAGAGTCTGTTTATTTTTTTTTTCCTTAATGATTTTGGTGTTTAATGTGATTTGGGAACGTTTCTGCAAAAAGATAATATAAAGGAGAGTTGTAGAAAGTTATTACACCCGAAATTTGGGTGATGTTTTTGCAGCTCATGCAGAAATTGGAAAACATGCCCAAGATGAAGTAGTGGCAGTGAAGGATGTACGTGATCTGTTACATTCTTCAGCTAATGTAAATACAGTGTGGATGTTTGCAGTCACGTTTCTGGTAGTATAGACAAGCTTTGGGACAGATGTTATCTTATGAGCTAATTTAGTTCCCACTCAAAAATTATCTGGTATCACTTCAGCTAGAGCAGCACTTGTTTCTGAGAAAAAGTATTGTTTTACCACCATAATGCTGTTGAGTAAAGATGTCACAGGGCTGTTCTCTGACTGATGCTGAGTGTACATGGGATTCTGTTGAATTTTGAAAGCCTGACTGCACCTTGGTTTAACCTGATTGATGTATTTCTGTACCAGGCTGGAGTGTAGTATGCATTTTGTCCTACAAAAAAAAGTGTGAATCCTCCAGCCACCCCCAAGTACGTTTTTTCCCCACTTTGTTTCCTTCTCTTGTTACATCTTCATTTGCCTCTGCTTTGAATCAAATTATTGGTCCCCCTTTGGGGAAGCTGAAAATTGTACAGACACTTTGGGCATGGGATTGAAAAGGTTTAAACTGCAAAGCCTTCATCAGTGGATAAAATCCAAACAAGAAGCTCCTTTGCTGAAAAAGTTGATATTACTGTTAACTGGAAACATTTTCCTCTCTTTTTATGAGTTGGAAGCTCCCAGACTGACTTAGGGAATTTTAGAACCACTGCAATAGTTCAACCTGTGAAGTAGGAATTAGCAAATGTTTGCTTCTGCTTGGTCTAGCACAGGCTTCAGCCATGGACTGAATAAGCTGGTGGCTGAAGTTATTTGCTTCACATGGTTGCTTAGCAGAAATCATGTTAAAATGAGGAACCTCAGTAGCATGCTGTTTACATACCTGAAAATTAGCTGAGAAGTTTTCATCATACAGTATTGGCAAAACATCAAACATAATTAGGAGGGTACAGAGCGAGTGGAGTCCTTTGTAACTGTGACATGATCCCATTGATTTGTGTGTATCCTAGTTTTGGAAAACTGTCTTGGCCCAATGTCTAGAAGTCTCAGTAGAAGCTGATACTGTAAGGAAATTTTTTTAAAATGCATTTGAAAATAAGGATTCTCATAAAGAGCGAGTCTTTGGAAGTATCTTTCTGTGAAAATCTCCTGCAAAAAGTAGAAACTGGCTGTTTTGGGGTTGGTTTTTTTAATATTTTATGTTTTCAGAGGAAATGCTATTAGGGCACTGATGTACCTGGGAGCCTTTTGGTACATAGCATTTGAGAGAGAAGGCAGGATCGATAGTTTTCTTGCAAGGATTACTTTTTTCCTTGTAATTCTACAATGGAAATGAGATTGTTAAAAGCACTTGCTGTATTTTATTCAGTGCAATCAAAATTTGAATTACATATTGCCATACTCCTGCAAAAGAGACTATTGATCCATTCATTGTGTTTATTTGGCTAGATCTGAGGCTGTCAAAAATGTTGCGGAAGGCTTTTGTATTGTGTCTTTTGGTTTCCAGTTCTTTGAGATTTTAAGCAGTAGTTGCTTTATGAATATTCTGTCTCAATTGTGTTTTCCTCTTCACTTTGCTGCCTGTATGCCAGTAACTATATGGAGAGGAATGGTATTTCATGTACATGTTTTATTCTGGAGTCTTTTGTTACCCTTACTTGTGTGAAAGATATTGTCTGGGGGAGAATGATGATTGCAAATTAAATGTATGAAAGGAAGATTTTGAATACCAGTAGAAGTTCTGTAGCCAGATTTTCATACATGTATTTGTATGGTAGATAGTTCCTAAGTTTTAACCTTACATTGTTGTTTTTTTTGTTTGCTTTTTTTTTTTAGCAATACTCTGGCACCAATACCTGACCTTAACTAATATTTTTGCTAGTATTCTCCTGGTGACAACAGTATGGAGTTACCTTTCTTTTAGTTAGTTTCATTGCATCTGTCTTAAGTAAAACCTGGTGGGTTTTGCAGGGCTCAGTTTTAAGAGTCTATCTTTTATCATTTGTTAATTATCTGCAGCTTTTGGTGTTTGAGTGGGATACGGTTAAGTGAAATGCTGAAATGGAATTAGCTTAGGCTAAATTTTCTTATTATTTTTCTTCTAGAACAAATTCTGTACAACATAAAACAGGAGTATAAACGCATGCAGAAGAGGAGACACTTAGAAAACAGCTTCCAGCAGACAGATCCTTGTTGTTCTACTGATGCACAGCCACATGCATTTCTTCTTACTGGACCAGCTTTGCCAGGTACCCAGAGAATTCTGTGCAATTCTGCTCTCTGTTCTTAGGCTCTGTTTGCATAAATAATTTTCCCTGGTTATCTGGTGGCTTATGGCACCTTTTCACTAATTACTGTTGCTTATTTTTTGGCAATACTAGCATTGATGTGGAAGATTGCCGCCTCTCATTTTAAGAGTCAGTAGGATACAAAGCTTGCATTGTTTTCTAGAGAGCATCCTGCATACCCTGCCACCGAGACTGTAATAAGCTTTTGCAAAGAGCTGTCAGTGCAAAAATATACTGCACTGGAATTTTTACATAAAATAGAAGCTTAAATTTGTAAATAGCAACTGCCATGTATATGGTGTTCACAGTGTTTGGGTGGCACTCCTCATGTTTGATACCCATGTGTATTGTCCGTTGTAGATATCTTCCTTTTGAGTGTCCAGTTTTTAATAGTAATTATAAGTGTTCAAGTGGCAGAGAAAGACTTCTCCAAGTGTTCTGTAAAGTTCCTTTAATGTAAATGATGTGAAGAAAACATTATAAAAATGGTTCCGAACTAGTTGTTTAAATTGGTGTGCCCAAATATTTGCTCTTAGGTACTTCATCTGCAGCATCATCACCATTGAAAAAAGAACAGCCGCTGTTTACTCTCAGACAAGTTGGAATGATCTGTGAACGTTTGCTGAAAGAACGTGAAGAGAAAATTCGTGAAGAGTATGAAGAAATTTTGACCACAAAACTTGCAGGTATATTATAGTTCAAAAGAATGCGTTAGGATGAGTTTGAAAGCTTAAAACTTTTTCTTATTTTTGCGTTACGCTGCTTTTTCTGATCTAATCTGATTAAGGAATGAGATTGCATACAGAACAGAAAACACTATGTGTAGTCTCTTTGATAGGTTTTTTTTTTTCCTTCTATGCTGCCTTGGATAGAAACTATGACTCCTGGGTATTACTAATCAATGGAAACAGTGGTTTTATTTCAGATAGAACTTTCTCTTGCTATCATGTTTGAATTGATCGTTTCCTCCTTGTTTTTTTGCCAGAAAGACTTTCTATTCTACTGGCTTAAGAGCTCTTTGTGAAGGACTTTTTTTTTTTTCCTGCTTGAGAACTGACTTCCTTTTTCTGGAATTTGGCAAGAAGACAGTACCTAAGATTTCCCTTTCTCTTCCCAGCACTTGCCATTACGCCGCTGCCAGCGGTGTTTGGTATCTGCCCGAGCGTCGGTAGTTTAGCTGCATTTCTGATGCTCTGTGTTGAATTGTTGTATTTCACATTATTTGGCTGATACTTTTGGTGCCTGAGGCCGACTTACCTTTTTCATAAGGATCATGTTAAAGTCAGCATTGTAAATATGACCTTTCTTTAGTTGTTGGAGTTCTCTGCTTCTAAGCATCTTGCCGGCATTTGAGCACCTAAATTCTGTTGCGTTCAGAGGTAGGTGCCTTCACAGTGACTCAGTGTCTAATTTAGTGTGATGATAATGAACATCTGAGTGCACTCTTTGGCAGCAAATCTGCTTTTGAATACCCACGGCTGTTCTGCATCCCACCTGAAAACACATCAGAATTGAAGTTTGCAAATCTCTTCAGGTGTGGAAATAAACCCTTCTACAGGCATATCCGTTGCCGAAAGTCACCAGACTGGTGTCAGGCTTGGGGGCTGCCTGTGACAGAACTGTCTCTGCACCTCAGCCTCTGCTCATCTTCTGGGCTCGCTGATCTGTTGCTACTGTGTCAGAAATGGCCGTAGTTCTAGGTCCCTCTTAAGTCTACATCTATTTACAACTGTAAGTAGAGCCCTGAACACTTCTGTTGTTTTGGCCTAATGTTCCATCTCTGCATTTTTCTTCTTAACCCACTTCAGACTGATGAATTAGGACTTGCAGAGCTTTTTATTCTCCTAAATTACGTATGTTAGGAATTGGGTCGTTTCTTGCATCCTCTTGAATGCGTTTCAGTTAGCAATGATCATCATAACCATTTGAAGACCAGATATATTTACATTTGTTCCAGACGCTTTCTGAGTACAAACTTGTGGTTCTTTACAGCAGAAACCCCTCTGGCAAATTCCTTACGTGTCCTCCATCTGTCAGTCCCAAAGAGAAAAATCTTTGGGTTTGTTTTTGGGAAGGGAGGGGGGTGGTTTCTGTTTGGAGGGTTGTGGGTGACACTGAGATGACTTAGGTTTACTTCTTCTTACGGTGGTGGTCACCAAAAGAGCTCTTAGAAAGATCATGTTACTGCATCCCATATATCAAGCCAATAATAAATTTTCAGCATTATATGGGAATTTAGAAAGAGAAGACTGCGAGAAGAATCTAGAAATTCCTTACATAGAGGGCCAGTTATATTTTTCTACTGACAGAATGATTATATCTTTTTCCAAACTTTGTATAGTAAGGTGATACTCATTCTTACAAATGAGTGAAGTCAGTGGAAATGTAACTGGAAATTCTGTAATAAGTCTCAATTGAATAACTTCTTTAAGTGACTTTAACTGAATGTTGGATCTCGGATATTTTCCTCATTCAGTTCTGAATCACAGTTTTCTTGTAGGTATTTAGCCAGATGCTGCCTTTCTTTTCCACTCTCCCATGTTCTTTGTGAGCAGAGTTGCCTGTCATGCAGCATCAGGGTTTGAGGAGTGGAAAAGTTGGATCACTGTAATGCCCTGATTTCCCCTCCTGGCCCTGGTACCTGATGAAACTGCTGCGTTGGCATAAACTTGGGTTTGCAAGATCCTTTGCAGATTCTAAAACCAGAGGAAGAGTGTAAGGGGCTGAGGGAAACTTAGCTTGAAAGCTTTTTTAAATCTGTTCGTGAAAACCAGCTTTTTGTATTGAAAGTCAAGTTGTAGAGTATAGAAATCATATTTGTATTTGTGGCATTTAGTCACCTTTTGACTTAAAATAGCTACTTGGAACATCTATGATACGGGATGCCAGTGGTGTAAGTATCTTTACAAGCATTCACTTAAATTTCCAAACAGTTCCCTGTAGGTTGCCCTTTCCTTTGGATGCTTAACTTTCCCAATCTGAATGTCACCGGGGATTTTTAGTAACCATGGATTCTTTCAATTTCCAAAGCCATAATTTTAACAAAGATGATGGTACGAAGCAGCTCCGCGTGTTGACTTAAACCTTTACAGAAGAAAGTTGATTTCTGGCCTTTCACGCGTACTTTTAGGAAGAGTTCTACTTGCTGTTATTTTTGGAAATGGTTTCTGGGCAACAGATCCTTCAATCTGCTCTTGTGTGTTATTTTGTTGTTTGGCCAAGCTCTTTGGCGTGGCTGATGAAAAGCCATCAGTGAAACACAAGTCCTGCTCGTTGGGCAGAGGGGAACTGGCTGCCGTGACCCCGGGGCCCCTGCAGTCAGGGATGGATGGATGGATGGATGGATGTCCTTAGGTCCTTGGGTCAGGTCCATACTTGGGGCTGCTGCTGCTGCTCTACTTGCTGATTACTGATACCCTCTTTACTTCAAAGGTGAAGCTCATCCCTGCAAGAGGATGGGGACTTTAATGGGGCAAACCTGTGGGACTAGGAACCACTCCAAATCTAACTGCATTTTGGGTTGAAGATTGCCTTCTTTGACCTTGCCCTTTTCTCAGAACACCCCACAATTGCTGCACATGTATTTTTCCACAAGGGAGGAAGGGGAATGGAGAGGAGCGGCATCTGGTAGATATTACTCTCCTTGTTCAATTTCCTAATTCTGAAAGGTGATATCCTGCTGATGAGTGCAATATCCAAGCTGAATAACATATTGCGAATGTACTTGTGTGGATGTGTGTATAGAAAGGATAATCCTTCTGGGAAATGACAATGCTTAGTTCAAAGCCAAATTAATACGTTTGATATCTAAATTTCATTTCAGATTACACAGTAGCCATTTTCACAAAGTCCACAGTCAACTCTATGTCTCCTGTTGTGGCTACTTCTGTGATTGGAATTAGTCAAGTGTTGGTCACCTAGCACTTCATCCTTTCAGTTTGTCATTTGTTTTTGATTTTCTGGTGGTCACCAAAAGGAATTTCTAACTCCGTAGCAAGTCCCTTTCTTGTTTCCCACTTTCCTGTGTTTCCATTTCATTAAATTAATGTTCTTCCATCTGGCAGTGATAGGAGAGGAGGGGGGTTATGTTTCCAACCCAAGCGCTGACACCTTAATGCCACGTTTGCTTTACCACTCTGCCCCCATTAGGGATCTGTGAAATGGGCGCACTTGCTTACTTCAAAGTACAGCATCTGACACTTAGGTGTTAGGTGTATCGAGGTCTTCATGTATGTGCAGCATAATTCTCTTTGAGCACATTCCTGACTATCCCATTACAGAAGTTTGTAAGGGAAAGTCTTAATTAAGGGGACGTGTGCTGCACTGTTGCTCTTGGGGATGAAACGGCAGCTCTGAACTGTGTAAAGTCACTTAAAACTGCTGCTGGTGGATGCGTGTTTTAATTGATATGATCTGGATGTGTAAAAAAAGTAGCTTTGAATATTTTTCAGCTTGAGTTAAGCTTAATACACTCATACTTGTGCTGCTTCCTGCTTGCAGAACAATACGACGCATTTGTGAAGTTCACGCATGATCAAATCATGCGACGATATGGAGAACAGCCTGCCAGTTGTGAGTATCTCTTTCTGCTGGTTCCTAGAGCAGCCTTAAATTACTGAATCTGCAATAATTTAAGCAGCCGTTGTTTGTTGTTAAGCTTCAGCTGGGCCCCAACTTTATACTACTTTTAAATGGGTAATATGGAAGACCGAGGTTGAAAGAAAGATGTAAGATAACACGCAGCTTTTGCTTAAAACATCTAAAAGTGTAACATGCTGGGGTTTTATTTTTGAAGCAGCATTAGATATTGCCAGAAGAGGTTTGTGATAGAGCTGCAATTTAATATTAAGTCCATTATTAACTCTTGGCTTGTTTTTTCTTTTTCCAGACGTTTCATGAATCACACTTTCTGCATATGTGGGCTGCCCTATACACCCTGTTTTATTGTTGCAAGCTGTCCCAGTAAAGACTTGCAGCAATGCCATATTTTTTTCCCCCTGTGAACACAGGTTATTTCAAGCTTTTGTCAGTGGCAACCACTCTTATGCAGCAACTGGTTTTGGAGTGCTCCCTGATGTCAGTACCACCTGGATGTGGACCTTTGCTACCTGTAATAATACCAGTGGCCTCATTTGCTGTATCATTACAATTTGGCTTCTTATGTTAATAAGTTTGAAAAAGTAAAGGATTAAAGCTGGTGTTCTAGAAGTTGCCCTTCACTGGTTGTGTAAATAAAAATGTAGAATGACACTTCTGACTGAAGTTAGTGTGGTTTTCATAACTGTGCACTACAACGAAGCTGTAATCACAGTTAAGTTAGAATGTAATCCCAGGACAATTTTAAGCAAATAGCCCACAGTACTGCCTGTGAAATAGTGAAGGAGGGCATTTCTGTATTCCATGACTTTTTTGGGGGTTAAGAATGGGTTTATATGATTTCTCATTTTTGTAGTTTTTATTTATTCTCTCAGTCTTTAACAAATGTTTATTGCTGCAATTTTTCAGTGTATCATTGTTTTACTGCCCTTGTAGTACTGGAATTTAGTTGGAAGAATAAAACATTTACTTCTAATCTGTTTGTTTTTAATATGCAGGTGGAACTTTTGCTGTGTATGAATAAACTTAAATCTGAGTGTTTAAATGAAAACTTCATTTACTAGCAGTAGTGGGGTGGGTCAGAATTTTAGATCAGGAGGAGGAGGTGGATGAAAATCTCAGGTATTTCTTCGGAGGTGAAGAAATCTTCCTCAGATTTGCTGTATCGTTTCCTGTCGTGGAAGCGTGTTTGTTACAGAACTGATAAGAAACTGGTGATTTAATTCAAATAGTTGTGCTCATGTTCCTTCAGGTTTAAATGACACATCCCAGGAAATCTGTTCATGAGGTAGAGTGGGTGCTCGTTCCCACGAGCTGGAGCTACGTAGGTATTGGAAGAGCTCAAGGTGTGTGATCTTTTTTGTGTTGAGAGTGGAGGGCTTTGTCGTTGGACGTGTTCAGCTGTTTCCAGACTGGTTCCAAAGCTTGGGGTGAATTCCTGATTCCTGGATCATTACCTGGCAAGTCCATATGTGCCTGCTGGGGGTTAGAAGTGCAAGTGACTCGGGTTATCTGCTTTGGGGACATTCAAGTAGTTTCAAAATAATCCTTCGATGATGGACTCTTGTCTCCTCTAACTTACTCTCCGCTTCTGGTGAAGTGGAAGTCTGTTGTGTAATAGGTCTTTGTACCATTTCAAATTAGTTGGAAGAGTTTTAGTTGAAAGGTAATTGAAACTTCAGCTGGTAGATACATGTGTTAATTGGCTCCTGCTGATGCTTAAGGTTCCAGAGAAGCCATGTGATGAGCTCTAGTTCTTAATGGACTTAATTCACTTAGTAGTGAGGTTACATTTTCAGAATTGGGTGTATCTCCACAATATCAGAGTATTTTCTGCTCACTTTCCTGAAACTTATGTTACCCAAATATTTGGATTCTTTTTACTATATTTTCAAAATCTTTGGAAATGGGAAATCCCTACTAGACTCCCCTTTCAGGTCTTCTGTTACTGAAAATAAAACTATCAAGGGCTGTAATTTCTGTTGATTACCTTGGCGTTCTCAGTCCCTCTCCTGCCTCCTCTTCATTTTTGTACCTCTTTTTATTGTTAATTTGCCCAGGGTACGAAAACCACTTCTAGGTGGACCACAACCCAAATTCCAGTGTCCTGATACATTTCCTGTATCTCCTGTGTTGTAGAAGATCCTTGTTATGACTTGATAGAAGTGTGTATGTGCCTAACTGATAATTTGAGATAGGAGTAGAATTAAGTTACCAGCCATTGTGATCATCTCTTATCTTTTCCTTTGGGGTATTATGAGTTATTATAAATAAGAAGTGATGTCATGTTAGCACCCAGCAACTCCTCTGCTGCTCCAAATTAATGCATAATAAGCAGTTTTCCGGTAGATGGAGTATAATGCCACCATGGGTGTGTGTGCTTCACAGCTGTGGGATGCTTAATTTATGCCCCTTTTGAAAAGGAGGTTGCATTCTTTGAAATTTTTCATTTTCTTTTTTAACCTGCTGCTTGTTCTGTCTTGGACTTTAAACCAGCTCCTTTTCCTAATCTCAGTGCCAGTATCTGATGTGATTAATTTCACATGAAAGGCTTGTTCTAACAGGTGCCTTATTTTTGAGTAGGAAAATGGCCAGCTGCTCGATTACTGTTGGAAAAAATGAGGAAAATTGGAATGCTGTGAGGAGCAGGCTGGTGCTTAAAACCAAACCTGCTTTGGAGAGCCTTTTCAAAGGCTCCTGAGTCAAGCAGAAATGGGTAAGATTGAATAACTGCTTAATTCTTGGTTAGAAACTAGTTTGTGAAAGGTCTCTTCGTTCCTGAGTTGGGAATTGGGAAGGATTTAGCTCTGTGATTCCATGGTAGAGAGGAAAAAACTCAAGGCAAGTAAAGTCTTGAGAATTTCTGCTCTTGTGAACCAGCACTGGTGACCTTTGCATTGGAAACCATTCTCTGAGATGAAGGATGTGAGGATGAGCTTTTGGCTTCCCCAGACACGTGGCTTATTCCTACATTTTACTGCTGTTGTAGGCTCCAAGATAAAAATGGCCAAGTTTGTGTTTGAAAGCAGCAGCACAGTCGTGTAAAGAGCTGTCAAAGAACAGCATCTGTAACAGGAGAGAAAAATGGTCCTGTTCAAACAAGAGTTTAACTTATTTTCAGGTCTGATTTTTGGCAGTAGTTTTTGTTGAAGATGTGGCTGTTGAAGAATAGAACAGAGTTCCCAGTTGAGAGGTGAGGCTTTACGTTGTTACAGTTTAAGAGCTAGTACCACAGTACAAAAATAGGCTTTTTTTGCCTTGCTTTCAGTGAATGTTGCAGACAGAGCTGCTTTCCTGGAGTATCTGCAGAACGTTATTGCTGTGCAGACAGTTGTAGCAACAGACAGTTAAAAATTACATACATATATGCAGTTGAAATCTCCCGTGTGTCTATTTCAACTCAGGTATGTGAGGGTGAACTTGGAATATTTACAACAAAGAGCAGTCAAATAAATGATGAGAGGAGCCAAATGTAAATAAAATTCATACTGTATAGCCAGATTATCCTCAAACAGAAAGCCTGGTGTTACAAGACCCCTGGCACCAGGGTTCCATTCAAGGAATAAAAGCAGGAGGTGTTTTTTCAGAGCTGTAATGTCTCTGCTGTTAATGATGTTGGTTCAGAATTTAGGGATTTTTTTTTTTTCAGGCAGGTCGGACTCTGACTACAAAGTCCAGCCTCTGCAGAAAGGCAAACTGAAGGAAATTTATGACCAGTTGGGGTTTTTTTAATTATTTTTAACTGTCCAATCTTCCTGCCCTCCTCGCTGAAGAAAATTAAATTACACAGTATTTCTTACATACTTTAAGTCAAGTATGTCCATTTCATGTATCTAACAGTCTGAAGTGCCAAATCCTGAATTGATTTGATCCTGAGAAAATGTATGTAGCATAGAAAACGTGTGACTTTAAGCTTCAGAATTTGTTTTGCTGGTTTAACGTCATGTTGCCTGCACGTTTGGGGATTAAAAAGCCACACGCTGCTGCTGGGGCTTGTTTCTCTCTTATTTCTGAATATTTTACCCTGCAGAGAGAGGTGTGAAGGTGGGATGGTGTGGATGAGGTGAGGCTGGTGGCTGAGGAGAGCCTGGCTCCATGTTGAGCAGCAGGACACTGGGCTGTTCTGCTCCCTTCCACTAATGAGGTGTAGTGGGAAGATAAACAGGTGAGGTTTGGGACTAGAGGGGGGCTATTTAGTGTTCCCCTCCCACCAAAATGTCACATTTTCCTCTCTGCTGCTGGAAATCTGTATCTATAAAGACCAGGATAAAGGTGCCCTGGCTTGGTCTCTGGAGGGAAGAGCAGTTGGGGTGGTTTGTTGACCCCCATCATGTCCTGGTGGAAGAGAGGAGCTTGGAACTGCTCTGCTGGGATGCTGAGAGTTCTGGCTGTGAGTTCTTGGGCTGTTTCCTGAGCTGTAGGTTCAGGCAGCATAAAGGGCAATAAACCACTTGTCCTTCCCCAGCCCTTCCACTCGCCTGGCAACAGGGAACTGGGCAGCAGGAAGCGTTGCTGTGTGTCTGCAATTACAGCAATTAGAAAATACAGGGCTCCTGCCCTCTCCGAGGGTATTTCAAACAAACCTGACCTATCTTATATACATTCCTGGGTAAGTTATAGGTTTAGGTTCTTGTAGTAGGACTTCCCCCCCCCGACCCTAGTACAGATCTGGTTTATGTGACTGATTCAATCTTCAGAGCCACAGGTTGGTTTCAGTCGGTGTGAAGTGCGGGTGCAACCAAGGGGCAGGACCTGGATCCTCCTGACACCTGAACACAGGCACCAAGAGCAGCACTTCAGTGCTTCAGATAGAAGGGAAATGACATCCTTAATCCTCTTGGTCAGCTGAGGAGGTCTGGGAGTTTCTTGGAGGTACGTACACTCTTTTCCAATAACCCCAGTAATCACCGAGCAACTTTGAAGTGGGTTGAGAGGGACAAAGTCTAAACATTTCTAACTGCAGCCCTTGCCTGGGTGATAAGACCGACCTGAAGTCTCCACCCAGAGGGTTGAAATGCACGTGAGGTGGCCCTGGGGACAGTTTATCTCCGTAGGGCACACGCACAGGCTGTTCTGGAGGGAACACAGCTCTTCCCCTTCGGTTTCTAAGGCTTTTTCCAGGGTTGGAAAACACGGGACACTGACATCAGCATAAACACATTTTGATGTTTAACCAAACCAAGTCTCGGGGGAAGCTGAAGCTGGATGCAGTAAGATCTGCAGCACAGCTTTTGAGTTCCCAAAAACGACATGGGGCTGGTTAGGGACATACCCATGTTACTCCCATACCTGGAATCAGGTGGAGGATTTTCCTAACAACCTCAGCTTCCTTGGGGACCAGACCTCCAGCAATGGCCATGGCTTTTTTCCCACCTTTTTGGCACTGGGTTTATTTGTAGCTTTTTTTGCAGCACCAGGCACCCATGTGTGACCGACTCAAGGCAGAGAACAGCAGCTCTTTGGTCTGTCCTGACCAAATCAGCAGCAGCCCTGAGTTGGTCCAGTCCTGTTCCTACAGAGGGGACAGCACTGGGAAGCTGTGCTCAGGTGGTGGCACTGCTCTCTGCATCCCAGACTTGCTCAGTGTTCTTTGAAGATGTGTCAGATAAGATGTGCTTTTTAACACTCAGCCAACAGTTGTTATTTTCACACAGCAAAGAGAAACATTACAGCGTGTGCTTTAGGTGTGGATTTTACTGCTGCCTTCCAACACGTGAGTGACACATTCTTATTCAACTAGCACTAAGGAACCTTGCTAGAAAAAGGGAATGAATTTAACAGTTTGCTTTTGCTCTTCTCAAAGAGTGAAAAATTTCTACCTCCAAAATCATTCTGTCCCTTTTTCCCTTCTTGTGAAGCAGTTTTAAGGGAGTTAGGACCAGTTTTGGTTTGAAGAACACGCAGCAGAAGCTGAACGTGGAAGCTTAGTGGTCTTTTTTAGCGTACTGGTTTTATTTATTTTTAAATCTGTAATGTTTGAGGATCTGGAAGGCATTTCATAATGATGACTCAAATCCTGTCAGCTTATAAGCAAGTTAATAGGACTGCTTCATCACTTCTGCAGCTTACACCACCAGCGTTGTCCCTTTGGCTTCCTAGCCTGAAACAGATCACTACAGTGTTAAATATGATTAAAACTGGCACAAAACTATGGTATTTGGACCACGAGCATTACCATGAGGGAGGCTGAGTATTAAAACCCAACATTGTTTAGTCAAGTCTATCCAGGCCCTCAGAGCGGATCCTGGGTGACTTTGACTCAGCGCTCGGAGTTACCCGGGACTGGTTCAGTGGGAACAGGGCCGTTGCACAAGGTTAGAAAGAACAGGTTTATTAAGATGGGGGTGGCACATTAACAGCCTCCCCACGTCAGCCTTGCCACGTGGTCAGTTTTCTGCTTGCTGGGCTTTATGAAGCCCAAGAGCTCCAGTTCGGAAACAGCTCGGATAAAACGAGCGCTGGACGCGTCAGTAAAGGAAACTGAGGATGATTTTTATGACACTCGCTGAGGGAGACACCGTTCTCCCTCGGAGGGGAAGATTTCTAGGTCACAATAAGCACAGATGACACAAAATGCTGTGTTAAACACTAAAATTGTTGCAAATAAGGGCAGAGCAAATCTTCAACCTAATCGGTATTTCTCTAGCTACGTGCGTACAGTGTGGCAACAAAGGCAGTTCTTTTCCCTGCTGCTAGGAGAAGCTTAAAGCCAACAAGATACCCATTTTGTAGTCTCTCAGAAGAAAGAATTTATACTTTCATCCCCCATGACAAAAAAAAAATGGGAAGATAGATAATTACAGAGAGGTTTTTTTGAGGTTTCATTAAACAGCATCACTTTTTCCTTACTAATGTTTCTTGCTGCCTTCCTGACACACAGCTTGCTCTCTCTATATATATCCTTCAGTTAAATAGAGAACTTGGTTTTGTATTACCAGTGAAGCTTGTAAAAAAGGAAAAGCCTTACAATAAAGGAGAGCTAGGTGTAGTATTGGAGCATGTAGATATTCCTCCTGTAGTTAGGCCTCCTTTTGTACAACTATTCATCTCTTCTCTGTGGCAGCACGACTGCTGTAGCCATGAGTTTTGGTTCTAATGCTCATCCTTCAAATATTTTGCAGACCTCACTTCAGGACAAAACCAGAAACAGAATGTTTTATGGGGTCCAAAGTTCTCAGCTCTGAGGTCCTAGAACTTGTCCCTTCTACACAGCCACCACTTTTGTAAGCATTTCCTCTGCTGATGCTTCCATCTTCCTCATAACAAACTACCCTACTGCTCTCTAGGTCACAGCTCCCCTGTCATCTGTTCCCCAGGAATGCTCTATCCCCTAGAGAGCAGCTGCACAGAGTCTCAGATGATTTAACCAAGTAGAATAGATTCAGCTTGTTTCAGGGACTGTTGGTTCTGTTTGAGACCCAAACAGCTCCTATGGACAAAAGCCACCTCCAGCCCAACTACTTCAGCTGACCTATTTCTGTGACATTTTCAGTATCTTAAAAGGCTGTTTAAACTAGTCGTATTTTTTTTTTTAATTAGTTATCAGTGCAGCTGAAGCTTTGTTCTTTAAAATCCTGGTTCATTAATCCTGTAAGGGTTTGAATGTCAAACCTGATAGAAATAAGAAAGGATACTGGATAACATCATCCACCTGGTCTGAGGAAGCTGCATCTGCGTTGGGTCCCTCAGCTGCCATCACCACGGTTGAGAAAGCCTAGAAAGGGAAAAGCAGCACAGATTTAACACGTCAGGGACAGACAGAGCTGCACATAAAATGCTGAGCTGCCAGGTGATGGCTGTCACTTGGGAGGGATGAGGTGGTGGAATGGTAACTCCGGGAGAATGTCAGTTCAGCAGCGAGCAAAAGTGCGAGCGAGGTTACATATTGCTATGGCAGGAATGGAGAATGAAAGACATCACTCCAGGAACTCGTGTGCCTGCATTTTAAATCCCAATACAGTTCTGGTCCCTGACTCACTCTCAGAAAAAGTACAGAACTGAAAAACATTCTGGAAAAACAAAAAGGGGGAGTTGGCTGTGAAGAAACCTACGAAACCGAGGGACAGCAAGAGCCTGGGTAGGAATCTTCTGTCCACTTTTATTTCCAATACACAAACGAGGCAGCAGCAAACAAAACATACTCCAAACAAGGTAACAGGAGTGTCCTCTGTGCTGCATGGAGTTGAGCTACTGAATTTCTTGCCAGAGGATGCTGTAGGTGCTAAAAAGTGATATTGGTAACATAATCCAGGTGGGCTTACAAAAACCAGATAAACTGTTCCAGCACAGGGAACTTTAGAGCTAAAACATAACTGTTAGCTATGGAGTTTTGGAGAAGGTATCATAGCTGCCTGGCAGAAAGGACCTGGGGGTGCTGGTCAACTCTGAGCTGAACATGAGCCACCGGTGTGGTCAAGGTGGCCAACAGCATCCTGGCCTGTATCAGGAACAGTGTGGTGAGTAGGACTTGGGAGGTGATGGTACCCCTGTACTGGGCACTGGTGAGGCCCCACCTCGAGTGCTGTGTCCAGTTTTGGGCTCCTTCCCACCAAAAAGACATTGAGGTGTTGGAGTGTGTCCAGAGAAGGGCAACGGAGCTGGTGAGGGGTCTGGAGAACAAGTCTTACAAGGAGAGGCTGAGGGAGGTGGGGGTGTTCAGCCTGGAGAAGAGGAGGCTGAGGGGAGACCTTCTTGCTCTCTACAACTCCCTGAAAGGAGGGTGTAGAGAGGTGGGGGTCGGTCTCCCAAGTCACAAGCAATAGGACAAGAGAAATGGCCTCAAGTTGCACCAGGGGAGGTTCAGGTTGGATATTAAGAAAAATTTTTACACGAAAAGGGTTATTAAGCCTTGGAATGGGCTGCCCAGGGAAGTGGCTGAGGCACCATCCCTGGAGGTATTTAAAAGATGGGTTGACATGGTGCTTAGTGACATGGTTTAGTGATGGCTTTTATCAGAGTTAGATTGATGGTTGGACCAGATGATCTTAAAGGTCCCTTCCAACCTTGACAATTCTATGATTCTATAGTAATGTATGGTTTCTTCTTATACTCTCTCTGTTTTGGTCCCAGTGTGGAACCTTTGCTCTTCCCCTGCATAAGGATTCTCTCCAAGAATCCCACACTCACCCAGCAGCAGCACTTGCCCGTTCCCATAAAAGCAACACAGAACACTTCAAAGGTGGTGGGGAGGGGAAGGCAACTTTGTGAAGCATAAAATCTGATCTCTGCCAAGCATAAAATAGAAGCAGAAGCAGAAGATTTTCATCACAGAGTAACGATGCTGGAAATGAATGATTCACAGTAGTCAGAGGAAGACTGTGACTGGAGTTACTGTGTGTTCTTGCAGAGGAGGGACCGAGGTGGGCAAGGATTGAAGCTGTCAAACAGGGGCACTGAAGACAAGCAGATGTGCAGCAAAAAGATAAATGAGAAGACTGAAAGCAGGTAAAGGCACCGTTTGCATTGTCACATACCTCTAACCAATCCATGAGATTAATCAATCTGCCACACTCCAAATGAAGCTTATAGACTATGCAGATGTCAGGCACCTTATTAGAGATGCTTCCTCCATCGCTTTTCAAAGCTTGATTCTGATAAAAAAAAAAAGAGGTAGTAACTTCCATCAGTTTTTAACCTTGAACTATTTTCAGGGCTAGATATTATTTCAGAAAATTCACGTTAGGTATTTTAACCAAATGCTTACTGTTTGTGTAAATTGCAAGTTGATGCTACAAAGAGAAAAACCAAAACCCAAATCCTCAGGAAAATAAAATCCATAAAAAAAACCACCCAGCTACTTCACTCCTGGTCCTTCTACAATTTTGTAGGATTTATACAGTCTCTGCTTAAACAAATGATTACCTGATTAGGCTTTTCCCCAATTTTTTTGCTAGTTCTATTTACATATCAGAGAGAAACACTCTCTTCTGTGGATTCAGGAAAAGCAAGTAGTCACAATTTGCCTCAGACCACACTGTGTAGAAAACAGAAAAGTGTCCCTTCCCCCCAAAAGGAAAGAGGAAGTCTCAGTATAGATCTGTCAGATGTACTAAAAAGCAAAATTGCTTCTTTCATCTCAGAGTTTTATCTCTGAAATGTAGCAATCATTTTCCTCTGGCTTGAAACTCGGCACCTATAAAGGGCAAAAATCTGATTTCTCACCAACTGTATGTCAGGAAATTCAGGTCATTGGCACTGAACCATTCACTTGCGAAGTAAAAAAGCCACTTGAGGCAGAGGCAAAGGTCTCTAGAGCTGCAGCACTTTACAACATTTCATATCGGTTCATGATTTTTTTTCCCCCCAGTTTTCAGTTTCATGCACTCTAAGAAGCCAGCTCTCTTAACGTGAAAACAACCACTGACCATTCCTTGCAGTTCATGGGATTTTTTTGCTAAAACTGCATTTTTTTACTAGCTTTTATACGCTCATAAAATATGCAGGTTACTTTTGGAAAGTCTATAAAGCCCCAGGAATGATACCTTCATAAATAAATACTTTTCAAGATAGGAAAGGAAGTTGGACAAAGAATATAACTCTACTTAAGAATCTCTCGTTTGTCTCCCATAGGTCTCAATCCCTGCAATTTGTGAGACCAATTCAGTTTGGGCTCTAGCACTTACGAGACATTTCACAATTCCCAGAAAGCCTAACGATTTTCGAGTTTATTTCTTCTGTACGAGGAACTCAAAAGCTGCAGACATTTAGTTTAATGTCTGTCAGTTCAGTCCAGATGGTCTCCAGATAAATTCAGAGTAACGTGCCTAAACCTTCCAGATGTTACAATCCAGACGCTAATTTGCCAGACTGTAATTCAGGATTTTACCAGAGTAGTTTCAAATAATAGAACTGTGTTACTAACTGGCACAGGTGGAGGTACCACCTCCTGCCTGATCCAGTGGCTCCCCACTGCACGGAGGGATAACCCCATGCCTTTCTCTTTTACCCTTTGGTCCCCTAGGGCTTCCTACCACTTGCCCATGTGCTGACTCTGGCGTTGCTGGACACTCAGCAGTGATTTTCTAATCTTAGAGCCAGAAGAGTTATCACAAAGAAGGGAGGAGGGAACTTCTAGAGCAACTGTACTCTCCAGAAAGAGGTTATCCGTAGAAATTAATAATTAGCTGGACAACATGTAAGTGCCGAAAATGATCCAGGAAAAATATTAATGGTAATATTATATGGAGGGTCAACAGTTTTAAACTGAAAGAGGGAAGATTTAGATGAGATATTGGGAAGAAATTCTTTCCTGTGAGGGTGGTGAGACACTGGAACAGGTTGCCCAGAGAAGCTGTGGCTGCCCCATCCCTGGAGGGGTTCAAGGCCAGGCTGGATGGGGCTTGGAGCAACCTGGTCTGGTGGGAGGTGTCCCTGCCAGAATTCAGCCTCATTTGTGATAATTAGGCTGTGGCAGGAGGGAGCTGCAGCTGCGTGTGGGGAACCTCAGCTTCCTGAGGCGACAGCAGATGCGTCGGGCCCCGGAGGAAATAACCAGCCTGACAAGCAGGAAGCTGCCCCAGCACCAGCAGCCAGTTGAGAAACCTCCTGTACAGCACAGAGGTCCTGTTTCAGAAAGAAGAGCCTGGGAACAACCCAGGACACCACTGATGAGGGGCTCCTCTTGCCTGACCCTGTCCCCAGAGTCCTAGACAGGGGACAGACTCGTATCGTGCTCTGGAATCAACTATTGCTACTCTTCCAAGCTACAACTTGTTGAATTTTCAAGGGATCAGTGAAAAGAGAATTACACTTTTTTGTTGCTTTTCTTTTTTTTTTTTTTTCTTGAGGATAAGTATGACCCTTGTTTCATGCTCTGCTAAATAAACAACTGGAGTGGATTCCTGTAAGAAATGCATTGCATATTAATCATTTGCTGGGACTCCACTGAAGCACATCCTTTGCTGTCCTAGGCTCCTGGAAGGAACAGCTCTGGAGAACTTTGCTCTGGTCACAGCCCAGGAAAGTACAAGCCAATGCAGAAGTCATGGATACAACTAAGAAAAAAATACTTCTTTGACTCACAGGGATTAAAATGCCAAGCGAGGTACTTGGCCAACACTGCTGCTGTTAGAAACAACGCCACACCTTCACAGTCTACTCAGAAAACATCAGAAATACGTTAAAGTATGTCAAAGAACAAAGTGCAGGATGACAGAGGGCTTTAAATCCCGTCAGCTCATCAAAGAGAATACTTACTAAGCACATCAGCATTTTGCTGTCTCTCCTAACCAATATTCTTACAGATTTGCTAAAAATATAAATTACTGAGGGTCATATTAGGCCTCCTCAATGGGAGCCCACTGGCTACTGTTTTCACAAATAAACTCTAAGTGGTTTTAGAAATAACTCCTGCACACAGCAGAACTGACAACCCTCCCTCAAATAGAGGCAGGAGGCCAACAAACCCAACACGAATTGGGCTGTAGATTTCAAAGACTGATCTTTATCAAGTTTGATTCCTGATAAGTGTTGGCTTGGACTCAAGTAACACAGAATCACTCAGACACAGCTACAATCAAGGTTTTCTTCAGAACTGTAATCACGTTTTTAAAGGGAAATGTTAGGGCATGAGGATAACTCCAAGAAGCATCTATAACCAAGGACAAAACAGTGAAATGTATGTTCACTCCTTTTTCCAAATCATGCTCTATTTCTTTCTTTTGGTCATCCCATGAGTTCCATTTATGAAAGAAGTGGAAAAGGGGCTGCTTTTCTTCTCTAGAAAAGGGCAGGATTAACTAATAGAATCAATGACAAACCCTTTCTTGGACTTGGAAAAGATACGATTTCAACACACAATAGATAGCAAAATAGATGGGAAAAGGAAAAGA
The DNA here is from genome assembly GCF_001431845.1 of Calidris pugnax. Taxonomy (NCBI): domain Eukaryota; kingdom Metazoa; phylum Chordata; class Aves; order Charadriiformes; family Scolopacidae; genus Calidris; species Calidris pugnax. The sequence goes on from NW_015094507.1 coordinate 17,838,270, forward strand.
AAGGACTCCTTTAAATATGCTGTATTTAAGCTATTGTTAATGTCATCTCTCCACCTGAACAGAACCTTCACCTCACAGCAAGTCTACACGGTGAGGACTAAGCACTAACTCTGTAAAGAAAGCCTCTAGAAAGAGCCACAGACCCTGTATTATTTTTCCCCATGGACATTACAAGTGTCATTCCATTTGTAATGGGTGACAAAAGGACTTTTCTGCTACGCCTACAAGAGAAATTGAAAATCATGATCCAGAACAGGCTCTGGAAAATGGATTCCCCACATAGAACTCTTTCCATAATTAGCTGCTTTATTTCAGCCAGACGGGTTCCTTAGCTCTTTGCAAAGTCCCCGGTTCTTATCAACACCAGCTTGTTGGTTCTCTGCAAAACAGCTGAACGCCTGCCAAGCTCCATGAAACAGCAAAACTCAAGCCTTTACACATCACCCTTACATGTAGCCTTCAGAAAGGGCTCCAGCACCACCACCAACCAGCTTGTTTCTTACCTTCAGGTACCAGTAGGGGTTATTTAAAGCCGTATGAAGCGCAATCCTCGGGGCAGCGTTGAGGTGCTCCCGGAGAACGCTGGCTGTGTTGAAATACACTATCTCGTGCAGAGTCTTGTGGTCTGCAGGAACAAGGTAATTTCTGAAAAAAGCCACATGAGGGAAACAACAGAAGTTTACTGCAGTCAGAGACTACAAGAATTTATGTTTCCCAACCAGAACTGACAAATCTCTGAGAAAACAAGATGAACGGCGCTGAAATCAAGTTACTTCCCTGCTTAAAAGTTATTATCAACTCTACATCTAATGGATTTAGGGTAGAACTCTGGCTGGGCCACTGCCAAATTAAAAACTAAGGGCAGCAGCTGAAAACTAAGGGTACCAGTCATGTACCCTACTCCACAGATCACACTTATCCATCTCCAGGCCTCCTGATGAGCCCCTGCTCACCTTTGTCTTCACAGTTGAAGCTTTTTTTCTTGGCACAGTCATACCGTTAGCTCCTCTGCCTCCCCCTCACCCCAAAGCTCTATAATTAAAAAGTGCCTTCACCTCTTGCCCCAGCCCAAGCCTTTCACATTTTCTGCTACAGACCTGCCTCCCAAACCCTATCTATCTGCTGGGACTTGCCCCCTGAAACGGTTCCCAAAATGGATAGGATATCACACTCTGCATCTGTACAGTTTCATAACTAGAACAGATCAGCAAAGATTAGGATAAAAACTCCTGACTTTATTTTACCACAAATACCCAGTCCTCCTCAACTTTTTTCTATAGCTAAAGTAAGTTGGTCAATTCATGTGCCAATTACTTCTAGTAATCCATGGAAAAGAGATTTATTTTTTTTTAAATAAAATATTATTTTTAGAGCCCTCAAAGAAAGAATAGGAAGGGAAAAAAAAAGTCTGCTTCATACTGTAAGGCCCTAGACATGATTTTGACAAGTCAGCAAAATTTCTGTTGGAAAACTACTGCAGGAAGATAAAAAGAGGAAAGCTCACCTTACGAGACTGTCTATATAGTCAACAACTTCAAAACGAAGCATTTCAAACTTTGTCAGTTTCTTAGACCTCCTCGATTCCTTCAACTCCAACAAGGTCTTTAAAAAAAAAAAAAAGTGATGCACAAAACTACATGGGGGGTAGTTATTTTCTGGAGAACACAATCTATGTGTTTTTACTTGCATGTCTTCACTGATGAGGTTTGAAAGTGTGATCGTGCAGTTATTTTTACTTAGGCCAGTATATTCAGTTCTCAAACTGGTAGGTGTTTGGGAAATTCAAAGAAATGTGTGTTAGTCAGAACATATAATTTGCAATTTAAATAAGAGGAAAACCCCTAATTTGCATTTTGAAATCCTAGTTTATGACAGATATTTTCTATAATTTTCTATGCCTCAGGTGGGTCTGATACACATAGTTGGTACTTAATCATTCGTTTTTAAGAAGGGTTACTTATACACAGCCTTTATGCAGAGCTCTGGGAAGAACTAACCATGGACTATTACATCTTAAACGATTCAGTGAAGGAACTAGTCAGCAAATCCTACTCAGGTCTGACCTTCTGAAGGTGATAAAGGTCTGTCTTCTTCTGGAGTTCCTTTTGTGACGACACGGACACATCTTGTTCTTGGAAAGCTTCTCCTTCTAGAACAAAACTAAAAGTTTGATACGTGGGGTAAACTTTTCCTGTCTACCTAAATAAACCCCCTAACCCAAGCAATCTGGTGTGTTTAGTTACTGGTTCACAGAGACCCAAACACAGGCAGCTTTTGGCTCTTGCACCTTGTAAAAGCTCGTTAACAAAGAAGTCTGCAGTGCAGATTAACCAACAACAATTAAGTAACCAAAGCGATTCCGCCCTGAGCGAAGATCCTTGCACATCACCTGAATTCTGCTTGTGTCAATCCAGGTCATACTCTCAACGTTTTTAAGTTGGACAGATTTAACACTAGATACTAATGATGCTTTAGGAGCATTCAAAAAGCCACACACTGCATATTTTTTCCTTCTCACGTGCAAAAAAAAAAACCCTAAGAAATGAGTTCTGCCTACTTAACTCAGAAACTGCAAGCAGAGCAGCAAACCAAGCGTGCCTTAGCATTGCCCAGCTATACTCTCATCTTCATTTATAACAAAATCTTGTTTTCAGAGCTATGTAGTTTCTTGATCAATTGCACTCATAATTAGTAAATTTTTTTTTTTTTTTTTTTTTACAAAAAACAAAGAAGCAAAAACTCCAAAAGCGCAATCAATGCCAGGATGAGTGATAATTGAAATCAAAACAAAAGGTAGCTAGATTTCTTGCCTTACTTATGAAGATGGTAATAAAATGGAGATTCCACCTACAGATCACACGTAAAGCTCTAATCAGCCCAAACAATCATGAAATACAAAGCTTTTTGGTGACCTACATAGAACGAGCTGGTATTTTCCAGTGCCCTGTAGACATCTGTATTTCTGTTGAAGATTTCAAAGCAGAGAACTTCCTCTCTCCACTACTACACTGATATATTTTGAGATATTTTTGAATCAAATCCTTCAGCTCAAAATAGCCTGAACATAAAGATATTTTGTTTCCTCAAGCTTCATGTTTTTATTTTTTCCAGTTCATTAAGCAGTCAGGAAGATGGACTTGGTTGTTGTTAAAAAAATTTTGGACTATCCTTTCACTCTAAGGGCTCTGTGGGAGATTTGGGCACATAACATTTCTGGCAGACTTCTAAAAACTCCTGCTGAAGATCAAAACTATCACAGAAACATACAGGAAGTCACCTAACTCAGCAATCTATTCATGTTAACTTTATCTTAACTTCCCCTTCTCTCATTTTCATTATATCTTAAATTCACTCTGAAAACAAAGATCATTCATAGATTCATGAGACTTTCTCTGCTTTAAAAACATCTTGAAATCCTCACTGAAAATAAATACAGCCTTTTTTTTTTTGTTTTATAGTTCTGCGTGTCCTTGAATTCCCAGAGTTGTTCTTTTTTATTTATTCCCTAAAAGTCAAAATCCAACTTCTTCAAAGCCCTTTGATTCAATTCTTTTTTTTCTTTTTTTTTTTCCAAACTAGATGAACCTTTAGGTTTTCCATCACAGTTCAGAACCTTCAGTGCTGGTATCTTCAGCTTTTTCCAAGTGATCACCTCTTTTCCTGTCCCACAGCCCTGCTATTATTACATCTATTCAAAAATACATGGTACAGGCAAGAGCCAGTTCTTCTAAACAAGCCTCAGTTAATCCTAGAGCGTTCCATGATGGAGTAAGTTAATATTAGCCTGCATTTGGTGGTTTACTGCCTACTTGTCAAAATGCTGGGTAGTAACCACACTGATAATTTCACTGAATTTCACTGAATTTTTAGAGCTGGAAGGGACCATAGAGATCATCTAGTCCAACTCCCCTGCCAAAGCAGGACCACCCAGAGCTTGTCAGAGCATGTTACTCAGGAGCATCCAGGTGGGTCTTGAAAATCTCCAAAGAAGGGGACTCCACACCCTCCCTGGGCAGCCTGTTCCAGGGCTCTGCCACCCTCACCGTGAAAAAGTTCTTCCTCATATTCAAGTGGAACCCCTATAATAAACTTAATATGCATAAAACAGACCAGATGATGACCACTTCATCTTCAAAAGGGAATCACAGGGGAGCCCTTCTCCGTAGTTCAGGGGAAGCAAGGAAATTCCTATTCCAGAGGAATGCTGGAGTATGTCATATTGCTATTTCAGAAGGAACAGGGCAGTTTCTGTTATCCTGCCTCCAAAAGAGGGAAGGCTTCTACTCCTTTGCTTTATTAAACTCTCAAATATGTCCTCTGCCATGAGCAATCCAATATATGGGCCTGACAAGTTAGAGCATGTCAGCAGCAGAGCCCTGACAACTGGCACTGCGTGTCCTAGCCCTCAGAGGAATTTAACTGAAGGCGCTGGTGAAAGAACTCTCTATATAATTTGGATTAAATACCACGTCATAAGGAAGTCTGCTCCTATTTATCTTTCAATATCTGTTTTTATTTGTTAAATGTTGTTAATGATTGCAACATCCGGTAAGAGGCTCAAAATAAACCTATGACAGATTTAGCGAGTAATGTTTGCTGATCTCTCCAATTTCTTATCTTGCATCGCTCTCCCCTGTTACAAAAAGCATGAACCACATGCCAATAGAGAACACAAACATTTCCTAATTTTATGTATGTATTTAAAAAACAATCCTGAAAAATCTGACAGTTTAATACAATGACCAGGGAAAATGATACCCACTGGTGAGACTGTAAAACAGCTTAAATTATAATCTGCAATGGAATGTATGATTGCACACACCCACCTTCTAGTTTCTGAAACTGGGTCAAGAACTCCTTCAACTTCTCTACTGTCTTATCAAACTCCTTTCCAGAAGATGACACAAAAATTTCCACACATTGTTGAAGCATGGTTACCAAATCAGACTTATTCAACATCCTAAAAGACACAATTGTTGGCTGAAGTTGAAACGCAGAATGATGAAACAGATTTCAATGTTTAGTTCAATGGGGAAAAAAAAAAAAAGATAAAAAATAATTTGAAAAACTCCTTTTAAAAGAGAAAGCCTGTAAGATTTCAAGCCATTCAGGCTTGCAGTACAGTTATTTTTTTTTTCTTTGTTGTCATTAATAGAAAGAAACAAATCAAATTGGATAGATGTCCCTCACATTTTCCTGCAGAACTGACAATGAAAGCTTTTCTGAAAATCTCTGAGTCAGCTAAAAAGAAAAAAAAAAGTATGGTAGAGTTCGTAACTCATGCCCAAGAATGGGAAATGAAATGGTAAAAAAATATCAGATTAGCATGTATCCACACATCCACAAAATCCATTATTCTCTGTGATTCAGAAGGATTCTCAAACAAAATCTTAATTGCTATTTTCTGTATTTAATTGTTATAAACCCAACAACCACTAGAATCCCAAAATCATTTAGGCTGGAAGGAACCTCTTGAGACCACCCGGCCAAACCTCCAGCCCAGCATTTACTTTTAATTACGTATTAGGGCATTTTGTAAGTGTCCCCACGCACTGCTCAGCCTCAGAATCTGCATTTAAAAAGATGTCAAAAGCAAATCCTTGCAAATCTCCATAAATGAAACCCAGAACTGCAGTCATTGCATCAAGCCAGTGCCATGACACATGCATGTAAGCTTTTTTTCTTAATGCAGTGTGAGTTTCCCATTGCTAAACACCCTGGTCCTGAACAATCACACGTGTGTCACACCCGCCGGGACTAGGAGCCCTTCCCAGTCTAGTCTTGTGGTTTTGCTTTGCATTATACAACACAAAGATGCTAATACAAAAAATACAAAACAAAAGGTGTCATTAGTTTAAGGATTTTAGAAGACACAGAAAGCAGAAATGCACAAAAAAGGCAGCATGACAAAAGAATCAAAAGATGGTGATTGGTGCATCAGGCAGTGGGTCTCCGTATCAGATCCCTAAATGGTGACTGAGATAGTTTTAAGGAAGAAATTAGAAGAAGCTGGTGAAGCTTTATGGATTTTTGGAGAGGGAACTGCAACTTAAGCTCTAGCTTCTAACTGGCAGTCGACTCTAAATGCTTATAAAGCCTAGAATTTGAAATTTCAGTTTATCTGATTCAGGGTTATGGATTTTTTTAATGGATGTCAGGTGTTGCCTTCAGAAACACTCGCTTTGTACAGACAAGCGTTAGGAGTTAACAACAGAAAGGCTGACCTTGACCACACAAAAAGGCTAGAAAACATTCTGAAACAGCCTTGTAGAATATAATGGGTAAACAAGACAGCCTTCTTCCAGGGCAGAGAAAATACCGCAATAATTAAACACTTAAGATGAAGAGAGGATAACCAGATTTGGACATCTGTGAATGGGAAAGAACACATTTATTTCAGTCAGATTACTCAAAAAGAAGATGCAAGTTCTAGAAAAACTTGGGGGGGGTTACAGGACCCAAAGAACAGGCAAGAGGATGGTTATTACATATCAGGAAACAGGAAAGGATCCCTTTCAACACTTTGGGTTTGAGCTTACTGCAAGGTATGCCAGATATCAGAGTAGGGTTACGATTTTAATTCAGTTAGGAGACGAGCTTAAAGCAGAGATCTTAAAGATCTCAGATCATCCAGTGACAGTAAATAAATATATCTCTGATTATTCAGGAACAGGTTATGAAAGAGAAGAAAGGAAGCCAGGATGAAGTCCATAAAAACGCCTCCTGAATGCTGAAGCGGGAAATTATCTGAAGAAGTGATGACAGAGATTGGTCAACAACAAAACCACAACAGTCACGTCAGGACAGGACTGTGAGAAGCAGTATGTGGTGAATGGCATCAGTGATTAGCAGACAAAACCAGAGCACAGTATCTAGGCAGAAGACAGTCAGACAGTCCTCAAAGTTTGGCCACCTAAAAGCTTGACCAGATGTCCCAGCCAGTCAACTCCCCGTAACCAACCAAGTGAGACATTCTCCAACATCTCTTCATCTTCTCTCTCTTCTGACTGGATTCATCCACTCTGAACTAAAGCTCACACGCTCTCCCTGTCTCCCCATAATACTTTTTAGACCCTAGACAACTAGATTAAATCAGAGTAACTATCATCTAAATTGTGTGTTCAAGTTAGATCACTTGAAACACCATCTTCATAGCACTTTCAGCAGAAGGGATAAAAGCCAGTGCAAGGAAAGGCTGAAGTAGAGAAAGAACAAACCAACCACAGAAGAAACTCGATGCAAGAGTTTCAGAAGAAACTGAAAACCCCACATTCAAACATAATTCATGAAGGGCAAGAGATTTTGTAAAAAATTGAAAAATAAGCTGATCAAAAGCATCTCTATTTTTTACTTTCTAAATACAAAGGAAAAAATCACGGAGTCTAGAAAAACATTGAATAGAATAATAAGGGATGGGAAAGGGCAAATGTAAGAATATCAACAGGTGATATGGCCACTGGGAAGGCAGAGATATTAAGGAACAGCGAATAACTTCCATACCTGAGCAAAGGGGAAAAAACAGAAAATTGTGAGTAGAAGGGGAAAGATCACATTTTATCATTTTCTTCTAAAAGACAGCAGCCAGACTCTATGCAGAAAAAGCAGAGAGAAGAGAAAGCAGATGTAAAATGGAAAAGAGAGTTAAAGAAAAAGTTAAAAGCTGAAAAAATAACAATCACAGCTGGAATTCCAAGTATTTGAAGGAATCGTGTTGAAGGAGCTTTGTTAGAAAAATGACAGAATTCCTTTAGGAACAAAACAAAACAAAGAAACAAAAAAAGAAAAACCGAAAGAAGAAGAATTATCTATGAAAGGAATGACCATGACCACTGTATTTCTATCAGGAGCTCTCACAGTGGAAGACAGAACCAGAGAAAAAGCAGGAGGGAGGTGAACAGATAAGAATAAAGGGAAAACAAGCCAGAATCTAACAGCAGCATCAGCTTTGAGACAGGAGAAGAGGCAGATGAATTCAGAGTGGAAGAAAGCAAATTAAACACAGGAGGAGAAAAAGGAGAGGAAGAAATGGCCAAGAGCTCTTAGAGAATACAGAACAGACAGTATAGAAAAGCAAAATGACACATTTGTGGGCAAGGGCTGAGAGGTGATTGAGTGCTGTCAAGATTCAGGAGAATCAGAGAAGAATTAAGAAGGCAAGACACATCAAGCATATAATCCTTTCAGAGGGATGAGGGTAAAGAACACCGTGCAGCGGTGATGCACAAGAACCACTGGGTATGGCAAAGGTATGGTTTGAAGAGTATGTTTCCTTGGGTACATGAGCCCAGAAAGTTATCCTCCATCCACCACTGGCAGGGTTTTTCTATGCAATTTTACTGTCAGACCCATCAAACCTCACAAGCTCAGAGGCTCTTGAAGAGGGATTTATGGTAGTGGTGTTGCAGCAGCTCTTTGTGTGACAGAAATGATGTATTATTTGAATACAGATACCAGGGAACAGCCACTTGCCAAGATGAAGCACCTTTAAAGGTCTGTAGCTGCAAAATTGCAGTTGAAGAGTCCTCTCTTTTAAGAAGATTTTGCTTAGATGATTTTCGCATTTTAAACACTGACAGACAACACAAGTGTAGGCTTCTCCTAAAGTCCTCAGCTCACAATAACACAAAAAACGTACTCAGTCCCTGTGCAAACTGACAAAGGAGGCAGGGAGAAATCAGTAAAATAAAAAAAAAACAAAACAACAAGAAAGGCCTCAGCTACTCATTTGGAACGGATTCTAATTCTCATGACAGATTAAAATTTAGGCCAACTAAAACTAATAATTTGGTTGATAATATCTTACACAATCATACTTTAAAAGACAAAACCTAACTGATGTTCTCATTGGCACACAGTAATCTCAGTGGTTTCAGCATAATGACTCAGGGCATAAGAGATACCAGACCCTGGCTGAGTTTCACGTAAAACAGTAGAAAGACAAAATGGAAACAGCAGTAAATTATACTTGCAAACAATCCTAAAACTAGCTGTGAAAGGGTAATAGCCTCAGCTTTAAGTTCCAGAGTAACCGATGACTGATATTCTCCATGTGTACAATAGTATGAAAACAAAATGGGGAAAAAAAAAAAATAATCACCTTGCTAGCTGAAGAGATGACTCATACTCCTCTGTCTCCCACACTTGGTTTTCCAAACATGCACAGTGCAGCTCCCTGATCTGTTATGCAGAAGGTGAAGAAAGGATGAAGTGTTTTACAAACAAAGTAATGCGGAACTCTTACAACAAGCTTTCCAAAGTCATATCTAATTCCTTTGGAGCTTGTTTTCCAGAGATGCACAATGATTGCAAAAGAAATGAGAGCATTTAGTGTCTTGCAGAACTAAGCTCCTAGTGTTGCTGGAGTCTGTGTGTTGCTCTGCACCAGGTTTCAAACAACTCACATTCAGATGAAGATAACTGCAGAGAACAAAGATGAACTCCAATCAAACGTCCCAGCTAAAGCATCTGTTTATTCGCTAATGCTGGGACAGTTCATGCTGATTTTGTAGTTAGGGACAGATCTAATAACAGTGTGGAATACACTGAGAACTGACAGACAAGTGCACATGCACAGAATACATTGCTCTTCTCGTGGAAGAAGAAATTGCTCAGCATGAGAAGGTGGATTTAATGACATTAGAGCCATACGGCTATTAAGAGCAATTATCACTGTTCCCTTACTATAATTTTATTCTGGAGAGAAGGTTGCTAAAACTCAATCTCTTTATCTGAATTTGACTAGTGAGCTAATAGGTGGTAGAAGACTATACGTTGTTTGCAATGCATACAAATAATCCCCAATGTGTGGATTTTTTTGCTGATCTGTGCATCTGCCTCCTCCTGGAAACCCCCTCCTGTCGACAGACAAGGTATCATCCATTTCTTTCATGCCATGAAAGAAACCACATGCTGTTGCCCCCTGCCCATAGCAAGAAAGCATCTGTCTCCATTTTAAGAAGTAGGGGGCAAAGCAGCAGAACAGCAAAACAAAGAGAAATAATAAACACTTCTTCAGATGTCATACTTTGAAAAACAAAAAAAGACATGTTTCACTGAAATGGAATAACAGTACGTCACCTGCTTGCCCAAAGGATACTTCGGAAGAGAAGATGTGAAAACATGAAGGCATCTCAGAACTGAAACATAATTTTCATGGTAAACATGCAAGTCCTCCAGCAACTTCTGTATTATTTCCTACAGTGACAGAATAATTGTTTTATAAATCATTCCGACATCTGTTTATTTAAAACTCCCATAAGGTACTTAAAACAGGTCTGAAATTTTGACACTGTGGTATGCTATGATTTAAATCACCAGTGGTAAATTAAGACCACTATGCAAAAAAGTTGTATTTCAACAGTTCACTAGAATCACAGTGCATATTGTTAACTTTACTTTCTTCATCCATCTCACTGGGGAATTGTTATTAATTAGCATTATTATTTTACCATTTTCAACTATATTTAGCTTTTACATCTAGTATGTAATCTTGCAAAAACAAGGCTATATAGTATACCTTCAATATGTAAAGAGAAATTATATAGCTTCTTTTACCCTTATCATTATTTCCATTTTAAAATTTTACACACAAGTTTGTATTTTAATTCTAAGCAGAATCATTAAAAATAGATCCCCACCTCAAAAAAAGCTAAGAAAACAAGTTCTAATGCTGCTACATTGCTCTTATTCCCCCAAACCCACAGCATTACAGCATCTGTACTTCCCTCATCTTGTTTCCCAGCTCAAGACTGATGTAACTATTATACATAAATAGCAATGCAGTAGGACTACGTATTTTGCCAAATAATGGAGTGAAAAAGGTGCATCTTCATTTAGAAGTTTGAAAGCATTATTACAAGACTATGCAGTGTTATTTCCATAAATATATATCGCCACGTTTACATAATTTCAAATGAAATTTGCCATGAAACCTTTCAGACAGAGCTGTAAGTAATTAGGATGTAAAACTGCTTTCAAAACTGCTTATTTGAAATAGGTGGAACTCTTCCCATAGTTATTTAAAAAAAGTGGTAACAGCAGGGAATATAAATTGCAGCTGACAAAGGGTATTGCAGGTTTGAGTGCTAAGCTTGAACAGCAAGTTGAACAGCAGTAAGAGTCCTACCCCTACCGTAGAGATTAGAACAAGTGTCTTCAGTTTAAATTTGTCAGAAGCACCTTGCACATAAGCACAAGAAATCCAGCTTCTTTCCCAAACTTACAGGGTGAGGTTTGTGAAATAAGGGGTGTATTATTAAACATATACAATTTAAAACATACAGCATTTAAGCTGATGAGTATTCAGCGTTCAAAGTAGCAGCCCATTACATGGTCTTTAAATTTGAAACAAATAGAGTCTCAGGCTGCTCAGTCCTACTCCACTCTTCCTCCTATTGTTTCAGGAGAAGCATTTATGCACCTGCAGAGTGAACCCCATTGGGGAAATCATTCTGCAGAAACAACTCAGCAAAAAGAATTCCATGCCTTGGTTTTTTGGTTGGTTTTTTTTTTTTGGTCAGGTTACCTTAATTGGATTGTTTCTCTGATGACATCGATTGCGCAGCCACACAAGCAGTTGTGCTGGCACATCTGCTGAGGCAGGAATAAACAGCAATGGAATAGCAGTAGCTTAAGCTATTTTTGCCACTGAAAAGTATGGATCATAAAATCACGTATAAATCACGTCTTGATTAGTATAATTGCACTGCACTTGCAAACTTGCCTGCTCCCAGCCTCTCTTCCTGCCATTACCATTGTTCTTGGAAAGTCCTTACAGACCAGGAAGCTCAGTGAGGATAAATTGCTTTATCTCTAGTAGCACCATTTGCCTTACAGGTTTAGCTGTACCTGAGATGAAAAGTCAGGAGAAACCTTTCACCCTGAGCAATGCTTCTACAGGGAGTGGTTCTACTGGTGAGAACAACCAACAGATCCTTGTTGGTGAATTCCTAAAGGGCTCACAAGAGTAGCAGCCTGACTTTCGTCACTTGACCAACCTTCAGATAAATGTGTAACATAAAAATTCAAGTTTTAATCCTCTATGACAGACATCTAGTGTGAATGTGTGCCCTGGGACCCAGACTGACCTACCAAGTTTGAGCAGAAACTACACAGAGAGTATGGAGGATTAAGAGCTTATGAAATAACCTCTAAGATTACTTACTCATTATTCAAACGCTTCACTGACTTTCCAAGAAGTGGACTTCCAAGTCTGAGTAAGCATTAAAAGGCCAGGCAATAAAAAAACCTTTCAACCTTCTTTTTAAGCAGTTGTAGTTTCTAGACGTCGCTAAAAATTGATGTAAGAAAAGTTGTGCAGCTTTGTATAAAGGTATACCTGGCAACCCTAGAGATTTGGAATCTTGACCTGCCAATTCTAATTATTCATTTCTGGACATAAAGCACAGTATGTACTGTATAAAAGATATTATATAGAACTATACATCTTAGTTTCTTATTTTATTATGCTCCACAAGCTAATAATATTGGGAAAGTTATTTTTGCTTGATGTTCTTAAAATTTTACCTTTAAGTAGCTGTCTGTTGTCAGCAGTGCAATCTGTTTCTCCGATGCTTGACTTTCCACATACCTGATGGCAAGACAAGACAAGAACATAAAAATTATAAAGTGTGATTAAAGCTTATGGGGTTAAAAAATTCAAAAAGTTCATGTTGCTATAAGGATTTCTTTGGAAAGATTCAAAAAGGAACAGTCAAATCCAACAAACTGAAAGGCCACTCCGAAACCCTAGAGATTATGCTCCAATAACAAGTTCAAAATTGATTTATGGTTATTTGTCATAATAACTTGTTTCTGTATTAAGAACAAGAGAGGAAAAAAAGAAGTTCAAGTGCTTACACATCACAGAAGCTGTACTCTCTAGACCAGAAGATTAAGGAGTCCTGAAATTATTTAGAACTGTCCTGCTTTTGATCGATTTACCTTTGGTATAGAAATATAAGCACAAGTGATCTACAGTTTTCACGGAGCTACATTTACAGATTCCTTTTATCTTTTTTAAAGCTGACTAAATGCAAGATTGTCCAAAAATTTATTTCCCCTTTTACCTTCTAAAAGAGGGCAGTCTTCGAATGTTTTCACACTGATTGTGTGATAAAGAATTTACTCTATTCTTAGCATCTACCAGCTGGCAACACAGTATACTAAGAGGCTGAGTGTAGAAGTGCTCCACAACAGACAGCTGAAAAACAAAGCAAGAATCAGTGATGTTAACAAAATTCATCCTCTCTGCTTTTAAGACTTTCTTATTACTACAGTGCATATGCTGCAATGGTAGTAATGGTATTCCTTTACCAAAAATTCATAAATATTCCATAGGTCATTACACTACTATTTAAAACTGATTATTCCGTTTTAAATAGTGTCACATAATTACCTTTTTTGCTGTATGAGCTATTCATACTCAGTACCTCATTTCTCCCCCCTCTCACATAACGATAACTACAGCTTGTCAAATATTTTCGATTCACTTATATAAATTACTGCATTCTTTAGGCTACATATTCAGCTCCAATGCTCACAAATAACAGAGCATGTTTAAAGATGTGAAAAGCAACTACTGCACAGAAGCAAACTTAGCCCGTGCCCTAATTTCAATTTCATGTGCACAAAACCACACTGCTAAACTCTTACAATCCATACGTAAAAACGTACTTTATCGCCAATTTCAGCTGCACTAAATGTTTGTAGCATCAGGACCTTCAGAATAGGAACAAATGCTCATCACATCTATTCTTAAAAACAAAACAAAAACCCAATCAAACAGATTACCTCACTAAAAACGTTTTAAAAACATAAAAACTGTCAAAGGGGAAACACAGTTCCTATCAGAAAAGTTAACATCACTCCTAGACATAAGGAGATGATGGTGACCCCTTGTATCTATGGCTTAGGAAATCCAACATGAAATTGCTTCATCCTTGAGTACTTTTAATGCACAAGGACACAGCAATATGCCATCAGGGCTAAGATTTGTATTTTTGTATCAGGGCAGTGGGGAGTTATTAAATCCTGGTGACTCTTTCAAATAAGAGGAGTTGAAACCTATGAAAGCCCATGTGGGTCTGTCTGTAGGAAGAGGTACTACAGCCACGGTATTTCTCCTGGCCACATGTAATCATTGAATCTTAGATATCAAAGAATCTGAGACACTCTAAAGGTATCTGACACCAAAAGGCCACGTTTTACTAACAGGTTCAATCATGGAACCAGGCAAGAAAGAAACAATTTCACAATCCTGCATTAAAACAGATTACAGGGACTGCAAGTTCTTTGGAGAATTTGTCTGCAATCCACAAGGAGACTCAGACCCGGAAATACTTCTAGAGATGAAGATCTATATAAGCCAATACAAATATAATTATCATGATCTGTACAGACTATTTTTGGAAACCTTGAAGTCTTCCACTTTGTCTCCTGAGAGAATGAATGTATCTCCTGCATTGCTGCATGGCTGCTTGAAGCACAAACATCACCTCCTCTGAGGCACAAAGCGACCCTACAGCTCCTATTATCCCTCAAAAGGTAAGAAGTCCGCACCCAGAACCGGTGCTAGAAGAGTTCAAGCAGGGAAGAGACACTGCTGCAGCCTCCTCACATCATGACAAGCCAGAGCACAAGGAACAGAAGATCAGAGCTGGAGAGTTCTGCCAGGGGTGTTAGAAGCTACAAGTCAATCTAGAGCAAAATACACATCTTTCTCCCCACTAAGGCAGGTTACCCTTTTAAATGCAACCTTTAAATACAGGGGTTTTTTTGTGGCAGAGTAAGCTTTTACATGCTTCTTTATACATCTCCTACAATGTTAGCAGGTAGGGTTTTAACTTTAAAACCTCCACCCGTTCACAGATCCAAACTGTTTCCAAAGGAAATGAATCCAATTCAGTGACAGCAAGATTAGGACCTAAGAAATCTGTCAGTGCCTAGTAATTACCCTTTGTTTTCACACCATAATTTGAGTTCTTGTTATCGTTGCCTACCTGAAATCCTTTGATAAAATTCTGGACAGAAAAATCATGGTACAAGAATATGTTGATGAGAACCTGCAGAACCTTCTCACCCAATTTAAAGGGGAACTGGGCCGTCAGAAGCAGCTAAAGGAAACAAAAAGAAAAATAGCCGTTTCAGGCAGAAATTCTTTCCTGAATTCAACTCAGCAAAATTCATACACAGAATTTGATACAACTCTCAGCCTGTGTTAGCATTCAACTAAAGGAGACACAAAATACACTGCCAACTTCTAAAACCAATATCCACGCAAAGACTGATTTTCAGTTTATTATTTCACCACATTTTTGTAAGTATCTTTTAGTAACATGCAATGTTTGAAGTCAGCTTTGCTTACAGTTACTTTTGTATTTATTTTTAAAATTGCAAACAACAGAACAGAGATTGCTGTAACAACCAGGGATACCACTATTTCCAGCCTGTATAACAGCAATTTGGGAAATGCTACACAAAGTAGTGTGTACAGACCATTTGGATAACTGCTCATTTTCTGACAGGCAGCAAAATTCAGGCTGAACTGAATATTTTTTTTTAATGTTTAAGGGTATATTTTTCCAGAACAAAGTAAAAGCACTACTTTAATGAAGAGGTGGAATGTCAAAGTCTAATTGCCTGAGTTCATACGCACAGATGTCAGTGCAAATGAAAGATGAAAAGCAAGTGTGTGAGTGTTTCAACGTGAGAAGAAAGCTCTCAGTATTAAGCTACTCGGCAGCTATGAGGAAAAATATCCAAAATCCATAGCTCTCAGGAATAACTTCTATTTGAAAAGCTTCAGATAAACCTAATTTTAAAGGTCATGGTGTACACCGTGCTTGAATATACACACACAAACACACACTCCTCCTTATTTAGGAAGGCAATTACCTTGTCAATTATAGTAGACAGGTGCTCCTTAGAGGAAAGGGACTGGAAAAGCTCTATGCACAGCAGAGAGGACACGGAATGAGGAAGCGAGCTGTGGATAATCATTGGAGATGTAGCGATTCCAAAAATCAGGATTAGAGGTAATTCGTGGATATGCTGACTAGATCATGGGAGAAGGGAGAAAAGAACCCAACATAATAGTTACATTAGAGAAAATCGTGAAATAAACGCATTATGTTCCTACTACAACACCGAGCTTAGATACAAAAAGGGGTGAATTAGAAGATTTGTTGCCAGTAAATCAAAAGAGTTTTAATGGGGAGTAAAACCAAAAAGAAAGGGAGCAATTTAAAGCCCTAAAGCAGAAAAGCAAATTGAATTATATTTTAGGATTCAAATTTCAGGAAGTGGCATAAAAAGCATCTTTTCAGTTAGAGTATTGTACTGGTCCTATCGTCCCAAAAAGTTATATTCAGAAAACTGAATCTTACAATATTTTTTTTTCAAAGAAATAGAAAATAAGAAGACACATTAAACAGCTAAGAGTCCCAAGAAAATTTACAAATTTTACACCATTTAATAAATTTAAAATAAACATGAAACCCCTCTAACTTTTCACGTTCCCACTATACTTAAAAGAAAGAATTTCAACTTAACCAGACTGAATCTTCCTCTTCAGCTCATTTTTAGTATAAGCTTTGAGAACTGATAGCCAGGACTGAATGCCATATTGCTTGTGAACGGCGTACAAATTATAAAAAAATACAGTGGCTTTACTATTATTTCTTCATTATTTTCCATTTTTTATTAGTTTCAAAGAGATACAAATTCTGCTACCTTAAACACCTCTAGGTTAAAACTGATGATTTTCTTCCTTTCCTCTGTTTTCATCACAGCAACTTTTTGACCTTTGTGTTTTGTTATCCCATAATTATTTCATTTCTCTAACTCCCCAAAGTCATTGCTAGAGACTTAAACATATAAACAATAAACTTCATATATTACTGTCCACTGTTGATAATCTAACAGAATATTGGAGAGAAATTGAATCTTGTGATTAACAAATCAGAAGAACCTCTCACCCTTATTAAATATGTTGGGACTGAAATGGAGAGAATAAATCCAATCTCTATAATTATCCCAAAGATGTTTTTCAAAGTATCATGCACCCCTGCTGAGCTTTTATTTTACCCATCGTCTACTTTAACCAAGACAATCTTTTATTATTTGAATGCTCTAAACTTTTGAAGAGACACACAGTCTATGAAAAAAAAGTGTATTTGCAAATAGTAGACTGATGGACCCAAACTGCACTTCATCTACTTTCCACATGCTCATAATTAGGCATTTCTGTTTTCCACAAAAGTAAAATATAACACGCCACTTAACAAAAACAATTAAAACCTCATTTTTCCCTGCCTTACACCCTAATTATTTCCAGATAATTGTACATTTCTGACTTGACTCCTTCAAATGTTCCCGAGAGAACCCACCTGCCAGATCTGAAGTAGAAAATATTTTTATTGTGGGTCTCTCAGCGAGTGAAATTGTCTGGCCTCATTTAGAGGTAACGTCAGGTATGCCTGCTACAGCTGCATTAATTGTACAACTGCAGCCCCAATTCTGCTGCAACTGTAGCTTCAACCTGGGGACTAAGTGCAAGATGGTCTTTTTGAGGGGGGCTTGGATTAGAATGCATGAGATGGTATTAAGGAAGACAGGTTAAGGAAGGACAGAAGCACAGGAGCACCTGAAGCAGTCAGCCACTCCCTACAGATCCTGTCCAACACTTAAGAAATTTTCTGGGTGAGTTTTACATAGTCCTGTTATGAGTTAGTGACCTTTAAGCAGCATCACATCACTTGTCATACAAAAATTATACTCTGAAACACATTTTGAAAGTCTACAGAAGAAAGGCATCTTAAAAAATTTATTTTTACAATCACAGATTCTGTAACAACTAGGACCAATAAATCCTCTCCTGTAAAGAATTCAATCAGCCACCCAATATCTCAGCCCAGCCCTCAGGTACACTGGTTCAGAGTCCCAGAGTAGCTTTAGGATAATTTACCCCCAAAACCTAGCAAATAGGTTTTTGCTCAATCACTCCTGCAAAGAAGCAGCATCAATGTTTGATTGCAACCCTCCCTGACCTCCTTGGTACACTTCACAACAGCTGCAGACAGAAAATGGGAAATGGAGTGGAAGAACTAAACCTCAGGTGATGTTACCTGCTGATGACTATGAAGTCTTGAAGTACTTCTGTGCTGAAACTTTCCATGTCTTTGAATACAACTACAACCGGAGGAGATTGCCAGTGTCTAGAAGAGGAAGTTCTTTTTTTTCTCGGAGTTTCAGAATCTGTTTTCTTTAAAGCCGTTCATTATGCATTAATAAACAGAAGACAGGAAAATAAAAAAGACTGAATCACATCTATGACATTAGTATGCTTCAAAATGACAGGACTGGCTTTTTGCTACAAGTTGTATTTATTATTAGCATCTAGAATTGGAATTTTTCTTCCTTCTGTTTGGCGCAGCAGGAAGTATAAACAAATTTTTGAAATCCACATTCCAACAAAGATAAAAATAGATCTGTGGGACAGAACTGGTGAAATTCTGCTGGGATTGAGAGAGAAGATTTGAGTTGTGTACGTGGACGGTGCCTATTTCCTGTATCTTTACCAGTAATAAAAAAAACCGGCATGTACTCACTAAACTTATTTAACACACTGCTCTGATTAAGTCACCGTAAAAATCAGTTCTAACTTTTATTCATGACGGAAACAAAACTTTAAATTCATTAGCTTTATTAAATCAAAGACACAAAAACATTTTGAAAGTTATTTTCTCCCTGCTTGTCAACGTAGTGTGGGCTGCAAATGACATAACGGCCCATTAGCACTAATAGGGTGCCTTTCCCCCAATGGCTGTTCTTTCTCAGTCTTGTTTCAATAAACAAAACATTTCAGCCCTTCTGGGAGAAAAGCATCTGGCATGAAGTTGATATTGCATTTTAAGGTTACAGTTGCCAATTAAATACATGATAAAATGGTACTTTTTACTTGTTTGTCAGAATTCTGACATCCGTACCTCATCAGAAACTAACTCCTCATTTGTTATATATGTTACAGATTTATAGTCAAATCACCTCAATCTCAGTTATTTTTTAGCATTAAATGAAAAGCTAACCCTTGGCATTTTTTCACTACAGCATAGAAATTGGAGTTACTCAATTTCTTTTTTTGAAAGCATCTAAAGGTCAGGGATTTTTATGAACTGATGATACATAAAAAAAAATATTAAAATCATACCTTAGTTACACTATTGTACCAGTTGATAAGAGAAGACATTGAACAACGTATTCTGTTCTGGGAAACCTGCACACAGTCCTCATCTTCCAGAGAGTCCACATCTACGTAGCAGTTCATCAGCTGCCCCATCAGCTTCTGCATCAGATTTTTTATGCCTTCACAACACATTTTTAGACACATTTTGTTATGTGGAAACACTTCTTCAACTCATACTCTAAAAAATTACTCTGTTATCACTTATTATTTTTCACTTTTCTAAATTATTTGCCTTCTCTCTCCAGAATGCGCACCTCGTGCTCCAGAAAGCTTGACACTATTCATGATATGCATGTTGTTAATGAAATAAAAATTATCCTATTAATTTGCCTAGATAGCAACAATTCAGGTTAAGTGTTGACCCTGCATGTTTCCTGAACTCCAGCCACATACTATTAGCGTAATCTAAAAATAAATAAGGCAGCCAATCCACAGATCTGGGGATGCTGCCATAAGTGATTTTAATATTTTTACTTAAAAAAATAAAAAAGGAACAAGGAGAGTGGGACAAAATTTTATTCTACCCATTCCCTCACTGCAATAATGTGACTATAAGCATTTAAAGAGTAGGACACATACATATACTGTCCAATTAAACAAGAGGAAAGGCAATCTACAATATCAACATGCAATAAACCAAGCAGTGTGCTCTTGAAATTTATGTTAGAGCCAAATAGCATTTCAATCTTCAGTGTTTTCAACAGAACTGGATACCTCTTAAAATACAGCAGACATTATTGCTATGTTAACAAGGGATTGAGCAAGATTTTAGAGAGTCTTCAAGATCCCCCCCGTGCCATTATTCTTATATTTGGGGTCAAAAACTAGAATTTCTAGTTAATTGGCAGCTTATTCAAATGGAGAAGGAAAGCTATTGCAGTATTTACCTGGGCAATCTTTGGCTTCCAGCAAGGCTATATAAGGAGTAATGGTATTCTGAAGGACTTCTGAGAGACTTCTAAAAGTCAAGTCATGATCTGTCACATTTACACCTAGAAGACAGATAAATTTTAAGGGCATTTTTGCTGTGACCACAATAATGGCATAAGAAACTGAACAGCAGGCAAAATCCAGAACATATCTCAAATATTCAAGAAAGGAATGAGAAGTGTTGCATTATCTATGAGGAAAACCAAAAAACCAGCACAAGATTACATGTTAATACTACCGGATTAAAAGCAACAGGGAAGCACTGCAAAGACCTCTCATTTACGTTGTTTTTTGGGTTTGGTTGGGGGTTTTTTTGTTTGTTTTTTTTTAAAGAAAGAATTCTCAAGGGTGCAAACCTGCAAGGAGTAGGACTGGTTTTCTAACTTTCCTGCTCCTCATACCCTCAGAAGCCATCCACAGTCATCTAAGGCCTGCAGACAAGAAGATGAACTTCACCTTCTCTAGAAGAGCAGTGCGTACACCCAAGACTGGATCCTCACATGGCTTATGTAAGGAGGAAAATTACTACAAGTTATTATGAACTACAGTCTGAATTTACTATGAACTATCCAGTCTCTACTACCTTTGTTAATATCCTCTAGTCAACCCCCCAAAAAAAGAATAAGTCCCTCCAGAAGGCAATTCACAACTTCTTCCACAGAAATATTCAGATCAGGAACTTCTCCCTTTCTACCACCTACAAAAGTAGACTACCTTCCAGACCTTGTTAGTGCTCACACGGTAAATTTGCAGTACAAGCCTGATTTTAGGTTCCCTAAAACGACCCACTGAAAATGTGATCAGGTTGCCTTGAACCAGGTTTAGGATTATAGTTGCAACCCATTGAAAGAAAGGCAGGGCTGGGAAGAAAGAAAGACTTCAGAACTTCAGTAATTTCAGGGATTGGATCTTCAGCTGTTTTCTTCACCCTCTCCTCCTTTTCCAAGATGACACCACTTTCCTACATGTAAAAATGCACTGCAAGAACATATATCAGAAATACACAAGCTGTGTAATTCCATGGTTAGTCATAGAAACCACCAAGTGTCTTGGTGGCAGAAACAGGGAGAGAAATAAAGCATCTCCAGCGCATCAGGAAAAAAAAACCAACCCAAATCACAGACCTTTAGGGGAGGTGTTACCTTACAGACATTATTATGTCTGCATCACTATGCAGACAAAGGGGAAGGAGATCTTATCCTACTTCCTTCTCCCAGCCCAACCTTTTCTGTTAACATTTCTGAAACTGATATTGCTCACAGTAATTACTGGAAATCAGCAATATATTTTTCTTTGATCTCTGTGTCAGTTTTAAGCACATATAGATAAAAAAAACATTTATCTTAAAAAAATTACCTAAGACAAGAGCTGCAGTAGGGATTTCCCTGGACTTCATCTGACAAGTCCATTCTGTGGTCTTCTCTTGGAACTCCGAATGAGACCGCCTCAAAAAACTTACTAGGTTATCAAAGAACTGCTGATTCAAGTCTTCCTGTATTTGCTGTAAATAAACACAGAGAGATTTTATTTATAAAAATGTGGAAACACCAGAATATCTTCCTTTTCCAACCCCTTCCCTGGATAATTTTTCATTCTTAAAACTCCAGGGTAAAATTTCAAGTAACACTAAGTTTTCCTGTGAACTATGAACATGCAAATTTATTCACTTTGTGGAAAACACAGATATTTCCTCTCTTGGAACCTCTTGTCAAATGCCTCAACAATAACTTGGAAAGCAAATGAGCTTAACTGTGGTGTCACACTACAGGCTTTACAGGAGAAAAAAAACCCACCATACTGACAAAGTGTAAGTGACTGAGGAGGAATAAAACAATATAATTAGTTTGTGGAAAATGTTCATGAAAATTCCTAATCCTTTCAAAACACCTGTAAATATTTTTTTCTGAGAAATCTATATGAGAGCAAACATTCAGCTCCTCCAAATCTAATTCAGGATAAAAGAAAAAAAAAATTATAAAGGAAGGCCTTAAGTATGTTTTATAGGAAAAACCACCAAACCATGACTGCCACATTTGCTACACTGTCTTTTGCATGAAAATCATCCTGAAGGGCAAGAATATGTATATGTAGAAATATATGGAAAGGTGAGAGAAAGGAGGGGGACATAAAACTTTTAAAGGCAGATATATAGAGGCAGCATTTTTTATTTCTTTTATAATGCATGTGACTTTGACAACCTGTCTCTAATCCAAGATATGTCTTCTGCTAGAACAGACAAACACCAGGGTTTGAAGGTATCTAAGAAATAAAATCCTGACTGGATAAAGTCCTCACCCACCTGGTCAGATTTCACAGATGAGGCCACTTTGAGCAGGAATTCAGACTAGAGACTTTCTAATGTCCCATTCCACCTGAATTATCACACAATTTTATGTATAAGAACCATCATCACCTCCAAGTTTGCCAACAGTGACAGAAGAAAAAAATCAAAGATACTCCAGAAGGTGGATAAAGAAAATTCTATGTACAGCAGCAAAAGTAACCACAGGTAATCTGCCCTTGGGCAAATCAAATTCTAAGGCAAGGCCCATATAAATTTGCCAATGTAGGATGAACTGTCTTCCAACAGGAGGAGGAAGAACAGAAGAAAGTATCTGGCAAACTCTCTAGCAGCCTCAAAGAAAACAAGGCTAGGAAATTTAGAACAGGAAAGAATGATGATTTTCCAGATGGCAATGGCTCTGTGCTTCTGAGCGGTTAAGGTAGACTTTTGCTATGATGGGCTGTGCCTGATGTTCTGAGAGAAATCCTTGTAAAGCACTAGGAAAAAAAAAATAACAACACTTCTTCAACCTGAAAATCCTGCAGCCACTGTTGGCAACGTAGAAGCATTGTCTCAAAACACTGTACCTAGGAAAGAAGATCCAAGAAAAGGTCTTCCAAAAGTAGCTACAGAATGTCATCTTCCCTATAGCCCACCGTGTAGCTGGCAAGGCAGTTTCTGGTGCAGCTGCCAACACTACTGCCTCATCAAGCTGAAGTAGTTGGCAGGAAAATACCAAATATACCTCCACAAACTCCTGTGTGTTCTCTATAATCAGTACCACGAGGTAGCACACAGCTTTGCACAGCCTGGCTAGTTATGGCTTCAAAAGGGTGCTGACTAGTCAAAGCGAGAGGGATCATGGAATAGTAGAAACGGAATTAGAGGAATTTATGAGTTTAGCCCAAGGGTCCAGATTGTAAGCTACATCCAGCTGGCTTCTACTGTACATCCCAAAACAAACTATGGAAAAAAAATTCTCATAACGTCTAGAGCCCAACAGCAAGCAGAGGAATATGGAACACTTGCCCAGAATCCTTGACACTGAATAGAGGAGGAAAGCCCTGCTGAACAGAAGCAATTATTCATACTGTAATACAAGCCAGCTGGCTATAGGGACACAACAGCAGCATGCCATCTAACACACAACAATTAGGAGGCCACAGTTCAGAATGAAATTAACTCCCACCCCCACCAGACAACCCCACCAAAAAATCCCACCAACACTGTCCATACTAATTCAATAGACTGTGCTTGCAGCTGTGTCATTCAGTGTTTGACATCCAAGCAGTCATATTCACATAAATCCACTGTGAATCCTGAGCTGCTATGAACTCTGAGGTCAAGAGCAGCCTCAAATCCTCAGAGGGCTGGCAAGCACATAACTGAATTGAAGGTAGTAAATAGTAGCATGCCAGGAATTAATAAAAAGGACAATTAGTAAGAAGAGATGCTTAGAAGCAGCAGCTAGAAGCAGCAAAAGCATGTAGTTCTGTGGTTAGAACTAATGTGTGATTGATGGATTTATTATTACTATTTCATATTCTGGACAGGGATTTCAGTCTTAGTCAGTATTTCCAGCCTTTTTATGGCTTTAACTAATTGCCTTTTAAGCGTGTTAAAAAAAAAAACCAAAAAAACGATCTCCAGAAACAAAGAAGCAAACAATGTTGGTACAAATGCAAAACACTGCTTTAGTATCTGGTGCAAGACTCACCTCTGTTGCGGATTTGATCTCATTCCATAAAGACTGACAAGTAACAAATCGCAAATTGGCATCCTCCGAATCATCTTCCCTTTCTCCAAAACAAACAGCTAGAAAGACAGAAAGCAAAGGCAAGCACAAGCCAGATTATTAAAACAAAACATTTTTTGTCGAGAAAAAAATGAAACACCCAACTGAAACAAGAACATCTTAATATACCTATATATCTGAGGGAAATGGCTCTCTTTCACCTATTAAATATTCAATCTTCCTTCATTACTACAGTCAGATACGAACCATAAAGGCCTGCAAGAGCAGATACATGAGAATCCTTTCTGTTCCCCAGGGAAGATGTAGCTAAGACAAAGTTCCTGAAAATAATAAGGTGTACTGGGAAGGGACTGTCAGGTTACATGAAATACAGATATAGTTATTTTTGTTCAAATACATTTAACAGACACAACTATGCCAGCAAAACTTTTAAGCGCAAACCAGGCCTACATTTCTGGCTCACCTCTAAATTGCCTCTCACTGCTATAAATGCTCTTTATAAAAAAAGAAAAGGAGAATCAGATCCTTTTTTGGCAAAACAGTGTCTGGGCACATTTCATCTGGCTTCCCAGGTGCTGCTCTGCCTCAGAGATGTGAGTACGGACCCTGTCCACCAGCTCCCAACTAAGAAGGAAAGACTGAGCTGGGAGTAGAATGGGAGACCGAACAGAAACTGGTATAACTGAGTGAGATTTTTCTTGTTTCTCCTCCCACATTCACAGACTCTATATTTCCCTTAAAAAAAACCAAACAAAAAACCCCAACAAAAACCAACAACAAAAAACCCAAACAAACAAAAAAAAAGCACAGTCTTGGTGAGCGCATTCAGTCTCCCAAAGCATTAAAAGCACCCAAAACAGCTCTGTAAATGACAAACAAGAGGCATCTCTCATCCCATATTTTCATTATCTCCCCTAAACTATAACACCTCGTTTGTATTGCTAAGAAAAATTACTTAAAATACATAACCCACTCTAATTACACAGGTCCCAGGCTTTTAGTTAAAATCCAGCCACCACATTATTGGTAATATGCCAAGGCATAACATCACTATTAGACTACCAAAACTCAAGCTACAGGTGCAAATGTGCACAGAGGGCCTTTTGTGGGCTGCAAGAATATTACCAACAATCAATGCTGTGAAGTTTTACAACTGAAACTTCACGCTTGACAAGTTTGGGTTTCCAAAGTGGACAGATGCACATCAAAGTACCGTTTATTTAAAACTCCATTCTAACTGGCTGCTGTGAGCAGCCAAACTGTCTCACCACCACCTCTCTTTTAGGGGTAGTTCAGTTAAATCTACTTTTATGTCTCAAAGCATCTGCTAACTTGAACAACACGTTTAGTAGGATTTATCCAAGCATTACTAATCTTGCAAAGATTAAAACAATACCCAGGAAGGGGTAAAATTTAAATGCGGTTTAAATGCATAGGTCCTGGTTGTTGGTTTATTTATCTTTAAATGACTTGGAATGACAGACTGGATTTTATTTCCCTGCCTCTCATTCCCTGAGCTACAGATGTTCCAACTCCCATGGAAAAAATAATTTGGGATTAATTTTAAAGCAGGTGTTACAGTAAGTCCCTATGGTAATGAATGAGCCTATAGCGATTTCCACAAAAATCTGGCATTGTTACTTTCCCCTCCACTTTCTTTTTTATACAAATTGTCACACCTTTTGACAGCTCTGGTGCTGCTCAAGACAGTTTAAACTGGAAATAAGGACATTAAGTTTCCAAACTGTATCTTGAACAGCAACTACTTAAGCAGCATTATTTGAGTCTCCAAGAACAGTCAGTCCTGTTCAGCCTTCCTCAAGGGACAACAGAGCTCCATATACACCATATAGGCTGGAGAAAAGAAAAGCTATATAACAAGCACTATTGGATAGAAGCCATGGAAGCTTCACAAATGGATTCTCTTCTTTTCCTCAAGAAACTCAGGCAAACTGCTGAGAATATGATGAGACTTATGAAGGGGATATAATTTCTGACTCCCATAACTTAAAAGTGGTTCAATCAGGCTCTTCAGACAAATAGTTTGTCAGTCAGTAAACAATTTATGGTAGCTTGAAAAGGAGTTATCCTGTAAAAAAAAAAAGAGAATTTGCAAAGACAAACACAGCTATATGATCTTGATTGCTGGAGATGAAAACAACATTTACTCCAGCCAACAATTTGCTGGGGTTCCTCTGAAGAAATGGAGTTTTCAGCAATATCGACAACAAGGAGCAACAGAAATCCTCACACAGCTATGACAGAATTCAATCACATGTGGTGAACCTTCCAGGATTAATCCAAGCACAGCAACATATATCAAAATGCACTAACCTGTTTTCTGAGACACCCTTCTCTTCTTGGGACTTGGTTTAAAAACAAAGCATCCCTAGAGAACAGCAAAAAAAATATAAACTTCAACATAAGCATCAATCTGACTGGCATCTAAGGCCACTTTATTCTCCTTTAATTTCAGTGCCCCATTAAACCAACCATTTCAACTGAACTGCCAGCATCTTAAGGATATCAGTTTGCATGCTCTCCCTTTATATTTCTGTTTCAAGCTGGAAAACTAGCAGAAGCAGCATTCCGGCATATTTGGGAGGAACTTGTTCACCCTTCCATTATGTTCTTCAACCATCAACTAGAACAGCAGCAGATTCTTTAAACTTCCCATAACCTCCAACAGATTTAGAATGAAGAGAAAATGATTCCCTAAGAACACATCAGTAGAGTTTTCTCAGTACAGTTGCAGTTAAAAACAAAACAAAAGAAAACAAAAAAAAAGAAAAAAAGCAAGAGTCAAGCACAGAAAAGTGACTCAGAATAATTCAATGAGTATTAAGTCACTCAAAAAAGTCAATGACACATAATAGCTACAAAGGACAAGTGCATCCACCCTCAAAAAAGTAAAGATGGTTAGAAGCAGAGTGATAAATGGATTGGAAAAAGCTCAGATGAATAAAAACCCTGCTCTCCAGACAGATGTTATGTCCCAGTTAGACCAGTTTCATCACAAAAGATGAGGAAATAAAACACAAGTATTAAAATTTGAATTCTGCGGCATTTTTTTCTTTTTCCTCTAGAAAATCTGAAATTTCCCCTCTTTATCCTCTCGAACAAAAAACTCATCTCTTTTGAAGAGTTATAATAATTTCCTGGATATCAGAAATCATATGCATTCCCCAGCTCTCACTGTGAGGTTCCTGCACTACAGCAAGGGGGAAGAAAACATACAAGTGTTCAAGACAGACAAACAGACTGGTTCAATCCCATATTTCTCAATGGAGACACTTACATAAGCAAAGATTACTGACCTCGACCTAGAACAGTTCTAAGAATGATCTAGTGATAACAAAACTCCAGAGGCATGTTCAATTTTGATCAGAGGCACTAGTCTGTTGGATGACTTGGACATGTTATTTCCCTTCTGATACAAATAAAAACACTGCAGTAAAACACTGATATCGGCCGCCTCTGAAAAACAGCCTTATGAACTGGAGATGCCCTCACATACTTTACATTTTACCACTTGTATTAGCAACCATCAAAAACTGGCTGGACAAAAGTTGTGGTTATTCTACAGATGCAAAACACTCTGGAACAGTTCTACTACAAAAAGCTGTGCTACAGCCTTATTTATGCTGCAGTATGCACTTGTCAGAACAGTAATTCACAAGAGTACAACTGGAGTTGGCCAAAATAACTATAAAGCATATATATAAAAAAAGAAATAACATATGCTTAAGTCAAATGAAACCTAAGTATTATTTAATGCTTTAAAAGCTCTGGATTTCCCCACATCACCAAATGCAGCGAAGACCAGAATATAAAATGGCAAAGAAATATTGCATATAGAATGGTTTGGGCTGGAAGGGACCTTAAAGATCATCAAGTTCCAACCCCCTGCCCTGGGCAGGGACACCTCCCACCAGACCAGGTTGCTCCAAGCCCCATCCAGCCTGGCCTTGAACCCCTCCAGGGATGGGGCAGCCACAGCTGCTCTGGGCAACCTGTTCCAGTGTCTCACCACCCTCACAGGAAAGAATTTCTTTCTAGTATCTAATCTAAATCTCCCCTCTTTCAGTTTAAAACCATTACCCTTCATACTTTTGCTCCACTCCCTGATAAAGAGTCCCTCCCCATCTCTTCTGGAGCCCCTTTAGGGACTGAAAGGGGCTCTAAGGTCTCCCCGGAGCCTTCTCTTTTCCAGGCTGAACAACCCCAACTCTCTGTTTTCATAGGAGAGGGGCTCCAGCCCTCTGAGCATCTTCGTGGCTTCTGCTGGACCCGCTCTGACAGGTCCATGTCCTTCTTGTGCTGAAGGACTCCTTAGCCAGACACAGTACTGCAGGTGGGTTAATATGAGACACAGGGAGGCAAGGGGACACACACCTTTCCCTATCAAACCACTTCACGGCAACAGCCATTTTCGAAAAGGAAATCTGCTTGGTTTGGATTAAGTTTTAACTTTGTTTTAAGTCCTCCCCTTTAGTACTAAGGGTGATAACCTGCACAGTGACATCCACAGGGGACAATCCAGCTGCACATCACAACTCACTGAAAAACAATATAAGGGAGAGGAGCCTTCCCGTGATAAAACACATCCCTTCCCGCAATGAACCACTGCTACTGTGCACTGTACCCACAAGCAAGACAGGATTTAAGTTAAATGTTCAAATACAACATTTTAAATCTCACTATGTGGGGCGCATCAAGAAGAATGTGACCAGCGGGTGGAGGGAGGTCATCCTGCCCCTCTGCTCTGCCCTGGGGAGGTCCCATCTGGAGCACTGGGTCCAGTTCTGGGCTTCCCAGTTCAAGAAGGACAGGGAACTGCTGGAGAGGGGACAGCAGAGGGCTACAAAGATGATGAGGGGCCTGGAGCATCTCTCTGATGAGGAAAGGCTGAGGGACTTGGGTCTTTTTAGTGTGGAGAAGACTGAGGGGGGATCTGATCAAGGCCTATAAATACTTCAAGGGTGGGTGTCAGGAGGATAAGGACAGTCTTTTTTCAGTGGTGCCCGAGGACAGGACAAGAGGAAATGGGCACAAACTTGAGCATAAGAATTTCCATCTAAACATGAGGAGGAACTTCTTTCCTGTGAGGGTGGCAGAGCCCTGGCAGAGGATGCCAAGAGAGGTGGTGGCTTCTCCATCTCTGGAGCCATTCCAAACCCACCGGGACACGTTCCTGTGGGACCTGCTCTGGGTGGACCTGCTGTGGCAGGAGGTTGGACTAGATGATCTCCAGAGGTCCCTTCCAACCCCAGATCATCCTGTGATCCTGTGAATGCACCGTCCCTGCCGCCAACCCTGACTACAGGCCGGATAAAAGCCTTCAGCTCAGGAATATTAAGGTGATAACGGCTGTTAAACATTACGTATGAGTGATTTTTTTTTTTCTTCCCGTTAAATTAGCGTGCGGAGACGGCAGCGGGTGGGGGAGCACCTCAGCGGGTCAGCCCCTCCCGCACCACCGCCCTCTTCTCCTCACACCGCCCGGCGGGAACGGCTCGGGGGGGGAGAGGGGGGGATGCGCTCAGGCCGGACAAAGCCCCGTCCCGCCGTGGCGGGGGCGCAGCCAGAGATTTGGGCCCTCCCCAAATCCCGTACGGGACCCTGGGCGGGAGCGAAACCCGGCGGCGGCGGCCGCCCCCCCCGCCTCCCCTTCCCGGTGCTCCCCCCCGCCCCTCACCTTGGAGACGGAGCACGTGCTCATGTCGCCCCTCCGGCGCCGCACCGGGCCCAGCGGTACCGCACAGGCCGCCCCGCCGCCACCGGAGCCCTAAGGGGGAGGAGCCCCTCCGGGAACGACGGGCCTGGCTCCGGTGAAACGTTCTCCGGCCTGAAGGGCTCGCCTCGCCGCTCTCCCCCTCCTCCCCTGCGCGGTGGGACAGCTCTCCGCCTCCCCACACCTCCTAGGCGCCAAGACGGACCAACGGGCTCTTCTTCTCCCCCCCCCGTTGTGAGAATGGTACGGCCCATCCCGCCCCTGGGCGGGCGGAACGGAGCCGGGTGGGAAGGGGGCGGCTGCGACCTTCCGCCCGGCGGCGCAGCCATGGCAGCCTGTTCCTTTCGGAGGAGCATCGCTTCGCAGGTACGCCGCTCCGTCCCCGCGGCTTGGTCTGAGGAAGGGGCGCGCTATAACCGAGACTTCCCCTTCTGCCCCCTCACCCAAACACCACCACCATCTCCGTTACCTTCCCTTTCTCCCCCCCCCAATCCTCTTCCAGTGGGCCCGGCCCGTGGGCTGCCCCGCCCCGCCCCGCCCCTCGGGGGCGGCCTGTGAGGGGAGCCCTTGGCGGGAATTTTGAGGGGACGGCGGTGTCGGTTCCCCCCGGTCCCTTCACGGTTCCATTACACTCCCTGCCGTGCCAAAAAGCCTTAACGCCGTTTTCCCCCCTCCCCGTGGGCGTTTTATCGGGAGTCTCTTCATCTTAGCGAGAATGCGGCCGTTTGTAGCTTGTTAGTGAGGTCCTGGCGTCGGGGGGGGGGCTCCTCGTCCCCCGCGTACGAGGTGCGGGATAAGCCGCTAAAGGCGTGAAGGGGTTTGATGGGATCCTTCATGGGAGGAAAAAAAAAACAAAACACAACAAAAAACAAATCAAAAGATCTCTCCGTGGTGTTTTGTCTCGCCTTTTCTAAGATCTCTTGGGTTTGTGTTGTTCTTGTGAGACCCCACCTGCAGTGCTGAGCCCAGCTCTGGAGTCCTTCAGCACAGAAAGGACATGGACTTGCTGGAGCTGGTCCAGAGGAGGCCACGAAGATGCTCAGAGGGCTGGAGCCCCTCTCCTATGAGGACAGGCTGAGAGAGTTGGGGTTGTTCAGCCAAGAGAAGGCTCTGGGGAGACCTTGGAGCCGCTTCCAGTCCTTAAAGGGGGCTGCAGGAGAGATGGGGAGGGACTCTGTATCAGGGAGTGGAGCAATAGTACGAGGGGTAATGGTTTAAAACTGAAAGAGTGGAGATTTAGATTAGATTTCAGGAAGAAATTCTTTACACTGAGGGTGGTGAGACACTGGAACAGGTTGCCCAGAGCAGCTGTGGCTGCCCCATCCCTGGAGGGGTTCAAGGCCAGGCTGGATGGGGCTTGGAGCAACCTGGTCTGGTGGGAGGTGTCCCTGCCCAGGACAGGGGGCTGGACCTCGATGATCTTTAAGGTCCCTTGCCAACTCTAACCATTCTGTGATTTTTTTGTATTGCTTATGATAGATAATAAATATTTGCTTTTTTACCTGGGTTGAAATTTGCTTTCAGATATAAATGATGTGCCCCCCACGAGTATGTAAACAGAGAGCAGTATTTTTCCTGGCTCTTTTTTGCTTATTCCACTTTGTTCTTTATTTCATATTTAGCTTTCGAAGGTTTTGGATCTGCCACCAGAAAATTTAATAAAGTCCATATCTGCAGTTCCAGTCTCCAAAAAACGGTAGTGTTTACATTTTATCATACAATATTATGTCATGTTTAATTATTTTCTGTTGTGTTTATTATTGCAAAAGCTTACTAGGACTTTAGGGAAAAAGAAATACAGAAAAATCAAAGCTAATACACCAATCCAATTATAAGAAGATACCTAAATCTAATTAAATCCCTGTATTTTTTTCAAGCGAGCTCAAAACAATTGTTTAAGAAGCTGTACAAATTATGGGCAGTGGTTGCATGGAGAGTGTCTCAGCATTAGTGATCTGAATGTAACACTGCTTTGAACCAATGTGAAGTTACAATGGACTTTTTTTTCAGTGTCCTGCTTGAGAGGTGTAATGATGTTAGTGAGTAAATTACATTTATTTGTGAGCATCATTTTTGTTCATTCTGAAATGGCGTTCTCACCATACTGCTTTCCAATTGTATTAGTAAGAGCAAAGGTAATATTTAGCCTTCTATTGCAGCTTTCTAAACATAGTGAACTTTCAGGTATCTCTGACTGGTTTATGTTTGCCAAGTAGACTTGTCATATGCAGAGTCAGCTTGGATCTGCCACATCTCCTCATCATTTCAACACATTTTTTTTCTGATTTTCACTGGTTCTTTTTTTCAGGCACGTTGCTGATTTCCAGCTTTCCATTGCTTCTGTAACAGAAGACAGTTCTAGTAATTGCTTAGCACAAGATCTTCCGCTTCAAGCTCAGAAGCTAGCTGAAAGGGTATGCTAATGCATTAATCTTATATATTTGATGAAATAACAAACTTACAGACCAGAGGTGCAACAAGAAATGGTATTCTTTCTCCAGGCATCCGTTCGGGTCAGAGTAGTTTGATGGCTGCACCTAGTATAATTGTACACAAAATCTTCATAGGGAATTGGAGAAGCAGTTTTAGTTATGGTTCTTAAGAAATTGTTTTCAAGTAGTTTGAGAGTAAAAATATTTGTGACATTATGAGGGTACCTAAAGGGTATTCATAGTCTGGTCTGTTGCCCAAAACTTGAGGGAAAAAATTGAGTATGTAGTGGCTTGAAAAATCAAAGACAGCAAAATCCAGCAGTAGATGGCAATGGAGAAATCCAGCTTGTGGGTCAGACAGGCCAGATTTTCAAATCCTTAACTGCTTGAAATGAAGGTTTCTTAAAACAGCAATTTTTTTCAGGTGTGTTAATCTGGGAAATGGTAGCAGCTGAGATGTTAAGACTGCAACATAAAAAAGAAGCATGGATTGGAAATAATAAAATCATTCCTTTTCCAGCAAGATTGATTAAATGATCCACTTGTGATCGTTTCAAACAAATAAATAATATTTAATGTTTATAGTGGATTAAATTAGTATTTATAATGGATTGAACTACAATTTTCCAGTTAAGCTATTTTCATATAGCATTTCTGTTTTGTTTTGTTCTTCTAGCTAAAATGTGATGCTGTAGTGAGTGAAATCAGTGCTGGTCCAGGAACAGTGAACTTTACAATAAACAGGGAATTATTAGCGAAGGTGAGTACTATATTGCACATGCATTAAGGTACACACAGTTACACAATGAGGTCAATTCTCTAGTCAAGTTTACTGCTCATAAACTCTCCTCCTTTTTCATCCAAATCTATGGTCTAGTTCTACTTTTTATTTTAAAAAGTGTTACCTAATTAGGAGAGGTGAGAGTCCTGTTTGCAACCCTGTTTATGTGAGAACTCTTTCATTTTACATGAGGTCACTGTTCTACCCACATTCTTGGACTTAGTTTCCTTTCCTGCCCACCAGTTATTCCCGGGTTATTCACTTGCCCTTTCATGGTGTGTAAGTAAAAAAAAAAGATAAATCCTAGCCTTTCCACTTACTTTTTTTTTTTCCACCAAAATCTCTACCTATAATTTCTCTAACTTTTTAATTGACCGGATGCAGCTTTCAAAAGTTAATGGCATTTTCATCTGCACATGAGACCTTGTTTGCTTGGCAGAGCAGCCGCCTAATTGCTGATGTGAACAAAGGCTGTGGGACTGGGCTCTGGTGTGATTGTTAAACAGTTTTCCTGATCAGGCTTTCTGTTGTTGAAACGTATTTTCCTTTCTTTTATTTTTCCTTCCTTTTGGTTTAGACAGTGTTGCAGCAGGTGTTGAAAGATGGCTCAGAGTATGGAGTCAAAAGTGAACTTTTCTCTACGGTACCGAGACAAAAGGCAGTGATTGAGTTCAGGTAAGTGTGTGTGATGAGTCCTTTGAGAAAATTGCCTTGTGTGCTGATTGATAGTCCTAGCTGTAATGTGTGATGCCTGTGAAGTTAAACCATATTTACGGTATTATATTCAGCTGGTTTTGATACTCTGGTAGATTTGCCAAGTAGAATATAAGTGATGTTTAGGGAATTGAGGCTTTTTCCCAGAAGATATTTTTGGTATTTAAAGAGTTCATGCCTCACACTGCCCTCCACTAAGAATATTCTCATTTAGTCTATAATAGCATTCCGTTTTTAAGTAGGCTTCTTTTATTTTGTTATCAAGAAACATCATCTGAATTTTCAACCACTAACTCGTTGCTTTTTTCACCTTAATACATTCCCCTCTAACTTGCTAAAGCAGCCAGGCATTTGTATTGTTAAGTCTTCTCAGTTGCTGGCTCAATAATTTCTGTCCAGTGCAATGAAGAGTGGCTGACTCAGACCTCTTTATGTATAAATATTTTTGTTCACTTACACTCCCTCTGCAGACTTCCAGTCATGGAAAGTAAGCACTTGGCTTTAATTTGGAGCGTGAATTTTCATAGCTGAACTTCCATTTTATTATCATGGGTAATCAATTGTGGATACAGGGTTGTTTTATTTTGTGGGCCACTGTTGATAGAAGATGATGTGATTTCAGTTACTGATTCTTTCTGTTCTGGTATGAGATTTATCTCTAATAAAGGTATGAGGAGAATGGTCCTTATGTTCAAAACATGTAAAAAGTGAGAGGGTGATGTAAGTCCTTTGTCAGTCGTGTAGCTGGGTTTTGGGAGGTTCTTTGGTGTGGGGTTGTTTGGAGGAAAAGCTGCCTGGATAGAAAAATTTGCTGTCTAGAACAGAAGCTAATCAGGGAATTTGAAAGGGAAAATTTAAAATTGTGGTTTTATTTCAGTTCTTCTGCCATATGCACGAGCTGAATGACTTTTGATGATCTGACAGTCTTGTACATTGAACAAACATGATTTGTGAAAATTTGTTACAGCTCCCCTAATATTGCCAAAAAGTTTCACATAGGACACCTGCGTTCCACGATAGTAGGTAAGTCTGCTTTTATCTGCCTCCTAAAAGGGCTTCTTTGTCTTTGTGTTTCACTTGTCAGGGGAGCACTGCTAACCTCTCACTCTAGTGGAGTGGCTGTGTCAGGTTTGACTTGCTAATTAAAAACCTTTT
Source organism: Calidris pugnax (assembly GCF_001431845.1). Classification (NCBI taxonomy): domain Eukaryota; kingdom Metazoa; phylum Chordata; class Aves; order Charadriiformes; family Scolopacidae; genus Calidris; species Calidris pugnax. The sequence continues at coordinate 17,873,299 of NW_015094507.1, forward strand.
GCTCATTATGCAGTGAAGAAAAGAGCGGGATGTGTTGCTGATAGATTTATTAAGTCACACCTAATAGAGTTTTATGGCTGCGAACATTAAATAAAGTAGTTTTAAATTGTTCGACAAAGACACCCAGGGCAGTTTTCATTGAGGTGTTAGGAGAGTCCTTTGAATTTTAAATTTCCAATTTGCACCGGACTGCAGAGCAGGCAGATAGTTATGTCTTGGTGACTGTCTTGCAAAAAACTTGCCTTTATATGTTAATTACTTTGTGCCAGTATTACTAACGCACTAGCTGTCATTTTTAATGGCATAATTAATAAGTTTATTGTGCAGTACTCTAATGGAAAACATTATTTCTCCTTCCTTTCCCTCTCTCACAATAAAAAATAGTAGGTTATTAGCAGAAGATTCTACAGCATCTGTGCAGCTAATAATGTATTAGTTTTTAATTACATCTAATGTATCAGGTATAATTATTAATTTACATAAAGGTAATACTTCTGCCTCTTCATGGACTGATAGTTGAGTGAAATTACATATTTTTGGCTCTTTGCAAGACCCTTTGCTGTAGGAAAAAACCACATTTTCAAAACCGTAGTTCTGTAGATCCATGTTTGTCCAGTAATAAGAGAATGAATTGTAAATTGCAAGCTATAATATAGTGTTATAATAACAGCAGAAGAGAAAGCTTTCTGCATCCTTTTACGTCAGTAATTAAAAGGTACCCTTGAAGCACAGGAAAATAGAGGAAGGGGTGCCCGTATTTCGTTTTTGTAATTCTATGGTTGTAGCTAAGCTCAGGAGAAAGATGGAGGGGTTTTGTTGTAGTAACAGTTAGAACCAAGATGTGCTTATATGATATGGTAAGTTTGGAGTATATCAGCCACACAGAATGGTAAGTGCAGAGCTCAGTACAGCTCCAGCAACGTATAGAGATTCAGGACTTGATGATCACTACTTAACAACTGAATAATAATACCATTATTATTTTCTTTTTACTTAACAGGGAATTTTATAGCAAATCTCAAAGTTGCGTTGGGACATGAAGTAACAAGAATAAACTACCTTGGTGACTGGGGCATGCAGTTTGGTATGTTTTGGTATTTGTTTCTCCTGTTCCCTTTTCTACTGTATAATATGGCCTGAGTTTTCAACTTCAGTTTCTTGCAGGCCCATTGGATTCACTCTGGGCTCCTAAAAAGTAATACTGTGTTTCCATGCGTGTAATGGGTAGTTAATCTCCTTAATATACAAACAAAACAATCCAGACTGATTCATCAGCAGTGTAACCTGTGCCACTGTACAAGAAATTACAGGAGAAAATTTACCCAACAGTGCCTCTGTCCATCAGTAGCTCCTCTCAGATTATATATGTGTCATTTTTAAAGGATAATATAAATAATACAAATATTTTCTGAGTGTCCTGGTTGTACCTGTGGAGCTCAGATAGCTGAAGAGCTAACACCTGTGTCACACTTGTACATAACAATACAGTAATTGTACCAAAATGTATATTTTGTAGTTGGTTGTCTTTGTGTGTGCAGTAGCCTTTTCTTTATCTGTTGTTTTTTGGTTGTTTTTTTTTTTTTTTTTACCTCTGTAAACGAGTTCATTATTCATAGAGTATAATTAACTTCCACAGCAACTGCATTTTGGCAGGTTGAAGCCTGGAGAGTTTGTATCTTTAAAGATATCCCAACACTTCCCCCAAAATATTCAGCTACCCTTTAAAATGTTGGAAAAGAGGAGTGTTTAGGTGGAGAATGTGCAAGTGAGTAGGCCCTAGACAACTATCCATCTTGCGTGTGTGTGTGCATTTGCACACTCACCCATACATACTCCTCCCTCTTCTGAGATCCCCAACGGGTGAGCGAGGACTGAGGAATCCTCTGCACGTGCAGCTCAGCAAGGTTTGGGTTTTATTACTTGACCAGAGATCATTTATCTTCAGTTGATGGATCTGCAAATGGCAGTTGACACATCCATAGGATTTACAACTTTGTTGATTTCTCTTGTTAGTCTTGTGTTTTAAATTGATCCATATTCTCCTCACCTTTTTTAATCTTCCCCCCAAAATCTGATTTTGAGGTATTTTTAGGCATTTAAAAAAAATACATTCATGCCCACTTCTTCACCCTTGAAATCTGGTACATCTGTGAAAGCTATAAAACTCTCCCACATCTTTTGCAGTACGTTCTGAAACCATATATTCTGAAATGTATATTCCATATATTTACTTTTAAATGGCAACCACAAAGTGCAAGGTCTATGAAGCAGTGACTTTTGCTCATTCCAGCCCTTATGCTGCCCCCTTCAGTTTCACTGGGACCACTGTTTATGGGGACTTAATGAATCAACTTTATTAACAGAGCTGTATTAAAACCTTAGTGTAAATACCCTACTTTTACTCCATTTATGTATTCAGATTCAGCAGTGTAGTGATTAAAATGTATTCAGTTCTACCCATTCTTCTTCTAGAGTCAATTCCTGGGTTTCAGACAGTTGAGTAAAACATTCTTGTGCCTGTGAGAACTGTAAGAGAGTATTTTTTCTTTTGTTAAATTATTCCTCTGCAGCTCATCTTTCCTAATCCCGTTTCTGATCAAAGAGCAGTTTATAGCAGAGCTTTTCTTCACTCAGGATTTGTTTCATAGGAACTGAATACAGAATGAGTTCACCTAAAATTCAATACATTTCATCATTGAGTATTTCATTCATTTTTGCCCCTTAGACATGATTTTATCACTGTGGTATTGTATAATAAATGTGGCAAGGACAATTAAGCAATGAAATGCAATGTGGTTAAAGGGCTTCTCAACTGACCTCATTCACTCTGGTTTTGAAGATACTAAATTGTACTCCTAAGTCTGAATATCAGGAATTTTATGTATTTTAATACAAAGTTTCCAGAACACATAAAGATGACATTGCCTGTTATTTCTGTGTATACCTGTTGTCCAGCCCACAGCTGTTAGAGTCGTGCTTTTGACCTGGTCGTTCCAACTGTTTCTCTCAAAATGTGTGTTCCCCTCTTTATTTGGGCTGGCTCAGCTCAACTGTATGACAGGTCTTATAGCAAATAATATAGTTGTGCTTCACAAAATTATAGCATAGGAATATTATTATAATGGTCCTTTCCCAGAAGCAGCGCTATAATTAACGATCTGTCAGCATTTCTATTATAACTGCTATTGTCAGAGGCTCTGAAACATAATAATTGAAAACATGTTTTGCTGAAACATGGCAGAGAAGTCCTCAACCTTTAGGCGGTTTTAGGGCAGGTTTCTTAAGGTAACAGAGCTTATGCAGTCACACTGTCTGTCCGTCTGTCTTCCTGTCACTCTGCTCCTAATAAATTTTGAAGCCATTGGCCAACTGTCAGCCAGATCTGACAAAGAAAAAATGTCTCCAAGAAAACAAATTTCTTTTGATACTGTGACAGTTGGCAGCCAAGTACGGGTAGAAATACAATGTAATGCCCTCGGGGAGAGAAGGTTAACTGGTGTTTAGCCTTCTGGCTAACCTTTTGGAACATCTAAGTCAGAATCAGTCCCAACACATGCTGGATCTTGCCAGAAATTGGTGAGTGTAACAAGAGCTGGGTATAGTTTGGGGAAGATGGAGATGTGTGGAAGGATGTATTTGGGTTGAATAAAAACTGACAGCCTCGTTGGAGGTCGGAGCATGAAGCCAGCATTGAAAATTGGAATGTGTAGGTACACTAATATTTAAAAGGGATCATTAGATTTAGAATTAGTGGAGACAATGCTATTTGTTTAGTTGCAGAGGGCTTTGCAAAGGGGATATCTCTATAGCTGTCCCTCAGCTGCTGTCTTCACAGCAGTCCTGGGCCTTGTCAGCTCAGAGGAGTGAGATGGCCTTAAAAAGAGCCTCAGAAAATCTAAGAGGCTGCTGGGTTAATATTTCTAGATTACTGAAGGAGTTAATGGGCTCTTCTGATTCAGACAAAAAGATTGGGGTTTGGATTTCTTGCCCTTTCAGATGATTTTTGGAATGTGCTGAAGCCAAGTTGGACATGTGGGGAAAAAAAAAACCAAAAAGCTGCATATTCTCAGCATGCAGCAAAAAGTTGAAAACATTGCATGAGTGGTATGTGGAACACCATCTTGTGTCCCAGCTTCTATTGTCCTTGAAATGATAATACTGTTAAGGGAGGAAGCAAATCAAGGAGTTTTGAGCGTGCCCTGTTGCTGGACAGTTTTCACTGTGTGGCTTCTCATTTACAGTTGGTTGCTGTGTAAAAGATAAGTTTCTCTATGAGTCCAAAACCACAAATTGCATTTATGAAGAACTGAAAAATCAACGTAGTATTTCTTACTACTTTATAGCTATTATAGTTTTGTTTTGTTGTTGTGTTTTTTTTTTTTCCATGCAGTGGAATAATAGACTATGCTTTTGATTGGTTTTTGTAGCGTGCATTAGTATATTGCTTAAAAATGTAAGGCATTTATTTTATTACATGCAGTGTTAAGATGAGACTTGCTTATGAAAACAACTAAACAAAACAATATACTCTGGGCTATTGTCTAACTCTGTGTTTAATTGTTATTCAAGGCTTATTGGGTGTTGGTTTCCAGCGCTTTGGCAACAAAGAAAAGCTAAAAACCAGTCCTTTACAACACCTTTTTGAGGTAAGTTCAGAGAAGACCAAATAGAGACTTCAGAGAGCAGTTCATGACTTAGCTGTAAATTTTATCCAGAGTGCTGTGTCTGCAGGATCATGATGAGACTGGTGCTGGATTTAAATGACCCGGCCTGAAGGACCAGTGCTAGCCTGGCCCATAGCAGCAGAGACAGCACTAGGCCATGGCAGCAGAGGCAGGTTCCATTAGGCTGAAAAAGACACCCCGTGAGGGAGGTAATTGTATGGATACTTAGATTGCATTGATTGCTGCTGCCACCACAGCCAGCTTGACCAGTATCAACTATCTTAATGGGGTGTAGGTGACCACTGACCTCACTCTGCAGTGGAAATGGAGTCTCACGTCTGATGCCAGAGTATGTTATGAAAAGAAGTGGCACATATGGTGTAAAAATCCTCTTGTTGCTAGTATTTTTAGAGTAAGTAATATTTAATTTCTGTTGTTCAATACACAATTCAATGCAGTTGGGGACTTTAAAGTGCTTTGCATCTCATAGTGAGTGACCGTCACTTCCCAGAATACCGTTCTGGCTCTGCAGGATGCTCTCCTCTCTTCCATGAAGAGCCAAGAGCATTAGAAGGTGCAGTTTCTGCTGACAAACATCCAGGAAATGCCTTTCAGCAGTAGGGAAAGTTGTTTCATTGCAGGAGGTTGCCCTCTCTGTTGCCCACCACGCCCACCAGCAATCGAGTTGAATTATTTGGGTCTAAATACATAGCATGACCACTTGCTAATTTAATTATTTTTACATAGTACTTTAACTTTTTAATAATTCTTCCACGGGCTTTCAAGATGCTACATGTGGAAAGCAAGGAATCATTGTCTGGGTGAATATTTAGCCCTTAGATGTAAAGGAATATGTTAATGAACAGGAGAGCCAAATTAGCTGGACATAGGTAAACTTGGCTAATATAAGAGTTTGCAATGTGTTTTTTATGCAGTGCAATTATTATAAGTGTCAGCTTTGTAATCCTTTGAAGAAAAGTCTCTAGAAGTCTGTGATAGTTTCTCTTTAATGCATAAATTAGTTTTTCCATACTCTGCTGCTGCAGTTGTTCCAAGGTTACGAGGGGGACGATAGCGACAGCAGTAAGGAATTATGGCATTGGTCTTGTTTCAAGATAAGCTGCACATTTTCCTCTTGGAGTTTGGACTGCTCATTCATCCTTTAAATGTGTTCCTTTAACATGTCTTTTAAATTTGGACATTACAAATGTCACCTTTCAATGTATTTGTCTTGTTCTTGTAGAATTTTGCTTATTTTTATTGGAGGAGAATAGACTTCTTCAGCATTTTCAGTGCCGTTGTGTTTTAGGTGTATGTGCAGATTAACAAAGCAGCAGAGGATGAAAACACAAAAGAGCTGGCTAAGGATTTCTTTAGAAAACTGGAGGAACATGATGAGCAGACGTTGTCGCTTTGGAAACAATTTAGAGACTTGAGTATTGAGGAATACATCCGAATTTATAAGGTACAAATCATCCACTGCTTTTTCTGTGTTGTTGGTTAAATAGTCTCTTTTGACGTGTCACTCCATCAATCTAATGGACAGCGCACAGCACCTTTTCATCCAAGAGACTGCTACATTGATTTAGGAACAGAGGTTGCTGTAATTTTGTCAATGCGTTGCCTTTTCAGTAAACTTTACAGTGTTGTGGGGAAGATGTTTCTCATCATGTCGGGTTGTGCCCCATTCTGTTTGGAAAAAGTACGGTGGTTGATTTAACACCCAAGCAGACCGACACTTTAGTCGCTGACACCCTAGATACGTTTTATTTAAGGAAGTCTATAAAATTGGCCCTTTGACTAATTCTCCCTTCTCAGAAGCCCTGAAGGTAGGACTATGGAGCTAAGCAACGAAGCAAATCAGCATTAAATAAATATTGTTCAGTTTTGCTTTGTCTTTGAAGTCAGCAACAACCCGCTAAATTTAACAGTTTCCGTGTAATAAATTTTATTAGAAGATAACTCTGTTTTCACGTTTCTGATCTAATGGTATAATGCAGAGATGTGTATGTTGCATGTTAAATGGAGTGTAAGCTGTCAGAGCAGCAGGAGTTTACAACAGGAATCAGTGCAGAAGTTACTTGCAGGTTGAGTTGAGCTGATACACAGCCACCTGTTGCACGCTGTAATCTCAAGAGTGGAGCTGGTGTCCACTGTTTTGTGGGAGATGTTTGTGCTGCTGACCACAAAATGAACCTTAGGAATTTGAGAATCAGGAGTGAGATACGCCTGTCCCTGAATCCAGTCTCTTGGCATTAATACTGTATAATCTTACTCAAAACCCAACTGAGTCCATCTGAAAAACAGCTAGTGGTTTTCTTTCCCACACTCTTGCAATGAAATTCCGGAATGGATGCCCAGTTTTGATGGGATTAGACTTTTTTTTTAATTTTTTGTAATTTGCAGCACCGAAGAATTTATGACTCGTTTTATGCCACTTCCTTCTTCCGGGATTATTCTTTACTTAAAATTACACTTTTCCATCTCCTTCCTCTTGATGTATGTGCAGAAATTGGTCGTGTCATCTTTCACCCCTGATGGCTAAGTTAGAAGCAGCCTGTCCCTTCCTCAATAATCCAGATAACCTGGCTGTGCTTTAATTTCTTCCCTGAAACACATCACGGGATTCATGCCAAGTGCTCTTAAGATCTAAGCGAGACACAGCCTTGATAATTTGGGTGGAAAGCTGCCCAGTTTGGGTAGGTGGGTGCTGGGCTGTGCATGCAGCTGCGTGATGATGGTCACTCCTCATTGATCATACAATGACTGGTACAGCTAGATCTTTCTCTCCCAATCCCTTTTCAAACTACTAAGTATCGAGCTGATGGATTGACAACTTTGTTGGCCTCAATACAAAAGGCAAGGTTTTTATCTGTTACATTTCACCCAGTTCTGACAGTTAAGGTCCTCCTATCTCTCCTAGGTGTGCTCTCAGCCTTCCTAATACAGTTGATTCCTGGGTGTTCAGCAATGTTTGTGAGCAGCTCCTGCTTTTTTGAATTTCTTTTAGTATCCTTTTAAAATAGGATTGCTTTCATGTCCACATAACTTCTCTGCAGTCTACTGGTTTTGCCTCCTACACAGCAAGTCCCTACCTCAATTTTTGTAGTAATTGCTCTATCCAATTTACACTTAATTTCTCATGAATATTCTGTCCAACACTGTATTCAGGTCAGGGAGATTAATTCTAATGTAGAAATTGATTAAATCAAAATCCAGGCATCCTTTCTTTTTAGCAAAGTGACATTTCCTGGAATAAAATTTAATCTTTCCACTCTGACTGACCTGTGACACAGACCAATCATCTGACTTAATTTGAAGAAGTGATTAGCCTCAATCTTAACAATGTTACCCTTCTTTGACATTCTTGGAATTTTTCAGCGTCTAGGAGTGCACTTTGATGAATATTCTGGAGAATCATTTTACCAAGAGAAGTCCCAGGAAGTTCTAAAGATGTTGGAGGATAAAGGACTCCTTCAGAAAACAACGTATGAGCTCATTATTCAATCTGTTGGTGTAGTTTACTTAACATCTCAGCTGCATTTCAAATGAGATATGATGAGTGAGGTTTGTGTGTAATCAAAGGGGAAGAGTTTTCTTTAGATGGTTTTGGTGGCTCTTCTAGTTGAAGACCAACAGGATTTGTGCAGTCACAGCTCAAAATTTAAGTTCACCTTTTCTGTGGCTAGCAGAGAGCCGGGCCATGACAAATTAGGTACAATGACAGTGTTCAATTCCTAATGACCTCTTAGGCTTTTAATTAGTTTGGTAGCTGCATGTGCCGTTTAATAAGCAAAGTTAGATGAGATCCTTGCCTTGATGAAGGAGCTGCGTGGCTGAACTGGGACAGAAGCTGTAGTCATAGAATGCACCAGAATGTGAGCAGGCGGCTCCCTGGCATCAGCAGTGGTGACAACAAACTTAGAGAAACAGTCTTCAAAAAGACTTAAAGGAGACAGTCATTCAAAGAGAAAAATGAGATTGTCTAGAGTGAGGGGGGATTCCATGGCAAGAGGCCTTTCTTTTGCTTCTGACCTCTGTCTTATCTGAACGTGCCTGTATATTGGATCTGGCTTGCAGTTACTTGCAGTGTTTTCTCTCAACTTACAGGAAAGGGACAGGAATTGTGGATCTTTCAGAAAAGAAAGACCTTTCATCGTTTTCCACTGTCATGCGTAGCGATGGGACATCTCTTTATATAACAAGGCAAGTAAGCCCAGCTCTGTTTGTTGCCATTTATTGTGCCAGTGAACTTTTGGACATGAGTGCATTTGTAACTGATAGTGCAGATATTGAAGCTTTTTATTTCTGGGATGGAACACCTTGATGAATGAGTAATTGTAACTGGGACTAGCAATGTAACTATGATGGGATGGAAGTGGGTCAGGAAAAACTACTGCTTTTAAATACTTTTCCTCCCCTTAGGAAGTCTGCTAGTAAATCTCCTCTTTCCATAAATCATAATACTTTCTCCAGTTAATGACTTTGAAAATAAAGCTAGGATCTCTTCATTTAGTAAACACTTGCCAAATAATGAAGGTTTTAGAAAGACCTTTGCTTAAAATGTTTCTTGATAGTGTAATGCAGAAAAAAATGGCTTGTTCAGCCATGTCTGCCTGGACTCAGTGGACAACCAGCACCGTGACATGCATTTTGTCACTGTTTTCCTGCCTTCTCACCAGTATCCTGAAATTCCTCTCGGGTATTTTAATATGGAAGCCTTAACAGTTTCTTTGTGCCAGTAATGTAAATAAATGGGATGTCTAGCCCTCAGGGTGATCTGTGTACAGCTTTTCAGGACAAGACTATTAGAGAGATCCTGCAGTCAATCCTACACGTTAGGGAGCTGCTGAACCCTGTAGCCAGGTAGAGGCAGGGCTGCCACAGCTCCGTGCCCACAGGTCCAACCAGTAGGAAGGCTGAGCAGATGTTCCCAGTAGGCACTCAGCACTCAGACAGCACAAATGGCCTCATTTTGTTCCCCTCTGGAGGATTAGGATGAAGATCTATTAGTGTGAAGAAATATACATGTATGTCTGTGGGTATATATGTGATATATTATCTATGTAAGTAACATGCACATGTATTTTCTGTACAGAATATGTATGTACAATGTGTATCCCTCTCCAGGAGCTGAGCTCCAACACTCAGTCTCCCCATTAGCTGGCCCCTGGATCCCCAGGTCTCCCCATTAGCTGGCCCCTGGATCCCCAGTCTCCCCAGTTGCTGGCACATGAGTACGTGAGCCCCCAAGGCCCAGAGTTGAAATGGAGTTTAATGAGAAGACAGGACAATGTGTTGATCAGGTGCAGGGCACGACTGGTCCAACATAGCAATCAGCAATCGGCCTATGAGCCACCTCTCCCTTTCATCATCATCTCCCTCTCTTTTCCCAGCTTTGGTTCCTTCCCCAAGCACCTCATAATAAGTCTTGTGCAATTGCAAAATCCTTTTCCCTTGCATCCCATGTGTCCCACATCCCTTAGGCAGTGTCCTCCCTCAGTCAGAAGGTGGTCAGGAGAGCTGTTCCTGCTGACCCCTGGGGTGGGTTTCAGACTGGGGACATGGGGCTGGTGGCTTTGCTGTGACAGCCCTGGGAGGGACTCCGACAAGTTGTTTTTCTGTACTGCTTTGTGTGTGTGAAGATGAGCTTTTTATCACACAACCTAGTGCTGAGAACTGGGTTAGTTTTCCAGGAGAGGGTTGTTTCTCTCAGATCTCCCAGTTGCTTGATTGTCCCAGTAGGCTGGCAGAAACCAGACTTACTCTGTGCGTAAGAACTGTTTCCTCAGTCATTTTCATAGCTGGTGGTTTAAAAAAAACATTTCAAATATGTCATGGACAAAGTAGACACGTCCTCTTTTTTGTGTAAGACATACATGGATCCCTCTAATCTGGCAGTTCTCTTCCCTCCACAAGAGTAGTTTATTTTCCCAAGAGGCAAATAATGAGGTATGTTTGAGTGCAAATCCAAATAGTTCCTCATTATCTCTTTCAGAGATCTTGCTGCTGCTATAGACCGAATGAATAAGCATAGCTGGGACACCATGATTTATGTGGTAAGTAATTCTAGACTTCACCAAACCCTCTAGAGCCTGGGGGGCCTCTTGCTCCCACTATGATTTTGGGGGATGGTATTTTTGGCAGTACAATAATTCCATTTCTGCTCAGCAACTGTGCCTCAACATGGCGGTGTTTCTTGGGTTTGTTTCAGTTCCTGACCCACAGAAGAGTTGAAAAACCAGCTCTGGAGTTATTCTTTTTTTTTAAAAAATTCATTACAATTAATTTTAAATGAACTTTTACTCAATTGACATTGTATTTTCTATATAAATGTTGTAATTAATATTTAAACAAGTCAGAAAAAGCTGTTAGTGTTCTAAGGGGTTGTGAAATGTTAATTTAGAAATTAATGTTCTGAAATGAATCTAAGTCCGCTCTAAAGTCCTGATATCTTATCTGAAATGTAAATTTTTATGGCTTTGAACAGTGCCTTGGGTTCATTATGTAGAAATCACACATAAAGTAGTGCTTAATCCAACTCGAGCAGTTGGAGACAGGGAATCTTTTTATTATTTCTTGGTTTGATTTTTTTTTTTTTGCTCTTTAACAATTCCAGCAGTATCAATAATGACCAGCAGGATTATCTCACTTGTGTGAAACTTTTTTTTGCTTTAGTGTTACCAAGGACATATCACGAGATGCTTTTAAATTTTCTTCCTCCCAGATTTAGGAAAAAAAAAGTTTTAAAAACCATGTTCTATCATGTGAAGTCAATTAATGACCCATGGAAAAAAATCTGTAGGTTTCTGGCATGTTCTTTATGGTGTGTTTGGTAATGCCCATAAATCTTCTCTAGCGCAACTCTTTCAAAAGCCAGTATAAAGTTACAAATACCATGATTCAGGGGAGGAATCAGTAAGCATAAAATTAAATACCCAGATAGTTTAAAGTCCGATTTTTGGTTAAGTCACATTCCTCCTTCTTCAGGAAGTTTCCACTGACTTGTCATTCCAACAGGTCATCACAGAACAGGGCTTTTTGATTGTGGTTTTTGGGGGGAGGTTGCCTCTACTGAGTGTTCAGTGTTCAGGTGGGCAGCTGACACCTGGAATTCAGCTTGTGCTGTCTGATAGGTATCTTATCTTGCCTTCTCTTTTCATGTTCTTACCTCCATGGGAGTTTAAAGGATTATTTTAAAAAAGCTATTAGATTATTATTAGATTATTTTCTGTTAATGATTTTAAATACTCTGTGTGCTGTTTCTCTATGCACTGGTCAAGACAAGTAGTTACAAAATTAAGTCTGCTTTTAGTTTAGTTTTAGCTGAAAATTCTGCTCGGTGAACAGTCACGAAGAAGCAATTAAGTTTGGAAGGATTAGGGTATTTTGTCAGCAAGTATTGTCATGATTTGTCACAATACTTACTTGCAAAAGGCCACAGTCCTTCAAAGAGGCTTTTAAATGCTGTGATTGTGGCCCAGGTAGTGAGGGACATGCTATTGTGCACACAAAATAAAACCAGTTTCTGTCATAGGATGTATAATCTCTCATGAAACAGGAGAACAGAGATGAATTCAGATCTAGAGGAAACAGCGAGGCAGCACTGGCCAGTGCAGTGAGCTGGCCTTCACCTAAACTTATAAAGTTTATTGTGAGATCTTTTAGTAAGAAAAAAAACTGCAGATAAGCACTTCACTCCCTGTCTTGGACACCAAACAAATAAGGAAATAGCAGTTGGTTGTTTATCGCTGCAGTGTTTTTGAAGGAGGGGTTAAGGAGTCTTTGAGTGATGTAGGCAAACAACGAGGTAGGAAGGAACTTCGTAGCAGCAGCTGTAGCTAGAGACACAAAGATCATTATTAGACATAAAGAAACTTCAGTCAGAAATTGTCTTAAGTCATAGGAGAGAGTAATTGGAAGTGGAAGAAAGCACAAGATACATTATTAGTATGAAAATGTGGTCATGTATACTTTTTTTTTTAAATAAAGCTCTACAAGTCACACTGGAGACAAAAGAAACTAGTGGATTCTGGAGACAGCAAACTTAAAGAGGTGTTCTGTTTCTAAGCCAAAGGAACCTTAAAGTTTGGTGATATAAAACACGGGAATATAAGGAGCAGCAAGGTTCTGAAGTGAGACTAGAGACATTTTGTTTGATGGGCAGCTTGCAGATGATGTGAAACTAAAGAGTGTCAAGGTTTCGTTTCATGGCTTTGCCTTTATGACCTAGGAATAATCATTTTTGAAAAGGTAGATTACTTTTTCTGACAAGATGCCAAACCCCATTGCCACAGACTCCAGCTGTTACAATTTTTTCAAGTCTTGTCTGTCTTCATAGCTCCCAGTTCTGCTTGCAGTGACTTACTGGCACAAGTATCTGTGGTGGGGTGTGTTTGTGTGTTAAAAGTTAATCCTTATCAAACTTGGAGTGTTTTCTGACATGCACCAATTCTGTTCCCTAGACAGACAAAAGCCAAAGTAATCACTTCCAACATTTGTTCCAAATACTGAAGCTCATGGGTTATGACTGGGCAGAAAGGTACGTATTTATGAATCTTAATTATATCCCTTTTTTTTTTGGTTGTTGCTGTTAAATAGTGGGTAATACGTGCATTGGAATTTCAGTGGAGTGCTCTTTAGAAGAGAATCTCCTGATTGTGTCCACCTGCCACTCTGTGGCACACACCATGTAGGCATTTTGGATGAAACTAAGCTACAATCTGTGCTGCTGGTGTGCAACTAATGAGCTCCGGAGTGCAGGCAGAGGTTTGGCCTGTAGGACCCAACTAATGCTAGTCCAGTAAGGAGGAAAAATTAAGAAAACAAAACCCTCAGAAACGTGTGCCAAGGCCACAGGTCCTTGGCACCAACCCTGTCACTCCACACGTTCACTCCTGCTGGCCTGCTTTATTCCTGAAGGGAGGCAGGGCCACGTGTTCAGGGTGTGAAGAACAGCCCTGTCTCTCATTTAACAGGTCTTTCATAGCTGCTTGATGTAAAAATGGGAAAAAGGGAAACAATCTTTCAGAGATTTTACGGCGTAGCTTCTGGGATATTGTGTGATCTCATACGAAACGATTACATCTTGAAGTATGATATTTTAGCAGAGACCTGAATGTAAGTTTGACTCGTGTTTCAGGCTTGAAATACCTATTGCAGGGCAGTGTATCCCCACTCTTACTCATTGTCATTACCAATCTCGTTAGCAGTCTGAGCAAAGGTCAGTAATGGATCTGCAGACTAAATCGTCTTCCTCTCTGACAGACTGCATGTCTTTTGTGGTTAAATATAGGATTTTAGCCATCAGGAACATTAGTCTTCCTCCTTTCACACTGCTTGAAGTTGCACCAAAATTACTTTAGGTTATGGATTCCGAATAATGCTTGGGATTATTGTGAGCAGAAGCTATGACTGTTTTATTATTAGCAATGATTGATTGCACTTTTAGTTTAATGTGGCCACAATAGAATTATTATGACTCCCTTTCTAATGTTATTAACAAATCTGTGTTGCCGCAGTAATTTGATCTGTCTAGATCCTGCCTCTCCTCGATTTATTGCAATTTATTGCACTGAGTCCTCTCTACTAAAGCTGGGAGCAAGAGAGGTTCCCAAGAGCAGGCAAATGACCAGGTTATCATAATTCTGATCATAATTTTCCCATTATATAATAAGTGTGGAGCTTTGGTTGCTGAAATGAGAGTTACTGATTATATCACCGAGCTTCCCACGTTGGAGCACTATTTATTCAGCTGTTATTGCTGTTTCCTGGTAAGAATCCAGCTCTGAACAAACACTGCAAACATTTCTCTTGATTCAAATGTAATTTTAGGTCCTGCTGCTTTTCAACGCAGGTGCCAGCATGTGTCTTTTGGTCTAGTTCAAGGGATGAAGACTCGGAGAGGAGAAGTCATTTTCCTGGAAGATGTTTTAAATGAAGTTCGCTCGAGGATGTTACAAAACATGGCTTCTGCAAAAAGTTAGCTATTTCAGGTCTTATTCATTTCTTTTGATGTTCTGTGTTGATCAAAAATGTGTTGTCTTTTCTACCCTTCGTTTTTCCCTGCATCATACTAATCACAGTGATGTGTCCTGATCTTTGTAATTTTTCTATCTCCCGTAACATAAACGATGTTGAAATAATCCTTTGCAACTCTGTCAACTTCCCTAAATTACAGATTTGCAAATTTTAACACTCAGTGAAATTACTTCGTCGTGCTTTTGCTCTGGGAAGGAAGTGCCTGGAAGGGACAGACTGGTCAATAGCGGGGGTTGAGGCTGGAGTTTCAGGGAAGAGTCAGGTTTCATCAGATTTCATTTTCATTTTTTGTAGCTCTGATAGTTTTCTCTGGCGAGATTGCCTGTAGCTTGTCTGCAGCCACTGCCTCGTCATCCTCCCAGCCTCAGGACTGTTTCCGGAGTCCCCAGGAGGTCACTGCTCTGCCTGCACCTCGGGCTCTGGCTCTGGAGCAGTTTCCTTTTGAGGCAGTAAAGATTCGAGCAGTTCCCAGTGAAATGCTGCCCCCTCTTGTGCTTCCTGGACTTGGATGCTGAACTGAACCGAGGAACTGCTCGGGTTAAGTAGCGTGTGTCTTCCTTGCTCTGCCTCCTCAGCTTCTGAAATCCAGATAATGTTGCTTGTAGAGTGGAGGAGGAGAAGGGAGGGCAGGCAGAGGGGTAGAAGGGTGACCCTCGATTCAAACCAGTTTTATTGAAGAGAGGAATGGAGCTTAGAGCTTCAGTTTAAAGGTCAGTATCGTAGCTGAGCGCAAAGCACTGACCCAGCAGAGGTACAGGCCCATATTCCATCACACCAGGTGACAGGCAGAAGAATGGTTAAAAGAAATAATGAGTTCAAATGGCACTGCAGTGTTCCCCAGAGCTTCTCCGTTAGATCCTAAATCCCACCTGTGCTTGTAGAAACTTTCCCCCTTGTGTTCGAATTCCCGCCTTGCTTCCCCTTTCTGAAGTAAGAAATTGGAAATCCCTGACTCTTCGCAATGTCTTCAATGTTTGAGAAGTGTTTGGATACAGAGGGGAAGCTGTCACAAATTTGTGTGTGGCATCAAAATGCTTCACTCTTCATTGGAAAGATTTTGGGAGCTGGGCATCTAACAGCCAGTGCTAGCTTTAAAAATCATGCCTGTGTGGTGCTCAAGCTGGTTCACTCTTTCTTTGCTATTAACTGAACACAGTTTTTCTGCTATTTAAGTTTCCATTATTGGCATTTTTTTCCTTTCTACTCATCCCAATGAATCCTGCAGTCCATATAAATCCTCTCTATAACGCCTAGTATTTCTTTGCTGCTTTACTCTTCCTTCAATAGCTTTGTCAGTGTCTAAACAAAAGCCTGAATTCTGAGACACTTGTTCTGTTTTGAAACAAGTCTCAGTTAGGAAATGTAGTCATGTCATCTAAACATCAGTCTTTGTGAATGAAGAGCCGGTCTGAGACTGGCTACTACGAACTATGCCCACCCTTTTCAACCTTAATCCTGTCTGAGTTTTGTAAATAGCAAAGGTATGAGTAGTGTGAACTACTCCAGGTTGTCTCAGTTGGCTTTGCTGACCTGGCACAAAGAAATAGCAAAGCCAAAGACGGACATCTAAGTGTGCTAGAACCGTGCTGCAGAACTGTTTGAGCTTAGGGGGTGCCTTAAGAGAACAGCTGAATTCTCCATGTTCTGCTGCTACCTGAGAAATCAGCTGGGAATCAGCAAACCCTAAGCTGAAGTCTGCAGATTTAGTAGATTACATATACATAATGTAAAACAACATAAAAACATCCACCCTGCACCTGGGTCAGAGCATCTCCTGGTATCAATGCAGGCTGGAGATGAAGGGATTGAGAGCAGCCCTGCCAAGATGGCCTTGGGGGTACTGGTGGATGAAAACTTGGACAGGAGCTGTCAATGTGTCCTTGCAGCCCTGAAAGCCAACTGTAAGCTGGGCTGCATCAAAAGAAACATGTGACATGGTTTAATGATGGGTTTTATCAGAGTTAGGTTGATGGTTGGACTAGATGATCTTAAAGGTCCCTTCCAACCTAGACAATTCTATAAGAGTGGCCAGCAGGTCAAGGGAGGTGATTCTGCCCCTCTACTCTGCTCTGGTGAGACCCCACCTGGAGTTCTGCCTCCAGCTCTGGAGCCCTCAGCACAGGAAAGACATGGATCTGTTGGCATCTTTATTGGCATCTCCAAGTTTGAGCAAGGGAGTCGTCGTGCTATTACGGACTTAGGATTTCTTTTTCTCTGTTTCTCTCCAGCAACCAAAGAGATAGAAGACCCTGTGGAGACTGCAGAGAAAGTTGGTCTTGCAGCCCTAATAATTCAGGTGAGTCTGAGCTGCCTCCTGAGGTGTTTGTATCTTCTGTGAAAAGTTACAAATTGAGATGGAGAGCTGTATTTAAGTGACATTAATTTATTTCTCCAGGACTTCCGGGGCCTTCTGTCCTCTGATTATCAGTTTAGCTGGGATCGAGCTCTTCAAAGTCGTGGAGATACAGGGGTGTTCTTGCAGTACACTCATGCCAGACTCCACAGGTGAGAGGAGGGTTTGTCTGCACAACTACTGTTTGATGTGTATTTTAACCTTATTAACTTCCTGCTTTGTTAAGTAGGAAGTTCATGTTTTCAGCAGAGGTGTGAGTTTATGATAGGAATCACCGAGACTTTCCAGAGGAGCAAACCAGTGAAAATGAACTTTCCACCTCATTTCCAGAGGGCTGAGCTAACCATCCCTGTGCTTTCCCAGTTCTAGGAACAGCCTCTCTGGGTGCTTGGTGTCAGTGATGAAGAACAGTGGCCCTAGGATTAAGGAAACTGATGTAAAAACCAAAATGCACATTCTTGTAAAATGTAACAAACCACAGAACTTTGATGTTTTTGGCTACTGCTGTAGCTAGTGGGGTTTTGTCAACATTCTGTTACTTCCCACTACTGGTAACCAAGGTTAAAAGGAGGCACCTTCCTGTTGATTCAGGTCAAACACCTGATGTGTGTTTAATTATTTTTTTAAAAGATTTTTAGAAGAGCCCAGTTTAGTGATCTTTCAGAGAATTTTTAATGCAGACACGGATATGTATTCTCATAAAAGCATGTGAGATACCTTCCTGGATCAGGCCAGAGGTCCATACAGCCTGGAACTCTGTTGGAGGAGATGGTGATGGGAGATGGTGTTCAGGGAGAGCACGCGAGCCAGAGCCCTTTGTGTAGGCTGTTCCTCTCGTGCTCCCTTATCATCTGGGTATTGATGGTTCTAGGGTACCATTAAGAGGGTATTTAGCCTTTTAGCATCAGCTTCTGGACCTGTTGTCCATGCATTTCTCTAATCCTGTTGATACTGAATGGCTATCACAAATTTTATTTTTTTTTATCTTGGATTGAAGTCAGCTGGTCTGTCTCAGTGTTCCATTCAGCTTCGGTGGAATAAAAAAGCCCACCCTTTTTTCTTAAAACCACAAGTGACTGTTTTTCTTGTTCAACTTGTTTATTCTCTTGACTTTTAGTTTAGAGCAGATGCACGGGAACGCGCAGCTGACTGATGTTAACGTGACGTGCTTGCAAGAGCCAGATGCCATCTCTGTTCTTCAGCATCTTCTCAGGTTTGTCTAGTTTTCTTTCCAAATCCCAGTTCCCTTCAAATAAACTTCCGGATTTGCTGCCAGCCTGGTGAGTAGGCACAGCCTGCACCATCACAGGAGGAAAAATGGCTCCTTCAGGCCATGGTTTGTCTGTTGGCTCATACTGATTGCAACAGTAGCTGTCGTTTGAAGTCTTCATGGGCTTCAGAAGCCATATAAGGGGAAAAAAAGCAGTATTTGGAGTATACTCTGTGTGCGTGAGCCTTTTAATTATTTCTTGTCTTTGCAAAAATATGCTAAGCTCTATATAAATAGCAGCTGCAGAGTTGCGTGGTCCCTGTTGTGGATGGAGTGATGCACTTGGCTTGTGGCAAGAAGCAGCGATACATTTATTGATAGAAAATAAGGATTTAACAAGGTTTGGTAGTGAATGCCACAGTATTTTAACAAGATTTGATGGCAAGGTACGCTTAGTTATTCACTGCATGGAAGGTGTTGTCAGACAGAACTGTCAGGGAGACCCTCCCATTGAGCCAAGGTTCAGAAAGGACCCCTTTGCTTTCTGATCTGCTTCTCAGAGAGGGGTCTGGCTGGATCCAATCCTAATCCCAGACTTGGTCAGCAGTTTTATGTCTAAAGGATTAGGTATGTGCTATCAATCCTTCATAACACGTAGTTAAGATTTCAAAGTTTACCATGCTATAGCCCACTTACTGAGGATCTGTTGCGACAAGGAATCTCTGAATCTGAATTTATTTAACTGATAAAATAATCAGTTAAATAAATCCACTTTTGCAGGGATATTCATAGAGTCCTGAATTCTGGAGAGGTCCTATGTACTGCGCACTGCACAGTGCCAAAGAATGAACTCCTTTGGCCACGCTAAGGCCTTCTTGAGGGCATGTGTTGAAAATTGGGACTCTGTAAAGTCCTGTCAGAGTCCCAGGTGGCTCCTTCCAGCCCTGCAACTGGAGGTTGGAGAGCCCTGTCGTTAACTGTAATTACCTCAAGAGCTGCCTGCCGTTTATCGTGTGCTGCAGGCTCTCCTGAGGCACAGCCAGCCCCGCCAGGGCTCTAAATAAAGACCAGCAGTGTCTTATTTATCCCGTGCAATTGTATTTCACAGAAACCTCCTGGGTTGTTTCTTGCTTTTTATCAGCTGAGTGTGTAGCTGCTTGTCTTCTGTGTGAAAGCTGACAGGGTGAATGTATTTCAGGTCGGTTGGCAGGGATCCCTGCATCCCACACCTCTCCCTTTTCAAGCAGAGGTTGTTGCTGTGCTCCAGGGCTCCTATTTTCACAGGGCTTCAGGTCTGCTGAAGGCCTGCAAAGGCCTCTGAGTTTGCCCAAACACTGTATGGAATTTGTATGAAGTGTCTCCTGGGGCCTTTACTTCCAGCAGAAAACAGCGTTTAGGTTATCCATTAGACCAGGCACTCGGGGGCTAAAAAATTCACTTTTAAATATTCCATGATTTCAGGAGTAACAATTAGTGGTCAGCCCTTCCTGTGAGTTGCTGTGAGTAGATGCTTCTGGAAAAGTTTCCGTGATAAACACTCCTGAGTTGCCAGAAGCCCAGTTCCTGGGGCTCTGCTTCTGCTCTTTGAAAAGCTCCCAAACATCTGCCCTAAAAATTAGCCCACTGGTTCTCAATACTATTCACTTTCCAGACTAATGAATAGTAGATTGAAGGCAGCATCTCTTCTGCCCAGAGAAGCTGTGGCTGCCCCATCCCTGGAGGGGTTCAAGGCCAGGCTGGATGGGGCTTGGAGCAACCTGGTGTGGTGGGAGGTGTCCCTGCCCAGGGCAGGGGGGGTGGAACTGGATGATCTTTAAGGTCCATTCCAACCCAAACCATTCTGTGATTCTATGAATATCCCTGCAAAAGTGGATTTATTTAACTGATACAATAATCTAACGAGTTGTCATGGACCAACACTGAAATGGCAACTTCATGAAGCAACAAAGCTGGTATCAAAAGAGGGGCCCCTTCGTTTGATGCCAACTTTGTTGCTTCATTAATGGTTATTTGATGGTGGCCCAGGGAAGTTCAGCCTGGGCACGCTGGTGGGAATGGGCCTGGGGGCTGAGCAAAGATCAGGAATTCCACTCCCCGCTTGGAATTTGCAATCTCTTCAGCCCCAGAGGTGTTGGTAACTTCTTGGAGGCTGTGAAAAAGAGGATGTGCACAAGTGGGCAGCAGAACACACGGAGAAAAAACATGGCTCTCCATGACTCTGCCTTTATTAATTAATTAATACCGCCTTACATCAGTTGATTTTATTCCAGGATTATGTAAACCCACTTTGTTTTTGTCTTTTTGAATGTTCCAAGATTCCCTTTAGCTACTTAAAATTCTAAGCTGCATTTACGAAAGGCAGCATCCTCTAAGGGACTGTTTTGACCACCTTGGTGATTTAATACATGGGGTTTGCTCCTAGGAGCTTACAATTAGTGTCGAAATGTAAAACCAGACGTAATGTTCCAGGAGCAAATATAGCTCTTGTGTTTCTGCCTCTCCGAGCTCTGCCATCTATAGTGTGTGCATGAGGAGGAGCAGAGATCTCCTTCAGTAATAAGTGAGCGAGGAAGAAATAATGAATTGTGTGCTAATTACACAGCTGGGGGCTGGTTCAGAAGATGATATTTGTAAATTCCACCCTTGTTGGTTGTGTGTTTGTTCTGATTTAAGGGAGGCTGATGAGGTGTACGTCGGAGCACACCTTCCTACTGCTTTAACACCAAACAATCCTTGGGTGTTGCTCTTTCTTCACAGGTACGATGAGGTCCTGTATAGATCTTCTCAGGATCTGCAGCCCAAGCACATTGTCAGCTACCTCCTCACACTTAGGTAAGGTGATTGCTGATACTGGTCTCCTCTCTGGTAAGGACAGGTCTTCCTGAGCTGGCTCTGCAGCCCTCCCATCTGCTCTGCTTTGAAGAGTAAAAACAGTGGGAAGATGTAAATTTGTGGGATGGTTTCTCTGGAGCAGGAAAGGTATGAAAGTAGGATAGTAAATAATATAATAAATAGTAGAGATGTTGGTTGGAAGCAGGAACAGAGGAACCAGAAGCCTCCTCAGAAACAAAATGCTTTCAAGAAAAAAGGAATCACTCGGCTGTAATGCAGTGTCTGAACCCAAAATCCTGCTGGACTAATCGTATCTTGAAGAGCAGATTTATGCTCTCAAATCTCAAAATTTCAGCTGGGAAATTTTGTCCAAACCCTTTCTAACCACCGATCTCAGCCTAAGTGTTGAGATGGACAAAGCCCATTCTGACTGTAAGTCATAACTGTGTATGTGACCTCCACAGGGAGGGTCCCCGTGGGGACCTCTCTGATTTAACAGCTTGGGGAAGCACTGGAGTAGACTTGCTGGAGGAAGCTCTAGAGCCTGTGCAGGGAGGGCTTTAACAAGTTAAGGAAAATCATACAAGGAATCAGGTAGCCTGGGAATGACAGCGCAGGCTCTGAATGGTCTTTCCAGACCAGTTTGGGGTTTTTTTTGTAGGGGGAGGGAGCAGAGAGATTGTTTGGGGTTTTTTTACAAGCATTAAGTTGTTGGTGACATGCTCTGACAACATGCTCCCGAAAACCACGCTCTCCCTCAGCCAGGTGGAAGAAGCAGTTGGAAGTGAGTCTCTGGGATGCTGCAGTTGTGGCTCTTCCAGCTCTGCCGCTTTCCGTAGCGCAGCTCTTGTCAGGAGACGTGCTCCTCCTCACCCTTCTCATGCTCTTTTCCATTCCAGCCACCTGGCAGCCGTGGCCCATAAAACTCTTCCTGTGAAAGGCAGCGCCCCTGACGTAGCCCAGGTAGGACACGGGGTCGGTGGGTGGCTGGAGGCTGGGTAGGGTGGGCCAGGGGGACCATCCACTGGGGCTTTGCCAATCCAACTGGGGTGTAACACTGGGGGGAATATAGAGAATTAGATGGAGAATATAACGAGCCACTGCTCCGGGATGGCGGGGAAAGGCAGCTCTGCCTGAGCTTACCCAGCACAGGATGCTCCAGAAGGACAAAGGCTCCAAACCCAGTCAAAACTCTTTTCCTTCTCAACTTTTTTTGAAAGTAAATATTTGAGCATTTACCTTGCTGGTTGATTTCTGATGGTTTTCATGTGGGAAGACAGAGAATGAGGAGGTAACTGAACTTCTCTCCTCCTTCTTGCCACCTCCCTATCCCTGGTTGTCTGTACTGCCCTTCTAGCTGTCAACTGTTAATGAGCAGTTCCAAATAAAAGCAAATTATTTTCTACTGATCTCCCAGGCAGTGTTTGACCCCTTAACTGCTCAGTTAAATGAGCCACTCATTGCACTGCCTTCCTTATTTTCTCTCTCATCTATCCCAAAAGCAGTTACCTGTCTGATTTGGGGAGGAAATCACATTTACCTGTTGAGCTGTGTTGTGGGGGGAAAAAATGTCAGTGGAACTGCTGGAGCCGTACTCAGTAGTCGAGCTTAGATGCAATAGGTGTTTCTGCCTTTGAAGATGGTGCCATGCGTTCTTGGGAAGAACAACAGCCCAAGCTACAAGGAAAATTTTGGTTCATTATCTTGTAAAAAAAAAAAAAAAAAAAAAAA
>NW_015094507.1:17896328-17959534 GCF_001431845.1 Calidris pugnax
GCCGAAAATGGTTTCTATACTTTAACTGTCCACAAGCCCTATATACTACTGTATTTTATACACATTTCTAGTGAACTGATTTTTTTCTCCTTTTTTTGGATGAGATTTGAAAGATTTAAAATAATACTAGAGTAGTACACTTACATTATATGGCAGGGTTCATTTCTGTCCTTCAAGCAGTGCCCTATTTCCCATTTCTTTTTTGTAGGAAATGTAGTTTTAATGTACTTTGATCCGGCATGAGTATTTTTCACTCCAAAGAAAAATTTTGTTTATTTTATTTGTAAAAAAAAAAAAAAAAAAAGTAATTCTAACTATCTTAAACTGTGACAGCTTGCAGGAACTATTTCTGTGAGCAAGGCTGATAGAGCCCTTCGCAAAGAGCCAGCTGTGTGACACTGACAAGGAGGAGTGACATTTTCAAATAAGCAGCCCATGGTTGTTTGAAAGCCCCCAACTAAGGCAGGAGAAGAGGGATTCCAGCAGCACCCTCAGGCTGTAGCAGCCTGTGGGGCTGAAAGACTTTCACTTTTTAGTCATTACTGGCTCTTCTGGGTGTCTCCTCTGGTTGCTCTGCCCTGAGGGCACTAGACTGGGCTTTCCAGCTTCCCTTCATTGACACAGGTGTCCCTCTGGTGACACTGCAATAGGTGGGGAATTCTGCCAGCACCGGGTGTGTGGCTCAATACTCACACCGTGTGTGTGTCACCGCATCCCAGCGGGGACAGGGGATGTGCAGGGTGTTTCCCACCTTTGACAGGCTGCTCCAAACTGCTGTCCTGAGACTGTACACCCCCGTAAGCTGATGGCTGTTCCTCTCTTCCAGGCAAGGCTCTGTCTCTTCCAAGCCGCACGCTCGGTTCTAGCCAACGGCATGAAACTCCTTGGCATTACACCTGTAACTCAAATGTGACGAGGCTGGATGCGATGTAAAGACACATCTCTTAGAAAAAGGACTTTTTTTTTTTCCCCCCCAAGAGAAATTAAATACTTTCCTGCGTGTGGTGGCTCCTCGGAGGTTCGTACGCTACAGCACAGCCACTGGGGGAGGCCAAGCCCTTGCTCCCAGCACTTGGTAGGAACAATGAACTTAAATGCCAAGTAGATTAGTGTCTTCCCATAAAAGAGAACCCTTCTCTATTACCTTTGCAAATACAAAGTCCTTTTGGCAGAGGAAGTGGTGTTAGCTGTATACTGCTCTGAGTGATCATAGTTCTTCTCCCCTTCTGTAGTTGCCATTGTGTGCTTAGGCCCTAATGGCCCAACAGCTACAGGCGGGCTCAAGGCTGTAACAAACCCAGTCAGACCACGCCAGAGAGGTGTTTTCTTTTCCCTGTGTGTAGTACTGTACTAGCCAAGGCCAGCTGCCAACGCTGTCACATCCTGTTCCTCCCTCACAGCGGTGTGGTGAGCAGGGACAAGAGGGTTTGCCACCCGGATGGTGGAACAGGACCTGGGGCGCTCCCTCCGTCAGACGTGGCAGCGTTGGGTGTCCCTGAGCCATCACACAGCTGCAGAGAGGTGGGACATCCTTACTGCTGGGTTTAACACGCCCCACTTCCACATAAAACCCAGCTGGTTAATCCACATCTAAAGGAATCTAACCAGGAGATAAACTCAGTCATGGTTTTGACTCCACTTTGAATGTAAACGAGTTGCCCAAAGCACCAGAGTTTTCCCTCAATGCAGAGTCGCAGTTTCTAGAAGGGCTGAACTGAGTGAGGCCTTAGAAAATGAGGTTGAAATAAAACAGTTGGCACTCATAAATGAAATTAAAGCCTAAAAAGCGTTACAGGAACTCTTTTCAAGCATCACCCTCTTATGCACAAAAAGTTTTAGAGGTAAAACATACAGATAAAAATCTTCTCGCCCGACACTTTGTGTTGCCTCATTTGTACTTAAGCCAGAGATACAAGACGACATGTGAACCTTCCCTGCCCCCCCTGTACGACTGGGGTTTGGCAAAACACAAAGAATAGAATAAAAGAGTCCTCTACCAGCTACAGCAGGGATAAAAAACATTTGAAAAGTGAAATCTGCAACAGAGAACCACCAGTCTCCCACCCTGACTCTTTAAACCAAAGAGCAAGTGCTGCTTCTAATCGCTGCCAGGTGAAGTGATGCCTGAAGCACCGATGCTCCTGGTGGAGTTGTGTCAGGACACACAAGGCTCGATAACGCGGAGGGAAAAAAATACTATTAATTCATCATAAAAACACTAGAGAAGGACTCAGTCATCTCATATATATCACCTAGAAGAGAAACTTTTCCTGTCGTCGATCAAACTGCAATTGTTAACTAGCTTAAGAGAAAATGCTGGCAGTAATTGCTCTTTTTTAATGTATTTTTATGAAGCTTTTGGGCATTTCTGCCCTCAAAGGGCAAGACAGTTTATCAAGTACACAAAGAACCACTTTCCCCCTCCGTTATGTACATTATATACAATTGAGTGTTCAGTTCCTTCATTCTGCTTTCCTTGTGTAAGGGGCTCTTCATTGTCCCATGTGGATGAAGAAAACCTTCCATAAAATGCCCGTCCAGCTCCTCGGCCGTAACGCAGCCTCAGCATCAGCCACTGGAAACTCCACGTGTCAAAACAGAACTAACTTCTGCTTTTAGCTTATCCCACTTAAACCACTTCATGACTAGCTTAAGGCTAATTTTTAAAAAATGCATTTGTGTTTTTTTTAAAGTCCATTTTTACCGACGGCGTCACACAGTAGCAAGTCCCTCTTTTGAGCTCTTGGTCTCTGCTGGCTGGATTTTTGTGGTGTCTTGCCGAGGTAACCCGTAGAGGTAAATAGAAACACACACCAGGAGAGCACCCAGGAAGAAGGTAACGGCTGAAAGGACACAAAACAGTTTAAATAAAGATCTCTGTATAAGAAGAAACCTCCAGAAGACTAAGCCATGTAAGTTATGGTGATACCTGAATGACAGTATTAAAGCTACTTGAAACTAAAGAGGACAAGAAGCTGTTAATAATTCGCAGGATCTAGACATCCTCTGTCACTGAGAAAACTCTCGAGCGTTTACAGTCCCCACACCGTTTCAATTAGTCTCATATCAGCAAGAACACGGTCAGAAAAGCAAGTGTGAAACATCTCCTGGAGTTCCAGATGCCACCCGACAGGCTTATTCTACAACAGACTTAACGCTAACGACACCGTGGATGGGATAGAGCAGCCCCCAGTAACACACTTTGTTTGCCTTTCCGCTTCTAGGCAGGGTTAAGAAAAGCTATTAATGAGGCTTTCACAGAAAGATCACCAGTTTGGGTTTGATTTGTGTCAAGCACCAAGAAAATCTTCTGCCCAGAACATTTCTTGTGAGTTTTTAAACTAGCTGTGGTTTTTCATCTCTTTTTCAGCCAAGCACTGATTATTTGCTCTTTAAATTTCGTCTCACTAACGCCACATCAAAAAGCTCATTTTTCCACCATCCCATCTTTGGATTATGGCAGGAAAGTAAAAAATAGCCCAAACTGAAGAGTGAAGGACTGAGCAGGAGCTCCTGGGTGCAGTATCAGACCCAGAACTGAGTCCTTTGCTGTTGCAGAACAGCCCAAAGGGATCTGCCGTTTCCTCTCAGAAATCTTCACCGCATCAGTCACACCCCTCCCCAGCTGTTTGACTGGCTCTCCTGTGGTGTTGGCCACCACAAACAGGGAAGATAGAAGTCAAGACAGCTGCAAGGACACGTAAAGCCCTTCCAGAAATAGCTGAGGAATTAATCTGGCACTGGCTGTACCAAAACTAACACAAAATGATGACTTCTCAACAGCAGCCTCAGGTGAACTGCTGCATCACACACCAAACCCACAGCAGAAAGGGATTCACGCCCAAAAGCAGAGGATCATCAGGCTCCTTGTGTAGCACAGGAGGGACAATGCATCACTGCGCAGGAGTCCGGGGGTTAAAACTCCAGGAGACATAACTGATGGCTTTGGCATGGACTGGGTACAACCAGGGGGGAACGCGTGTGGACGGTCAAATCAAAGGGGAAAAAAAAAAAGGCACTTACTTATCTGGAGGCCAAAGAGGATGACTGAGGCCACAGTAGAAAGAACAATGGCTGCCGCCGCAGAGAAGCCTTTCATAATGTTATCTGTGTACTTAACAACCACCGAGGTGTAGAGGCCGCCTACGCTGGCCAGAACTGGAAAGCAGATACAACAGAACAATAATCTACTCACTAATCACTCATTTATGCTGCTGTTTCAGCACAGGTTTCAATTGAACTGCCCCTCTCTTCTTGTGAAACCCCCACCTGCAGTACTGTGTCCAGCTCGGGAGCCCCCCAACATAAAGACATGGACCTGTTGGAGCAGGTCCAGAGGAGGCCATGAAGATGCTCAGGGGGCTGGAGCCCCTCTGCTGTGAGGACAGGCTGAGGGAGTTGGGGGTGTTCAGCCTGGAGAAGAGAAGGCTCTGGGGAGACTTTAGAGACCCTTCCAGTCCCTAAAGAGGGCTCCAGGAGAGATGGGGAGGGACTTGTGATCAGGGAGGGGAGCCATAGGACGAGGGGTAATGGTTTTAAATTGAAAGAGGGGAGATTTAGATTAGATACTAGGAAGAAATTCTTTACACTGAGGGTGGTGAGACACCGGAACAGGTTGCCCAGAGAAGCTGTGGCTGCCCCATCCCTGGAGGGGTTCAAGGCCAGGCTGGATGGGGCTTGAGCAACCTGGTCTGGTGGGAGGTGTCCCTGCCCAGGGCAGGGGGGTTGGAACTCAATGATCTTTAAGGTCCCTTCCAACCCAAACCATTCTATGATTTTATGAATAATTTCCAAGATAATGATACTTTAAAATAAAACCCCTCAAAATACAGTAAGGAAGAGTGGGTCAGGGTGAATTTGTAGTGTCATGCAATCAGTTATATCACAATTAAAAAGCAAACCCATGTAACAAGACCCTAGAAGCTTCCACAAGATACTCACAGATGACAAACCAGACGTAGTGTGTGTAGCCATAGAAGAAGCCTTTCTCCAGAACTTGGGCTCCGTCTGACATGTACACACCAAATAAAGTCACCACAATCCCAGATAAGTACATCTGAATGTTCCTCACCCACAAGGAAGTATCCGAACTCTTTAAGACCTTCTCAAAATAAACTCCTAAAAAAAAAAATAAAACTAGGAAAGGTTTCAGTGAGATGAAGTGTCGCCCTTAACGATTCATGGTTCACAGTGTTTTACAGCCAGACAAGGCTACTGGGATCATCTTGTCCTACAGACTGGTTTGTTTCACAGAAGTTCTTAATGCAGAAGGCCCAAAACCCACATCCTGGTGATGCCTGTCTTCCAGGACATCAAAAACACATTTGATTTCTCTTACAGTCGTTTTAACAATGAACCTTATTGACAGTTGAAACGACTCCTCGTTTCTGTTTGATTGGACCGGCTTCACTCCTCTCCCCTTGGCATCGGGTATTTTATCCCCAGGACACTATTTATGTATGTTCGTATGATGTAAAACTCTTTTCCTCCCTCCACTGGGATACTGAGCAGGAAAAAATAAAAAACAGGGGTGGGAACTATATTACCTCAGAGTGAGACTGAAAATTCCTCGGAAGCAGAGCACTTGGCAGAGTGCTCAAACCACAGCTCCAGGGGATTGCAAGAGCACATCAAAACCCGTGCCTTCTGCTGACTGAAACTCCAGATTGCATTTGAGGAAGCAGAATTAATTTCAATCTGAAGCTCTTGTTCACAGCCCCACGCTGATGAGCGTTACTTTTATGCCTGGCATTACTGAAATTCCCCAAATACTTCGGTATTCTACTCGGGAGGCGCGTGTTGGGCTGAAAAAGGCCAACATTGGACAAAGCCATCCCTGCCTTTCTAACCATGGCTCCCACGCCAGGACTCTGCTCATCTCTGGCATTTCCTCCCCATTTCAAAACACAGACAACACTTGGCAGGATCTTCTCAGCCCCTTCTGGGACTTCCTGGTGTGAGTCCTACTGAGTGAGCCCTTGTTGCTGGTTAACGTCACCCAAGATCTCTCATCTGATAAAACTATATGGACCTGACACAGACAGCACAGAGAGAAGACCTGCGGGTCAGAAGCCCAAAGAACATGCTCCTCCTCCTGAAATCCCAGCCTTGGCTTCAAGGAAAGTCTTTGCTACTCTTTTATTCATGAAAAATGCAATTTATAATTTAATACAGCATATGGAATATTTATGGTGAATAAATCAGAGAAGAGATTTATATTTCAGGGGCTCAAATAATAAGTTGAATTCCCTTGCTTGATTTTACCTCATACCAATACACCTTTTCAAAGCCTAAAGAACAATATCAACAAAACCCCAGTCCTATTGACGACAGCAGTGATTAAAAGAACCCATGGGAATTGCTCTCCAATTTTCACAGAGCACAACCAGATGTAACCAACTTCCCAGAAACATGGCTCGAGCACAAAGCTGACTTCTCAATTTTATGAACAAGAAACTTGATAAACCAAGGGAGCCAATAAAATTATGCTTTCAGATTCCTGAAAATGCACAAAAAACACTCCACTAGGCAGGATGAAAGAAAAAATGGGTGCTCTTTAGGAGAAATTATTCTTCAGTACTGTTTCGAGTCACAGAGAAGCTGCCATTATATATTTATAAGCGTTGTTGGGCCCTTGGGTACTTGGAAATGACCACAGGATCAGCAGTTTGAAGAAAAAACTTTTTTCCAACTCCCAGGAACAAAACCACGTAATTTTTTTGACTTTGCTGGAAGAATATAAAACACTTAACGTGGTTAGTCCAGCAACTGAAGGTTTAATGCCAAAACAACTTCTTCATGTGGGCGGGGGAAGGAAGAAGTTTGCACAGGACTTATGTTTTTGACATGTAAAGCTCCAAGGGCACAAGGAGCTCCAGGGATGGAATGCTCTGTCCTCCTGGCTGCAGGAGAAGAAAGCCCTGTGTGTCTAAACCCTCTCGAGCCACCTGAATCAACACTTTGCATGCTTAGAGTTTGCAGACCGTTAGAAGCACAGCGATGTCCTCACATTATCTCAAAAAGCTGGAGAGCTTCAGGAGACTGAAGGCTTGGCTGGGGATGCTCTACTTTGTCTCGTGGCTTGGGAGCATCTATTGAAATGAGGAAATTTCTAACCTCCCAGGAAAAGCTGACTGAGCTCTACGCAATCTTTATTTAATATTTCTGCTTCAAAGTGCCCTTTTCACTGAAAAGACACCAAACAAGAAGGACACCCCCCTCCTTTTCCCTCCTGCCAGCCAGAATGTTTTCCAAGAGCACCAAGTGAGTATGCACAGCACAAGATTCATTCCTGCAGGATTGGATGGTGCTAGAGGCGAGTGATAGTACCTTGTTTTCTTACAGAGGGAGGGGGAAGAATCCAGTTTACAGGCAGGAAAATAGGCTGCCGTGAGCCAAGTTTCAAATTAAGTAGCAATTTGCATTTCCTTATTTTTTAGCACCAGCTCACTTGTCCTCCAGTTCTGGTCTCCTGCTGCAGAAGCCAGAGAAAAACTACTCTGAAGGGAAATGCTGTTTGTAAAAAAAAAGAACAACAACAAAAAACCAAACCAACAAACAAAAAAACCAAAACAACAACAAAACCCACCAAAACCACCCCCATTACTGAAAATCCTTCAGAGTTTATCAAGGCTTCCTGCTCCTCATCCTCCTCTCTGCCTTCCTTATGCTCCCTCTGCATCTCAGTTAGATTTACCACCTACAGGACTATGGTAATTTGGATTTCAGGGCTGAGCCTGCATAAGAGTTAAGGGAGCTATTCACTGTAAAGCCAACTTTATAAAATCTGTGTCTATTAATTAATTGTACTGAGCGAGTTGTTCTGGATGCTTCCCACAATACTATTCTGAGCATTTGAAAGACACTTCCAGTTGCAAACCAGCCTTCTAAGTTACATCATGGAAATAAAACCAATAGTACACACTCCCAGTCATCGGCTTGACAACTGGAGGAGTCATGTCATGAATCTCTCATCATCACTGCGAGTAGAAGGTAATTATGGGCAGAGGAGATGAAGTCCTTTTTTGATCTTATAATCAACAAAGACAGTTAGTTAACTAATGTTGAACGTTCTGTTTTAAACATCATGAGTTCTCCAGTCCTTTAGATGTGACCAGCGTGTGGCAATAACACCCTACCTGCAAATCCTGAACACAGCACAGCAGCAGCGATGGCTCCAAACCCCAGCCATGGATTCTGCTCCACCTGCAACACCAACCGTCACTTTCACAAGGAAGCACCACTTCAGTCACGTACAACAATCAATTCCAGAGATACTTCGTTAAGTACAGCAAAATTATTAGCATTTTATTCCGGTATAAAGTGTACTTGCTGAGCGAGAGCTGCCCCTCAGGTGGGCTCGGTGCAGCTTCCACCTTCCGTGTGTCTCTTCCCAACCCCTGTGGTGCTCAGAGGCACCATCCGCACCACCAGCTGTGGCCAGTATTCCCAGTTGAGTGACCTGCCCTTCCCACTAACACTCCTGAGCAGCAACGAAGACCTAAGGAACAGAAGCCACTTGTTTCCTCCAAGCACAGGATTAGGTCAGCGCCTCCGAAGGGTGTGTTGAAGCGAGGAACCCACACCCACAAAGCACTGGAGTTTCACTCCTAATTCCATCAAGCGCTTGGATTCCAAGTTCTCCGCTCCAACAATTACAAGGACACCAGGGCCAACTGCTGGAAACACTATATTACTCAGATACTCCTATGACGGTGTGTTAGACTGTGGTAATTAATACTAATTGTAGCAATCAAGTGCCTTTCCAACAAGCGAGGCTGGAGCAATACCGCAAGCCTGCCTGAACTGGTACGCAATGAACGTGAGGGTGGATGATCAAACTAGTGCTCATGCTGGAGATGAAGTGTCTGGGAACAGAAAACGGGCACTGCTGTATGGAACACCAAAGACATCACCTGCTGTGGGGCTGGGGTGCTGCACCCGGGGAGGAACAACCCCCTGCACCAGTATGGGTTGGGGGTAACCTGCTGGAGAGCAGCTCTGAGGAAAAAGACCTGGGAGTCCTGGTGGTCAACAGGATGCCCATGAGCCAGGAATGGGCCCTGGTGGCCAAGAAGGCCATTCTGGGGTGCATCAGGAAGAGTGTGACCAGCAGGCCAAGGGAGGTCATCCTGCCCCTCTGCTCTGCCCTGGGGAGGCCCCATCTGGAGCACTGGGTACAATCCTGGGCTCCCCAGTTCAAGAAGGACAGGGAACTGCTGGAAAAGGGACAGCAGAGGGCTACAGAGATGATGAGGGGCCTGGAGCATCTCTCTGATGAGGAAAGGCTGAGGGACTTGGGTCTTTTTAGTCTGGAGAAGAGAAGGCTGAGGGGGAATCTGATCAAGGACTATAAATACTTAAAGGGTGGGTGTCAGGAGGATGGGGCCAGTCTATTTTCAGTGGTGCCCAGTGACAGGACAAGAGGAAATGGGCACAAACTTGAACATAAGAAGTTCCACCTAAACATGAGGAGGAACTTCTTTACTTGAGGGTGGCAGAGCCCTGGCAGAGGCTGCCCAGAGAGGTGGTGGAGTCTCCTTCTCTGGAGACATTCCAAACCCACCTGGACACGTTCCTGTGCAACCTGCTCTGGGTGCAGGGGGTTGGACTAGATGATCTCCAACCAGATCATTCTGTGATTCATTCTGCTGTTGAGTGAAATACAAAGTAGAAGGCACTTTATTCTTCATTGTGAAGCGGCAAAATGTAAACTCTTACCTGGACTTTGGTGGCCTGAGCAGGCTTCCACTGGACAAGGGTGACACCACCACACAGCATGAAGACAGAGAACCACTGCAGCTTGCTGAGGGTGCGGTTCAGCATTAGGACTGTACACAAAGCTGTACAAGGGATCTTCAGCTGGTACGTCACCTGAAGGAGACGGGCACAGAAGCAGAGAGGATGTGGTTTTATTAACTCCTCCGAAAACAGAGAATTCAACTACAGAATGACAAAAATTTATCCTTGTTGAGGATTGGGTTTTCGTACCGTCGCTGATTACAGCAAAGAGAAGGTGAAGTGCCTCTAGCAGTGAGCGGGTCAGCTCAGAAATCCAGAGCTCTGCCACAGACTAAGCTCTGAATATCACAGAATCATACAATAGTTTGGGTTGGAAGGGACCTTAAAGATCATTGAGTTCCAACCCCCCTGATAATATATCCAAAGCATCATTAGGCTTTTAACAGCGAGGCTAACGAGAGCAGACACACACCCAGCACAGGACTCGGGGAGCAGCACAGAGAACTGCATTTACAGCTGAGTTGCTGACAAAGCCGTGTGTTACCTGGTAGACTGCTGCATCCAAGTTGCTAAGAGCCACAAAGGCCATGTTGTTTTGGATGGCGTACACCAAAGACGGGACACTTAATTTCAGCAATTCTTTAGGACTTCCGAATACATTTTCTTTTAAAGATGTTATTAACCTTGCCAGACTCCCAGTTTCTCTGCAAAACAAAACAGTAATATCACCGAGGGCTCTATTTTATTTGAAAACAGAAATCAAACCAATGAATCCCTTGAATGGCTGATAATTTGTTCTCAACACTCAGTTGCACCTTCTGCTCACTGAAGAAAAGTTAACTGGGGATAAACCAGTGAGTTATCAACAAGTGGAAACCCCTGAGGGCAAAGAAGACATTGTGGAATCAGGAGGTGAGATACATTAATGTGTAACAGGTTAAACAACCACCGCCAACACTGTAAACAGTGGAACAAGTTCCTGAGTGCACAGGCAGGGGGACAGAGGGCTCTCCTCAGGGGTGTGTCCCCTTTTATGGTCCCCTTCTTTACAGCTGCCTTCTGCTAGTTCTCCCTTCTCATTTCTACATCAGTCTGACATTTCTTGCTTACTCAAGGCTGCTTCTCAAGCAAGTCTCTGTGTATAGCTGAGAAGGGACAATAAGGTGCCCCAAGATGTACAACTCCAAAGCCAAATCAGAAAATAAAATATCATCTGGCTCAAATTACTGAGGTTGGCCTAGATTTGATTTAAAAAACCATGGTGTTTTCTTCAAAGGTCTGAATGGGTGATACTAATAACAACCAGTTCTGCAACAGAAACACGCGTTTGTTAGAAAAGCGGATGTTAAACCTGGAGTTTGCAAATCAGCTCTATTTTTCTTCATCCGTTGCCAATTAATTATGTACCATCTAACAATGCAGACAATGTAACTACCAGGCGATGAACTGGACTTTAAATAAATATGAGATGTTGAGAGTACAGTTGAATAAACAATTAACACAGCTTAAACTATCATAAACTCCTCTTTCGAAAGACAATCTTTTTACATTCATCCATTCAGTGCCCCTTCCAAAAGAAACGTTAAAAGTAAACACAGGGAAGGCACAGCATAAGAATGTGGAAGCAAACAAATTCTAAAAAGAGAGGAGATTTAGATTAGATACTGGATAGAAATTCTTCAGTGTGAGGGTGGTGAGAGCCTGGCCCAGGTTGCCCAGAGAAGCTGTGGCTGCCCCATCCCTGGAGGGGTTCAAGGCCAGGCTGGATGGGGCTTGGAGCAACCTGGTCTGGTGGGAGGTGTCCCTGCCCAAGGCAGGGGGTTGGAACTGGATGATCTTGAAGGTCCCTTCCAACTCCAACCATTCTGTGAAATTGGCTGGAACTTTAAAACTGGAAGAAGCTGTAAAGGAATCACTGCTGGAATTTTTATTGTTCAGAGTATTCACATATGATCTAAAGTGGGAGATTACTAGGAAATTGGCAAATTTTGCTGATTACACTCAAGCATAGTGATATCCAAAAAGAAACTTACAATAGTTGCTACAGAGAGATAGGAGAGACACTAAAAGAATGAATTCTACCACAAGAGTAAGAACTGGGCTTTGGAAAAGTCCAGAATATAAAGATTCTTTCAAGGAAGGATGAAGCCCAGGGAAGCTGAAAGGAAAGTCAACAGACTGATGGCCTCCTGACTTCAGATGTTCTCGTGTGGACTGAAGTTCTAGCTCCTAGCAGCAGGCTGGGGTCACAGAAACTCTAGTATTTCCTGAGCACACAGCCTTTCAGCTTCGATTCCCCAGGTCAAGAGAGAGCAAAACATCTGTCTGTAACATCATTTGGGAAAATTTATGAGTAGGAACATTACAGTTTTATGTAACTCAGCAGAAGGTGGCTCACAGTCCAGCTTTCATCTGCACCACTATTGTCAAGACCCAAACCATCGCAAATAATCCACGCTGACATTTTGAACCTATTCCAAAGCACACAAACCCAGAAAATATGTAGAAAGGACACACCTGAACATTGTGGTGTTTACAAACCAGTTTCAGTTGAGGAGGACTCACAAGCTCTAACCCACACTCAATGGCTCTGTGCTTCAGCGTCTGAGACCCACAGAATGACAGCATGATCTGGGGTTGGAAGGGACCTCTGGAGATCATCCAGTCCAACCCCCTGCCAGAGCAGGTCCACCCAGAGCAGGTTGCACAGGAACGTGTCCAGGTGGGTTTGGAATGTCTCCAGAGAAGGAGACTCCACCACCTCCCTGGGCAGCCTCTTCCAGGGCTCTGCCACCCTCAAGTAAAGAAGTTCCTCCTCATGTTTAGGTGGAACTTCTTATGTTCAAGTTTGTGCCCATTTCCTCTTGTCCTGTCCCTGGGCACCCCTGAAAAAAGACTGGCCCCATCCTCCTGACACCCACCCTTTCAGTATTTATAGGCCTTGATCAGATCCCCCCTCAGCCTTCTCTTCTCGAGACTAAAAAGACCCAAGTCCCTCAGCCTTTCCTCATCAGAGAGATGCTCCAGGCCCCTCATCATCTCTGTAGCCCTCTGCTGTCCCCTCTCCAGCAGTTCCCTGTCCTTCTTGAACTGGGGAGCCCAGAACTGGACCCAGTGCTCCAGGTTTCTCTTCCGACTCCGAGGTCAGAAGCTGGGATTCATTTTCAAACTACCTCTTAGCGTTCCATACTCACTTAGCCAAGATGCCCACGCTCAAGAACAGCTTGATGACTTCCGTGACGCACACAGCCGTGGTGGAGAAGTAGAGCTCGGTCTCCACCGTCCTTGTGTACCGCAACGCCACCGTGTACGTGGCGGCAACCAGGGTCATCACCGTCAGGCAGTACAGCTTGAACGGCAGGCTGACATTTTCTGCAGGAAAACAAAGATGAGGAGAGAGGACTCAGTGCACCCTTCATTTTAATTTAAGAACTGAAGCAGGTTGTCCTGATACAGCCAGAGGACTGTATCAAATACCACCCTGGCAGCATACGATGTTGGGAAATGATCACTGTAAGAAGTTAAAGTTAAATTTTTGAGTCTCTTCTCAAAGAAACCTGTATTGGACCTCCAGGTGTTTGAAAATATGACGTCCTCTTGCCCTCATAACCACCCTTCATTCTAGAAAATCTAATCATAGGCTTAATATTTATCTAATAGTAATCAAAAGGTCCTTCTGTGCTTTCCTGCTCTTCAGCTGACAGTAAGTGCTCGCTCTGAAACAGCAGCTGATCCTCTCCAGGTCGTGCACTGGGGTCTGACACAGCCATGGCAGACTCATAAGGCAAAGGGAGAGAGGAAAAGTTCAGCATCAGCAAAGAAGGGCATCA
This sequence comes from Calidris pugnax, assembly GCF_001431845.1. Lineage (NCBI taxonomy): Eukaryota > Metazoa > Chordata > Aves > Charadriiformes > Scolopacidae > Calidris > Calidris pugnax. The sequence continues at coordinate 17,909,900 of NW_015094507.1, forward strand.
CTGTATCACATCTTCATAAATAATGCAGCATTTCCTTCACCCTTATTTTCCACCTTAGTTAGGAAGAGAAAAGAGTTTTGCTTAGAACGGTGAAGGCACGTCACAGTAAGGGCTTTCTCAAAAAATAATTCTCTGTAGAAAACACTGAGGGTATGGCTATTCCATAAATCAAACCAGGGAAGGACTATGTACCACCTGTGTTACCCCCTCGGAATTCCCTGCCCCTGTCCTCCTCCAACAGCAGCAATTCTTGTCACAGTTTTGCCCTGGACTAACTACCATCCTGTATAATTTGGGAGTTGTTCAAACTGGTGAACTATCCCAGGTTACCTCTGGCGTCTGCTGGGGGGTGCTGGTCACTCAGCAGCACCTTTGGGGCCATTATCTCTCGCATTCTGAATATCCTAAAGAAACCTACTTTAATTGGTTTATGTTCCTCTGCTGATTAGGGAATGAGCTGAGAGATAAGCTCCGGGCAGATCTGTAATAACTTTGTTCATTTCATATGGGAACGAGTTGCTGAATCCAGCTGGACCCATGTTTTGGTTCATTTTTCTTCCAAGCCAGCGACGTCTTCTATTGCATAACATTTCTGCGAGGTACGCTTAATACCTCCTGCTGCTCTAATCATTTAAATTAGCTGCTTCCTTGCAGATAAAAATCTCACCCGCGTCAGTAACCACTTTTAAAAGGTAGAGCCAATTAGTTTTTGGACTAACAGTACTTAAAAGAGACTTACAAACTGTAATCCATTTTGAAATTAAGTTTGGATTGGGGGGAGGGGGGGGCAGTGGGAACCCAAGGGCATAACAACAGGAAATAAAATTAACCCAGTCCAGTTTTATAACTTCTACAGAAGTGTATTTCCTTGTATCGTTTCTGTCGGCGCTAAATTATCATTAACAATCTGCTTTTACACGTTAAGATTTTTAAGTCTACGTGCCGCCGAACTAAAACTAAATTTAACACTTGCCTTTATTGACTACTCTTAAAAAAAATAATAAATAAATTGGGGGTTGGACTAGATGATCTCCAGAGGTCCCTTCCAACCCCACATCATTCTGTGATTCTGTGAAATGCTTCAATTTGGCAACAGTTGGCAAACTTGGGTAAATCAAACGCAGCAGGACAGGAGAAGGAACTGAGTAACTACACTACATAGTTCTAGCCTTATGTTAAAAGCTATTTGCAGTTTGTCTTCAGCCAGAGTATTTCCCCAGTCTGGCCCACGTGTCTGCATCAGTCCCGGTGCAGCACTGGGGGCAGAGGGGAAGCATAGTTGGGGCACCTGTATCTTCTGCTGATAAGCCTTATTAAACAAAAAAAAAGGGAAAAAAAAGCCTTAAAAAAAAAAAAAAAAAGAGCTGGAAAAAAAGCTGTTATTTCTCTCCCAGAGTTTTTTCTGCTGGCTTCAGGAAATCCCACTCGAATGAAATTGACGAGGGGCAACAGGGCACAAGTTGGAACATAAGAGGTTCCATTCAAATATTCAAAACCCAGCCCCACACAGGCTGAGGGCCCCAGCTCCTGCCCCTTCTCCTCCAGGGGATCCCCCTCCTCCTCCTCACCCAGCCCGCGGCCCAGAGCCCAGCAGGGCCTGCGAGAGGGACAGGTGTCACCTTAGAATCATAAATTGTCAAGGATGGAAGGGACCTCTAAGATCAATGAGTCCAACCATCAACCTAACTCTGATAAAAGCCATCACTAAACCATGTCACTAAAGCATCATGCAAACCCGTCTTTTAAATACCTCCAGGGATGGTGCCTCAACCACTTCCCTGGGCAGCCCATTCCAAGGCTTAATAACCCTTTCCGTGAAGAAACACTTCCCAATATCCAATCTGAACCTCCCCTGGTGCAACTTGAGGCCATTTCCTCTTGTCTCATCACTCATTCCTTGGGAGAAGAGACTGACCCCCACCTCTCTACACCCTCCTTTCAGGTAGTTGTAGAGAGCGAGAAGGTCTCCCCTCAGCCTCCTTTTCTCCAGGCTGAACCCCCCCAGCTCCCTCAGCCGCTCCTCATAAGACTTGTTCTCCAGCCCTCCCACCAGCTCCGTTGCCCTTCTCTGGACCAGTGTCTTTTTTTTTTGTGGTGAGGGGCCCAAAACTGTATACAGAACTGGAGATGGGGCCTCCCCAGTGCCCAGCACAGGGGGGACCATCACTTCCCTAGTCCTGCTGGCCATGCTGGCCCAAGGGCTTGAAGCCCCCCCGCCTTGCCCAAGGGCTCTGGCGGTGGCTCTGGCATCTCCCCACAGGCTCCCGGCGGAGGGGCACCGCTCCTCCCAGCGCCACGCTTCCCCTCCGCCCCAGCCGCGCCGCCTCGCTTCGCCGTCCCCTCACCTTTCGCAGCCGACATGGTGCCGGCGGAAAGCTCGCAGACCGCCGGGCCGGAGCCGCCCGCCGTGCCCCGCCGCTCCTCCCATCGCACCATAGAGAGCGGCGCGGCCGCCTAGAGCGTCCCGCCTGCCCCTCCCCGCTCCTCTCACCATCGAGACGCAGCGCGGCCTGTCCTTCCCGCTCCCGGCGGTGACTGGGCCCGGCGGCGGCGGGAGCTGCTTGTTCTCAGGGTTTACCGATTTTAACCTGTAAATAAGAAGAAAAAAAAAAAAAAGGGGGAGCTTGGCGGTGTGTTCGAGCGGCCCCGGTGCTACAGGGAGCGGGGGGGGCGTGTGAAGGGCCGGGCTGAGGGGGCGGTGAGTTGTAGAGCGCGAGAAGGTCTCCCCTCAGCCTCCTCTTCTCCAGGCTGAACACCCCCAGCTCCCTCAGTCTCTCCTCATCAGACTTGTTCTCCAGACCCCCCACCAGCTCCGTTGCCCTTCTCTGGACCAGTGTCTTTTTTTTTTGTGGTGAGGGGCCCAAAACTGTATACAGAACTGGAGATGGGGCCTCCCCAGTGCCCAGCACAGGGGGGACCATCACTTCCCTAGTCCTGCTGGCCATGCTGGCCCAAGGGCTTGAAGCCCCCCCGCCTTGCCCAAGGGCTCTGGCGGTGGCTCTGGCATCTCCCCACAGGCTCCCGGCGGAGGGGCACCGCTCGGGGCGGGTTGAGGGGGGGTTGCCCGGTTGCTCTGGCGACCTGGGCCCCACGGCGACGAAGCGGCCCCCGCTGCGGGGAGGGGGAGAAGGGGGGAGAAGAGAAGGGGGGAGAAGTGTGTTCGAGCGGCCCCGGTGCTACAGGGAGCGGGGGGGGCGTGTGAAGGGCCGGGCTGAGGGGGCGGTGAGGGTTTGGACACGGAGCGGTGGTTGATAAATTAATGCAGCAACAGTCGTACAAATTCCGTTCAAATTCCGTGTGAAGGGGGGGTTGTAACGCCGGCACCCATAGAATCATAGAATGGTTAGGGTTGGAAGGGACCTCAAAGATCATCTAGTTCCAACCCCCCTGCCATGGGGGAGCTTCAGGAATTCCCCTTAAATGCGGCTCTCCCGCTGTCTGCGAACCCGCCCTGCAAAAACTAAAGAGGAGGAAACCCCCCAAATCAGCTGTGAGGGCAAAGGAGGGGGCTGTGCCACAACCGGCCACCCCCTGAACAGCCCCACAGCCCGAGGGTCACCAGCGCTGGAGGTGGGTACCCAGCCCGTGAGGCCGTCATGAGGACGGTCACGCGGGGCAGGAGAACCAGCACCAAATAAACTAAAACTCAAGTTCAAATGGGCATCAACTGATGGTTGTCTCCCTTTTCACATTAATAAAGCTGTTTTATAACAGGTTTGGGTTTGTTTGGGTTTTTTCTGCACTATTTTATTGGTAGGAAACAGCCAGGAACCTCACGCTTGTGTTCCTCCTTGCCAGGAGCAAGCTTTTCAGTACCACCGTGTTCCTGCCGCCCCAAAACAGCTGTACAGCACACTTGTGTTCCTCGGTATCATACAACGCTGCAGAAGCTTCTCCAGATGGAAAGGAGAAGAGTAAGTGGGATAAAAGGGATTGTCACTCATCAGTTTTCTTTTAAATAGATGTGTTTATGTGTTCTTAAAATACCACTTTGTCGGTTCAAAGCAAACGGTGATAAAAACACACGGAGACGGCAGCAACAAAGTGTTTCATTAAACAGCAACAGGGTGTTTTCTCTGAATAAAAAACACTGCAGCTGGTAGCAGCATTCATTTTTTAATTAATAAATATAAAAATAGGTGCCAGCTCGTCACCAAAAACCACGGAGGAGCAACACATCTGGCTGCTGTCGATTATTTTTTTTACAAAAGAGAAAATCACCGAGTGGAAACTGCTTGAGCTGACTTTTTGTCTGCTGGTCCTTGGATTGTGTGACACCTTCTGGATTTGTCCCAGTTGTTGAAATAAAAAGTGAACCATGGAGGAAGCCAAACGAAAAGAGAACATCACCCTGCACACCACAGACAAATCACCCACCCGCCGGACTCCTCAAGCTTCATCATCACACGTTTGTGTGACAATGACCCAGGGAACCACGCTGCACCTGGCCAAAAATAAAAGAGGCTTAGAGAGCGTAGCACACCTTGTGTGATCTGGACACTCTGCTGATAAGAACTCATGGAGTTCTCAATGGAGATCATCGTTGTTGTGAAAAGTGTCTCTGTTTTAAAGTACTCCCTAATTCCGTTTGAGAAGATGTTTCACCTTAAAGCTCAAATGGTTCAGGTTGCTTCGGTCAGACTTATTTCCCCGCCGCAAGGAAATAAAGCTAAAAACCTTTTTCCTGTTGCGCTTTAGTTTTTCAAACACAAGTAAAACAGCTTTCAAAAAGGTGCCCCCAAGTCAAGTTCCTGCAGTTCCCAAAGTCCCCAGAAGTTTTACCTTCTTGAGGATTCTGCCGTGACATTCGGGTGACGCTCCTGGGGTCAGTTTTATTTCACACCACTGGGAATGACACCTCTGGAGGAGCTGCAGCATCGGCCACGTGTCTCATAAAAGCCATTTGCCCAGAGAAGCTGTGGCTGCCCCATCCCTGGAGGGGTTCAAGGCCAGGCTGGATGGGGCTTGGAGCAACCTGGTCTGGTGGGAGGTGTCCCTGCACAGGGGAGGAGGTTTGGAACTGGATGATCTTTAAGGTCCCTTCCAACCCAAACCATTCTTTGATTCCATTTGTCTTACATTACCCTTTTCACGTACCAAAGACTCTTAAGGACAGTGTTTCTGCAAACAATCATTGTATTAAAACCTCAAGAAAATCCCAGAGCACACACTACACATTTAAATGTCAGTTTAAATTAAAGTCTTTGGGAAGATTCTAAATCACCATTTAAAATCTGCATGTTTCAGGGTCAGAATTTCTGTCACTTAATGCCAGTCAGCAGCCTCGACAGATAAAGTAAATGAAAGAAATTCCTGCTTCTGGAATCAACAGACACAGTAAGATCTTTCATATCTCAATTCAGATACACGCAGGGATTTTTATATATACATTCAATATATCTTTAGGTTTCTCACTTTCACTCAGTTTTCATCTACTGGTCTTGTTAAGTCTACTTTGACCATATGAGTAGTGGGTGAAGATCCTCCTCGGAGACCTTTCAAGAACATCTGTGGTCTGGGCACGTTGCTCGAGTTGTCACACTTGGTCTGGGTGCTGCTGTCTTTTGGCAGGTAGACTTGGGTGGAGTTCTCTCTTCTCATGTGGCTGAGATCAGTCTGCACGGCGTGAGTCAGTTTGCGGCGCAAATTGGCCTAAAGACACAAAAAGAATCAGACTAAGCAAAATTTTGTTTCAATGCTGAAGCCTTTGTTAGAATAAAATGTCGTTTTCATGGTTAGCTCTTCCAGTGCTTTAAACTAATTTCAAGCAATCTGAATTTGGGGTCCCTTCCCACACTTTGGGCCCCTTCCCACAAAAAAGACATTGAGGTGCTGGAGCGGGTCCAGAGAAGGGCACGGGAGCTGGTGAGGGGTCTGGAGAACAAGTCTTATGAGGAGAGGCTGAGGGAGCTGGGGGTGTTCAGCCTGGAGAAAAGGAGGCTGAGGGGAGACCTTCTCGCTCTCCACAACTCCCTGAAAGGAGGGTGTAGCTGGGGGGGGTCGGTCTCTTCTCCCAAGTCACAGGCGATGGGACAAGAGGAAATGGCCTCAAGTTGCACCAGAAGAGGTTCAGATTGGATATTAGGAAACATTTTTGCACAGAAAGGGTTATTAAGCCTTGGAATGGGCTGCCCAGGCAAGTGGTTGAGGCACCATCCCTGGAGGTATTAAAAAGCTGGGTTGACATAGTGCTTGGTGACATGGTTTAGTGATGGGTTTTATCAGAGTTAGGTTGATGGTTGGACCAAATGATCTTAGATGTCCCTTCCAACCTTGACAATTCTATGATTCTCTGAATGAGATGGCAGGTGGGTATCACCCTTGGACATCATCACTTGGTGGGGATGAATATTAATATAAATTGCTCAACTTGCAAAAGGTTTTGCCTGGCACAAATCATTCTGCAATCTTTTTTTATTTTTATTTTTTACAAAGAAAGTATATAGCAATATCTTCTACCTGTTACATTTATTTCAGTGTGGAGAAACAACTTTAAAATTCAGTGCTAACCAACAAACTCTTATTGCTTAAAGAAGGCAAGTTGAAGCAGGACTTAAAAATAGGGGAAAATATGGAAAAAGTGGGAAAATAAGGAAGTCTAGAAGTAAAGAGAGAAAATACCTGGAAAAAAATATTGAGCCAGTTGTAACAGAAGTGTGCGTCGTTGAATAACATTAGATTTCTGTTGCAAGGAACAAAAGTTTACAATAATTTATTCTGAACTTTGTTACCCAGCAATTAAAATATGGTAATAAGAATACAAACCAGTTTTATGGCTTTTCTTCTCAGTTCCCATTCATTCCACTCATAGGATGCCACAATAGTCGGAGGCAAGATGTGAGTATCAGTTTGAGTGCCACTGTCACATTGCATGGTTGGTTTTATCCAACGTTTGCCTGCATTTCTGGCCTGGATGAAGAAAAAACCACAACAAAACCAAGCAGGGCATTAATGAGAAGAATACAGACATCTAAGAAAAATAGTGTAATTTTTAAAAGCAAATAGAAACCTGCAAACCACAAATGGACAATGATTTTTACATTCAACAATAGTTTTGTTCCCCCTCTCCCTGCTAAAAAGAAAAAAACAGTAAGTATTTGATGGGTTTAATTTCAGACTCATATCCCAAGTGAGTGCTTAGTCATTGGGTTTTGGTAAAAGGGATCCCACCATCACCACCAGCATTTATATACTGTCTCCTGAAGCTACTTTTGCAAAAATGAGGGAAAGAAACATCAGACATGGGATCTTTCTAGACTAAGGACAAACAGCTTTTATCACAGCCACAATCCTTTGGCTCTACACACTCTGCTACAAAGAGATAAGGCAAGAACAACATTAAGGGAAAATGTTTCTTATCAACACCCTGGAGACCTGGAAAAGATGGACTTTCAGACACTCTGCATGATAGGCAGATGATTAGACTTATTTCCTAAAGCTGGGTATCATCTGTTCCCTTTATGTTCTAGAAAGGACAGACCAACCCGTGACCCAGCAACTCTTCAAGGTGTACCTGTTTAAATGGAGCAAAGTACTCAAACTGATGACAAAGCTCAAGCAGCAGAATTAGCTCTGCGTGTTCTTTTGCTTTTTCTATGTTCAGTTGAATGAACTTATCTGGATCTTGAGCAAAGGCATATGCAGCTTCTATGGAACTGAAAACATAACATCTCTCCTTGTGCTTTAAAATTCCAATAGCAGGATTTCCTTAAAGAAAAAAAAAAAAAACAAATCAAAACAAACCCCACAAAATGAAATACCAGTATGATATCCAACACGAAAGACATTTGTAATCAAGATTCTGTGTTTCCCTCAAGTCAGTTTCATTTCCTTATTTTCTGAAATCAGAATAAATCCCTGAAAGTAAGCTTTTTAAATACAGAAAAGTCTCTTTTGTTAAACAGATAAAACACCTACAGCACTGACATAAGAAAAAAGCCCATACCCACAAATGTTTCCCCTATAATCCCCAGCAAACATTTGATTGCAGGTCAGCAGTTCATTTATATCAAAAGGCATAACAATGAAATTAACGGAAGAAGTAGATGAAGCAGCTGAGAAGCTGGACAATGAATTAACAGAGAAAATGAAATGTCAGTAAAGGCCAAATAACTTATACAGGAAAACACAACTTCAGCTCAAAAAGGCAGGCTCTGCTTCAGCTGTCACTGCCTAGGAAGGACCTAGAATCATCATAGACAGTGCCTTGAAAATATCAAATGGCACTACTCAGTGGCAATCAAAAAAAGCAAAAAGGATGTCTGGAATTATTTGGATGCAAACAGAGAGGGAGAAGAAACCCCAAATTACAACAACCTTTATGATACAAAATTTCACATTTTGTTCCAGCCCAACAGAATAAGAAAAAGGAAAACGAAGGGAATTGGGAGTGATCAGAGGCTTGGGATACCTTCCACAGAAGGAGGGGTTAAAGAAAGAGGCCTCTTCAGCATTAAAAAGAAGCAACTGAAGAGAAATAATATGATATGGGGTTATAAAACCAAAAATTGTGTGCAATATAAAATTACTATTTGCTAATTTTCCTAATAGAAAGACTATCAGACTATCGGGTCTTTGATGAAATTATCAAGCCAGAGCTTAAAACCATTTCAAAAAGAGGTACCTTTTCATGGTATATATAATTATAATTGTGGGACTCTTGACAATAAGAATATCCCACAGCAAACTCTAAATGGATTCAAAAAGCAATTAGATAAATGAAAAACCTCTATCAAGGATTATTCAACAGGAGGGTACAGACACAATATTTATCTGAGGAAATCCACAACTGCTGACTGCTAGAACAGGGAAGGATATAATTAAGGAAGGATCATTCCTCCTTGATTTCTCATAATCTTCAAGTGTTCATGACTGACCACATCCAAAAATTGGATACAGGGCTAGAGAGACCTTCAGTCCAACCCAGGGTAGCTGTTCTCATATGCAATATTAAATAAGTGTAAGGAATTCACATTGCCGTTAAAATACCTATTTTTTAATACTGCCAAGTAATGGCAATATTTTTATTCTTACCTCCTGTGGGTTTTAAAAATAAAATCTATATTGATAGGTTCTATAAAGGATAGGGGGACAGAAAACACGAACTGATGGGGTAGCTGAAATAAGGTTTTCAAGACAAATGACCTTAGAAGAGACCAAAAAATCTCCTATGATTAGTTGACTTAATCAAGTGTACTTTTGCATTCTTTTCAGAGAAGATTTTTGGTGCTTTATAACCACTGTTTAAAAATACATATGATGTAGTCATGAATGGGTGTGTTTGCAACAGACAGATACACAAAACAGAAGGAACGACCATTTTCCTATGCCTGTATTAAAACACAATAAATAAGCCTGCCTTTAGCTGCAGTGTAGGTTATAAAGATGCACATATAGCAGGAGGAAACATCAATCCATCCCAGCCTGTTTCTGCCTCTGCTTTCTCGTGCCTGCTTTCTCTTGAAACCCTTCTACCTTCTATTTAGGGCAGTTTATTTGGGTATTTTTAAAAGAAAAAGACTTTAACAGGGGAAAAATCTGGAGTGAAAATTACAAATGTGAAAATACAGTACTCCAGCTTTGACATAAGAGGATGCATTCAGAACATGTTCTTTACATTTTCACTAGCACTTGTGTACAGATAAAGTAAGGCAAAGACCTAACTGCACAGAGTACCTGGGAGGGTGAGGCCTTTCACACCGATCGCGTGTGCACAGAAACTGTGGTACTGGATCAGCAACTCATCAAAATTATCAGTAGTCTCTGGAAAAAGCCATTCCCGGTTCTTGAAATCAGAAACATTCACTCTGGTTCCTAAGAAAAGGTTTAAGAAAGGAAGGATTTCAGTAACAAAACATCTGATGTTTAAAATACAATAATGTTACAGGATGACCGGATTACTGTGGTCTTTGCACGATGACCTGCAGTGCCAAGATCCCAAACCCCAAACTTTAGCCCTGCCTTAGGAGAGATCCTACTGAAAAATCAGTCCTTCTTTAGTAGCGTTAGTTTTCTTTGGAAAAAGAGGGCAAGAAGAGGAAGGTAATGTCTTACTCTTCTATCTTGTTTTCACCCACTCACGCATTACAAACCCCCTGGAGTACAACTTGGTTACTATGGATACCTTCTTACAAACAAATACTTCTGGTAGCCAAAGCATCACTAAATTAGCTTTTTTATCCCCCCCACCTTCCATTTCAGAATCTCTGAAAGGTATAAAAAGACATAAACAAACTTAAGAAATGTAAAAGAAATAATGTAGAAATATTCTTCTCTGATCGTTCTGCCATTTTCATGAGGTATGTTTGTATCTAGTAGCTATATTTTAATTTTAGGTGTAAAAGTCCAAACTATGCTACATGAAAAATAAATCCACAAGCTACATGACTCATTTTAATTTACTGTGTAAATTCTGATTATTAAAAAATCGATGTGTAGCACCTTCTGCAAATAGAATTCATACTACAACATCTTGGGAAAGGAAGGAAAACAGAAAAGTAATAACTTCCAGTACCCATGGTTTCTCTTATCCTTTCCTCATCACTTTTCACAGTCACTCCTTCCAGAAGAGATGTCAGCAATTCCTTGGGAAGAAGCCGTGACTGGATTTCCGAGAACTGCTGCAGACTGTTAGTCATGTTTGTGAGGAAGCTCAGGAGCAGTATCTCATCCTGAAAGCCGCTCCAGAGGTTAGAAAGTGCAATAAAGAGAGGCTAGAAAATAAAGAAAATTATCTGAAATCCAGCATTGGTTGGTATCAGGATGGTACTTTTCTAGATTTTACTCCAAAGCCCTTCCCAAATGTGTTGCTCTGAGACCATCCTTGGACCTGAGCACTTCACTGACAATACATACAGGTGTACACACACGCAGAATGTCCTGCTTTCAGCTAAAACAGAACCAATTTTCTTCTCAGTAATTTAACTTTTCAGTTAAGCTTCTTCTAACCACAACACAGAAGCAGCCTACGAGCTTTGTGTATAAATGCTTGATTATAATGACAGTGACATAAAATGTACCCTGTTACATCTAAACACACCAAGCATTTAGGGGAAGAGATTCAACAAACCTGAAATGTAGGTTAAAAACATTATACTTTATGCATGTTAACAACATTACTATGAGAACAGCCAACAGAGTCAGCTCTGGAATTCACCTGCATCACTAACGCTGTGGAAATGTTACGGTTACAAAAATGGGAGAAACTAAAGGAAAAGCAGCAAGATCAAAGTCATTCTTACTAGAATAAACAAAGGATATTAATGAAATCTACTATGGTTCCTAAAACAAATGTTTACGACATATATTGGCCTCATCCTGTACTTCTTAGACAGCAGAATGTCCTGCTTCTCTACATTCCTGCAAGATCCAGCTTCTCAGCAGCTAGCCAAAATCAAGAACTGTTTAAATGGGGCTGTAATAGGGATATCTCTACCTGCAAAAGACCTTGAATCAGAAGACATTACATACTCTGTCTTCAGCAGAAAAGGAAAAACAACTAACCAACCTGAAGAGAGAAGAAAATCTAGGAGGGAAGCAGAGAACAGCTGACAGCTTCTAGGGAAAAGGGTAACAAGCCTATCAGCCACTTAAGCCCCCACTTGAGACACTTATAGCAAAATACTAATTATTTTTTTTCTCTCCCTTTTTGTACCTTCCTTTTCTTTTAACTTGAGATCAAGTCTTTTAGTTTAGTTGCCCCTTCAAAAATCACACATGCTGTTATAATAGAAAATAATGTAGCCTTTTTCTTAACACAAACTATGCAAAAATACACTGGCGAAGTATTCTGTAATACTTCAGGAGTTTTTTATAATTAAGAAGAAATAGGTTTTTCATTCAAAATACTTACAAAAACTTCTTTGGCATCTACGGAAACCTTATTCTGCACCGTATTTTTCAACTGCTCCATTGTTGCTGCAAACTGCACATTTATCTTTTCAACCTCTTCAGCACTTGTAATTGCATCAGACTGCAAAGAGAACTTACTTCAGGTAAGGAATATGGCCATTAAAAATCAATTTATTTAGTATTTAGTATTCAGTAATAAGTATTTATTTGGGCCTCTTCATTCAACTATTTTCAGACAACTGTTTTAAGGAACAAAATGCACCCTAACTCTCCACAAATTACATTTTTTCCTAAGTGTTCAGGTGTAAAAACAAGATGCTTCTCTCAAACATATACTACAAATTTTTATAGAAAACCTCTATGTTTTTACAATGAAGAGAACTGAAAAAAAGGTAAAGGAGAAATATTTTTCCAAGCTTTATGATATAGAGCAAAAACTAATAAAACCCCATGGTTTTTCAACATACAAATGAAAAGGTCTTCCTAAACAAAACAAGTTTCAAGAATTTAAATTGTATTTTTCAAAGACTTCTGATGACTCCATATGTGTTGGGGATGTCTGCAGATGAAAATTGAGATGATGTATGGATTGAACAAGGAGATTTTTTCTCTCATGCTTTTTGGGGCAGTGTGAGGAGCAGTAAGGAAACATGGAGAAAGTCCTGCTTTTTCAGTCCTTTGTTAATGAAATTAACCACAAAAAGAAACCTCTAGAATTGAAATGGAAGCACAGTCACATTGAAGCCAACAATTAATCCATTTTGTCTTTCACCTGACAGTAACCAAACCCAGCAAGTTAGGTACAAACTTCAGCATGACAGATGATGTAGGTCCTCATATATTGAGATTAAATTTATTTCATTTATTTCTGAATCATTTTTCTTCTATTTCTGTCCTGCACAAGTAGGTAACTTGAATACATTCCATCTGCAATAAAAACCTACAGGATATAACATGATGGTATCTCACCAGAAGGATGCAAAGGAAGGCCTCGTATTGTCTCACATTGAACAGTGCTTCTTTTAATTTAAAAGAACTAAGCCGTGCGTATCTGTGTGGGTCTCCCTGGGCAGATTCCAGCAGAGCTGTGTACTGGTGGGCCAGCCCGTGGCAAGCATTAAGTCTTTCATCCACAGTCTGTGTAGCTGACGGAATGGATTCATTCAGAATGGCTGGCACTATTTATACAGAAGACATATAAAAATAAATATTTCAATCATTAGCAAAAGATTACAGCACAGTATTCGAGCAAAGTAGACTTTCAATAAAATTTCTAGATTTTGTCCTTATATTCGTGCATTTCCAGATGCTTGCATGCTAGATTCAACCACTGTATCTTACTAGTCAAGTGGTTCCAAGTGGAATCATGGAGTGGTTAGAGTTGGAAGGGACCTTAAAGATCATCTAATAAACAGCCAGATTTATAGATGAGGGAATTATCAACAGTCAAGTCAAGGACTGTGAGAAAACTTGCTTTGTAGTAGATGCAGTTCAGTTGATACTACTGGCGTGGGTTTCCTGAGAGACTTTAGGCAATCTGCACAATTTTCAGTTACCAGTTTCCTCCCAGTCTGGGCTGGCAGACCTTTTTGACAAAGAAGTCTGAGCTCCTATACTCCACGCATATTCATAAAAACATTTCTGCTGACGAGGATTTAAAATGCAAAATTTTCGAGAACATGTTAAGAATCAGGAGAGGTTACTCTAAATTATCAGAATTCAGATAACACACCAGCAAATTTTATCACTTCTCATTACACATACCCAACAGAAAATTGTAATTGGATTGACAGTGCCCTTTCAAGATTTTAATTAAATGCTTTTAAAGGTAAACATTACATATTGAATTCACTTAATGGCAAGGGATCAGGGAAAAAGTTATCACGAGGTAAATCAGTGCATTAAGTTAATACATATGATGTATTAACAATGATCCTTCCACATCAACTACACAGGGCTCCCTCTTAGCTAAAACGTAGTAGCCTCCATGGAAACCCATAATTAAATATCAAATTGTACTTTTCCTTCAGGTTTACAGACCCTGAGTCAAAGCTGTTTATCCAGAGAGATGGGATATTATTGGAGCTCCTCCAGAGAAGGTGACCACAAGAATTCATTGGGAATACACAGCCCAAATGCAGTTGTCTACTTACAGTCATCAATGCTGCTTCCTCCTTTCCCACATTCCTTGTTGTACAAACGGATTCCTGTGACCAGCTTGGCAAGATTTTTCAGCTCTTGCTCTTTGTTCTTCTTACTGAGTGAGATGAAAGTAATCATTTCTCTCTGGGGGAATACACTCTGCAGGCCAGCTGCATTACAAAGGGTGAGAAAACCCTCAATATGAGGGAACAGAAAAGAAAATCACAAAACAAGCAAAAATACCCTCTCCTGAACAACGGCAAAAAGTAGGAAACCCATGGCAAATTTAGACTTCAAGGCTGATGGGAGACAGTTGGAGTAGTAAGCATTCATCACAGTTTACCACATCTGTATTTAAAGATCAGCAAAGAGAAGGTGAAATTTTATTTTCCAATAAGAAAAACCCAGTTTCACAGCTGGGATTTCACTGACCTGTTACTTCCCTGACAGCCTCAATATCTGTTGGTCCCAGGCCAGAGCTCAGCAGCACGTAGCTCACGATTTTTTGGTACATACTCTGCAATTCTTGTACCCGAGGACGACTATCTGTGATGTCTCTGACCGCAGGAGCCAGCTTTCCCTCCAGAACACGGTGCTGCTCGCTGAGTAATTCAGCTAGGAAAGAAGAACAGTTAGAAAGCACTATCTAAATTCTTTGGAAATTGGCTTATACGGAGGGAGCAATTCATTTCCCCAGTCAGAGCACCAACTTAAATGTTTCTAAAGCACAGATACATGGAAGAGATGTTCAGGGTACCATACCATTGTAATTAACTACAGTAATTAGCATGATTAACATCCATCAGTAGAGTCCATAGAACTATTCAGGCCAAATTAAGCAGCAAGTCTGTGGCTACCTGGACTCCTCTGACTGCAGTAGGACCCAACACACACACACACATTTCATACACACCTGAAGTTACATGCCCAAATTCTGAATCAGAATCTTACTGGAATTCTTGAGCTTACTGAGCTAACTGAGTCGAGAAGACTTTGGAGCAGCTTCCTAGTCATGCTAATTTTTGGTTTTAACCTTTGCTAACAAGAAACCATTTTCATGACCTCCTCATACAGAAATGTTTATTTTTTGTCTGTTCTTGTTCTGTGTCTTCTGTGTCCCAGCCAGTCTTCACTGTCCCATTGAGATCTGCAGTGAGTTACAGCAGAGACATTTTCCCCATCTCATTTTTCTTCCACATTCCCATTCTCAGAACATATGAAGTTCCCACTGATGAGACCAAAACATACTCGGTTAAAACTGTAACTGATTGTTCAAAACTGCTCATATCTCTCAATTAGGGATATTGATAAAATATCAAGTTCTCTTTCAGATACATGAGTGCAGGCAGTTCTGGGTACTGGTTCTCTTTCAGACACACAGGTGCAGCACGAGTTTTTCTTGCTGCAGGCAGCTACCACTGCACCTGAAAGCATAATTGTTCTCAAGCCATCTAATATATTACATTCAGTAAATCTCTCAGACAGGAAGAGATGAGTGTACTCTGAAATTTAATGCACACTTTTTCCCCTAATGAATCAATAGTGAAGCACCATACTCATATATTGTACATTTCACCAGGGATTTTTATTCTGCTTCACTGCCAGCAGTCATTTAACAGCAATCATTATTAGCCCTACAGAGAGACAGATATTAAATCCTAAACTCGGCATCAACTTCTTCTATGAAAATATATTTGAAATTACCTCGGTTTGCATAGTTCATATCAAAGAAAACTTGCATCTTAATTGTGCTGAGGGATGGGTTTGTTGTGTCAAGCAGCCTGGTAACACAGAGCTAGGAAGAGAGACAGAGAAGTGAGTTCTTTCTCATTGCTGGGGAACTGGCAGTGACTGTGCTACAGGTTTCACAACAGCAGCAGAGCCCCCTCGCTACCGTTCTCTCTATATAAGGCATTTATATATATGAGGCATTTGTAATATAAGGCATTTATTTACACGAGGAAACATATAGTTCATAGAACCAAGAGAATAAAGTAGCACTAAATTTTGAAAGTATTCATATAAAAATAAAATGGCATTTTAGTTACAGGAACAGGTAGCAAATAACGCTTAGCTAAGTATTGACTCTCAATATCATGTCAGAATTACCTGGATAAGGTTTTGCACATCTTTTCTTATAACGGCTTGATCCACATTAAAGCCATTTCTTGGATCTAAAACAACAGCTTTCACCTAGAGGTTGCCGAAAGAAAGCTATTAATTTACATCTCAACATACACTATTTGCAACTAACCTTTTATTTTCTGAAAAATCTCAGATGCAGTCAGTCTTTCTTTACTATTCTTTTTTTCCATTTCAATCTTTGATAATGAAACAAAGTTAGTTGATTTAATGTGCTGCCAGTTTCAATTTCAGTTCTTTGACTTTAGAGGAAAAAAAATATCTATTTGTGATGCAAACTTTGCAGAGAAATAATTAAATTCAGCTCCTTTAGAAATTTCCCGGAAAAATACTTTTCTGAGTAACATTTTATAAAAATCCATCATGGTTGTTTATAAACTTCTCAGGGGCTGTTATATGCATCAGTATAAACGCTTACCACTTGGATAAAAAAAACAATAGTGTTCTGCATACAGGGAAATATATGCATGTTTGCAACTGGTATGCAGGCTGGGTATCTTGCTGGCTATTTGTGCAAGTTTTTTACTCATTAAAATTTCCAAGCTTATTTAATTAATACTGCTTTTGAACCCAATGTATTTTATAAAGCTACAGTGTCACCTTCAGGAAAAAAAAAAAAAAAAGGCAGACTAACAGTACTGCTGTGAATCATTTGCATTCACATAAAGGTTTACCAAGAGCTGCTTCTGTTCTTACACCATCAATAAAGAAAGAACTGAGCTCCATCTTTCTTCAGACACAGCTTTGCAGATGGATTCAGACTATATTATAGGATATAATAGGATAGAATAATAGGATACTTATAGTTGCCTACCAAGGACAACACTGAGATTGATTCCATTTCATTTTGAGTTTAAGTGGGATCCAAGCCTACTTTTTCAAATATTCAGCCCATTTATACTACCTGGCCCTGCCTAAAGAGAAAAACAAACAAAAGAATCCATCACAATAGAGGGACAAAGTAAACATCAAAGAATAAATATGGCTGCTGCAATAAACATTCACTTATGCGTCATGCCCTTTTTTGTTCATTTATGACAGTGAGAAGAAATGTTATTTAAACTTGGGAACACTTCTCTTTTTCACTTTATCTGCTTGTAGAAGAAAACTGAGGAAGAACTCTGACTCGGGGCTCAAAGAGTTCCCAGGACTCAGGGCCTGCAGCCTGTTCAGGGTCTTACATTCACACAGATAGCATTTCAGAGGAATGAAATACTTTTTGACATTTTTAGAACCCTCTATCGAGTATCACTGAATGACCCTTTAAAACTTCTCAATATGGGCAATCAGAAACCGAGATATTTCAAAGTTCAAGTCACCCCTGAAAGCCTCGGCTGCTGCTGTCCCAGTCTGGGCAGGGAAGTTTATTGACTTTTGAGACTAAAGGAATGATTGATGTCCTCACTGCCCGTTATTCAGGCTAAGCAGTGTCAGTCAGTGACTTTGGATGAACTATTCACCATGTCTAAAACGAAGCCTCTGCCTCACAAAAGCCTTAAAACCGGTTTCAACTGCCAAGCTATGGGCATTCAGGTTTGAAACTCCTGATCTATATGTTAGACAGGGCTGGAGCACCTCTCCTATGAAGACAGGCTGAGGGAGCTGGGGTTGTTCGGCCTAGAGAAGAGAAGGCTCCGGGGAGAGCTTATAGCCCCTTCCAGTCCCTGAAGGGTGCTACAGAAGAGATGGGGAGGGACTCTTTATCAGCGAATGGAGCCATAGGACAAGGGATAATCATTTTAAACTGAAAGGGGGAGATTTAGATGAGATATTAGGAAGAAATTCTCTACTGTGAGGGTGGTGAGACGCTGGAACAGGTTGTCCAAGACGCTGTGGCTGCCCCATCCCTGGAGGGGTTCAAGGACAGGCTGGATGGGGCTTTGAGGAATCTGGTCTGGTGGGAGGTGTCCCTGCCCAGGGCAGGGGGTTGGAACTCCATGATCTTTCAGGTCCCTTCCAACTCCAACCATTCTATGATTCTGTGATTCTATCAATACATATTTGTCTTAATATTTTATGGATTGCAACAGAATTTGAACTTTATTAGAAAAACAACCTAACTAAATAATAATTAAAAAAACCCCACCCTAAACATTTCCTTTGTGCTTACCATGAACGCCACCAAGGTTTCAGAAACGGTTTGTCCCCGGGCAGTGCATTCTTGGCCGATTGTGCGAACGATTTTCTTGACGATGCTGTCTGCCTGGACACCAGACATCCTGGACAAAACGCCCAGGTTTAACGTAACATTTCAGGTTCCCCCTTCCAACGTTTCTCCTCGGGGTGCCCCCTTCCAACGTTTCTCCTCGGGGTGCCCCCTTCCAACGTTTCTCCTCACGAGGCGGGGTGTCCCCCTCACCCCCGTACCACAGGCTGCCCGCTGCCCCTCGGCCCCGCCGTTGCTCGGGGCACCCCCCTCCCGGCCTCACAGCGTTCCCGCCGCCCCCGGGTAACCCCAACACGTCCTGCCCTCACCTGCCCCCCTCGGCCCGGTCCCCCCCCGGTTCCCCGCGGCCCGGCCCGGCGGCGAAGGGCTATGGCGGCCCGCAGCCGGGCCCAGCCGCCGGCCGTTGCCATGGGGACGCGGCGCGGCCTGGGCTCGGGGCCCCTGTGGGGAGCGGTGTCTGCACCTATAGCTACAGATCTGGGGGGGCAAAACACGGGCTTACTTACCACACAGGGTACAGAAACGCATGTTGATACAGAATATATATGTGTGTGTACCTGCAAAACAAACACATATAGAGACACAGCAATATATGGGTACATAAACATCTATACGTGCATTCAAACCATGTATGTGGATGTCTGTTGGTATAGGTAGGCATGCATAAATACACATACATACATATGTATAATATACATACATACCTATGTATAATATACATACATACCAATGTAGAAACGTGCATACATAGGTATATGTACCTAAATATAGGCTCATATATACAATATATATGTATATGAATAGGCAAAACATGTATATGGATGTATGTGTATATGCAAAACATATATTCAGGATATATAAGTCCAGATATATACACGCAAACATATATGTGAATATACAAAAGCCAGAAGTATGCATATATGCTATATATACATGTATAAATACAAGTCATCATGAGGGAAATTAGTGCATTAAGTTAATACATATAATCCTTCCACATCAACCACACAGGGCTCCCTCTTAGCTAAAATGTAGGGGGTTGGACTAGATGATCTCCAGAGGTCCCTTCCAACCAAATATCATTCTGGGATTGCTTCTGTAGTAGCCTACATGGAAACCCATAATTAAATATCAAATTGTACTTTTCCTTCAGGTTTACAGACCCCGAGTCAAAGCTGTTTATCCAGAGAAATAGGATATCACAGGAACTGCTCCAGTGCAGGCGGCCATGAGAATTAATTGGGAATACACAGCCCAAAGGCAGTTGTCTACTTACAGTCATCAACGCTGCTTCCTCCTTTCCTGGTATTTGGCCAGTTTGGGCCAGTTCTCCTGGCTCTGTCACAGAATCACAGAATGATACAGGGTTGGAAGGGACCTCTGGAGATCATCTAGTCCAACCCCCTGCCATAGCAGGTCCATCCGGAGCAGTGGGACACGAATGTGTCAAGGCGGGTTTGGAATGTCTCCAGAGACGGAGACTCCACCACCTCTCTGGGCAGCCTGTTCCAGGGCTCTGCCACCCTCAAAGTCAAGAAGTTCCTCCTCCTGTTTAGGTGGAACTTCCTATGTACAAGTCTGCGCCCATTTCCTCTTATCCCATTTTCCTCTGTGCCCTCCCAGTTTCTTGCCTGCAGGTCCCCCAGGTGCAGGGGGTCACAGCCCACAAGCCCAGTGAGCCCCAGGTTCTTCCTCAGCTCTTGCACACACCAATGAGCATTGCTGTCAGATGACAGCAACGCCTCGCTGTAACTAGTTCACTTAGTCAATACTCAATTAATTCAAGCTTTTCCATGTCAGATAGAGGAAGAGTAATAGCACGTTAATTGAATTTAAAAGCCATGTCCCTAAAAGGCAATCAAGTAAGCTCAAAAGGCACAGGGAATGCAGGCATAAGAGCTGACAGGCTACACTGGTTTACAGCTGATTCAATTTCTTCCCTTCGGCTCAAGGTGTCAGACAGAGAGTACTCTGCTGAGAATTGTGACGAGATCGAGATCATCATTTTGTTCCTCTGTGAGCCCAGGCAAGTCACTCTTACCAGTAAAATTAAGGTGATACTATGCTACCCGGCAAGTAACTGCAGGATTGCATCCACCTTCTCGGTGCAATGAGCCCCGGCATCACCTGTGGGAAATGCTTTGGGAAGGTCTGTAGAGCAGGCATCAAAATAATCCTGCAAAGGACGCTGTGAAGTCTTAGGTTTCACTCTAGGGGCACAGCTAATGGGGCTCCTGCATTCTCATTAAAAAAAAAAAAAAAATCAATACCTTTAAGCTCAGTAATTTTAGGAAGACATTTATCAAGAGAACAAAAATCTACAGAACTGCTTTTTCCACAAATTGCAGGAGGAGAAGCTTTCAAGGCCCTTCCCAGAGCTATGGCTAACACAGGCTTACACAGATACTGTTGGAGGACAGGAAGCCATAGGTAGGATTTGTCCAGGTTTTTAGCCCTTATGCAGAGCCTGTATAATTGTGCAGTTTTGGCTTGACAATTTAAAGACTTTTTAAAGACAATTTAAAGATGG
Source organism: Calidris pugnax (assembly GCF_001431845.1). NCBI lineage: Eukaryota > Metazoa > Chordata > Aves > Charadriiformes > Scolopacidae > Calidris > Calidris pugnax. The sequence continues at coordinate 17,930,731 of NW_015094507.1, forward strand.
TTTCAAGAAATTCACTTGCCTTCTGGTATCTGTGGCCATGTCTACACCTGCAAGTAGTACAACCTCTGCAGAGCAAAGCAGTTGATGCTGAGGAAGGAGGCAAGGAGGAAGGGAGGCAGGGAAGGAGGAAGGAAGGAGAGAAATCAAGGAGGTAAGGAGGGAAGGAGGAAGGAAGGAAAGGAAGAAAGGAAAAAGGTAAGGAGGAAGGAAAGAAGGAAAGGAGGAAGGAAGGAAAGAAATTACGGAGGTAAGGAGGGAGGAAAGAAGGGAAGGACAGCCAATTATATATTTTCCAAAAAAAAATCATGGTTCCATGGGAGGTTTGCGTTTAATTTGTTGTTAAGCTACTGAAGACTTCAAGTCGCAGAACACTATTTAAGGATCAAAGAAGTTGAATTTCTCCCCTATAATTAGTATTAAGTTTTAAACATAGTTTCTGGAAATGGAGGCCTGGTTTATCCAGCGTTCTTGTAACTAGAATTAAATACACTTCTTACTCCCTCAAAAATGTTTAGTATCCAGCTTCCCAGAGCCAGCCTCATATCAACTTGAAAGTTAGACAAACTACTCCCCCTAGTGGTGTCTGTGAGGCATTGACATCTAATAAAACCGATAGTAAAAAGATTCTTTCTTGACTCTGTGATATAAAGATTTTAAATATTCGTTTGAAGAGCTTTTAAAAGCGACGTGACTCAGCAGGTGAATTGAGGGCCGAGCTTTTGGCAGTCACAGAAGGCAAGAGAAGAGCTTGTGCCACAGAAGACATGACTGCCAGGATGGCAAGAAGCGTTGCCTTACGAAGCTTCACCCGTTGCATCAACCCATTGCCTTGTGCCCACTGGGGAGGAGAGGCTGGGGAAGGGTCTGTTTGAGCTCCACTTACATAGTCATGTGCACCAAGGGGTTCTGCAATGCCTACTCCTTTGGTTGTTCTCACTTATCGTTCATCTGAAGGAGACACTAATCAAGTTGACCTTACCCTCTCTCTGTGCTCAGGTCTCCTCTGACCCGGTGGCCTGCTAGTGAGCAAGCATCATCCCTCTGACCCGAAGGTCTTCTGCTGTCAGAAACAATGCAAGGCACCAGTTAAGGCTCTTTGAAGATGACACACCTAAGTGCAAGGATTTACAGCTGACGATGCAGGATCCAAGCAGAAGTTGAGTTATTGTCCCTTTCCTCATCTCTGAAATTAAAACATAATTTAGATTTTTGTTTGCTACATTTCAGGATCCCGAAACTACCTTGTATCTTGATGCAGAAATTAATAATCACTTGATTGCACTTCCCAAGGAGCAGTGCGAGGAAAGCCTGTATCACAGAAGAATGCAAAACCTGTCTCTTTCAAGAGGGAAATACACTCCATCTGTCTGGCTTTTGTTATTTCCAGAGTCACATGGAAGTCTCACAGTCAGAAATCTACTTTTTGAGGGCAGACATGTCATGTCACCTTCTCCAGTTTGTCTGTTATTTCACAATAAAACTGATTTCCGAAGCTGAAAAAGTTTTGGTGACCTCCTGTGCAAGATTTTTTTATTCTCTCTTCCTCCTTAAACCTGCACATAAGCAACTGGGGGCCTCTGTCCCCACGCTGCCTTGCTTGGAGCTCCACACGATGCCAGCAGACAGTGCTGACCGCCTCAGCTTCAAGGACACATTCACACAAGAATCTGCTGCACTATTTTGAGTTTCCAAGACTCTCCTATATAAGTGGTAGTATATATTCATTTTAGGCTCATTGGGGCACAGCACAGACTAGTGGTTCACATGTAAGGGAGTCCCAGATGACATCTCTAGCAATTATTTAAAGTATCATTAAGGGTTTAAGCCTTCCTTTTAGAATATGGTAAAGGAATATTAGACTGCTCTTCTCTTTTCCTCTCCCAGCTCCATCATTTTTCTGCAGTAGAGAAGGGATGTCTGGGTACACTAGCACTGTGTCTCCCCCTAATTCCCATTATATCACAATTTCACTACAATATGAGGGTACCTAACAGGGAGCTTAGCCTTACTCATTGCACAGGGAAGCTGACAGCTGTTCCCAGGATGAAAGTGTCACCAAGGCAGCAAGATTTTGCTGGACAAAGAAGTCCAATTTGGCTTTTAACTTAGAAATGAAAAAAAAAAAAAAAAAATCATTCACAGATAACACAGCACAAAAGATTTACCCTTCATTTGAGCATTTCTGGAAAAAACCCCAGAAGTGTAGAAACCCAGAAACAAACACAGTGTTGTTAGCCTGGATCCCTTAGCAAGCACAATGGATGCACTGTATTTGCCAGGTTACAGAAAAGGGTGCGGAGTAAAATTATTTGTCCTTCAAACCTTGAGAGCTCTGGCATTCACTGTGCAGAGGGAGTGGAGGGATTCCAGACATACCAGCATCGAGTGCCTCAACTGGAAACTCCTGCAAAAGATGCATTATTCAGCTGTATTCAGATGAATCACTACCTAAGGCTCCTAAACAATATTAACATTCCATTAACATTTTGGTCAAAGACATTAGTAAAAATAACACAGACCAAGAGCTTTTCCCATTAATTATCTCTCTTAAAATCTGCTGCAAATTAGACCCAGGACTTATCATACACTACTTGATATAGATCTAGTAGTTCCTATGTATTCCTGGCTGGGTTGTTTCAGAAGAGCTGCAGTTTGGCCAGATGCAAACACTGCTATTCCACAGGTTAGCTACATATTAACTAGTCCTTACGTCTGTACAGATGCTACTGATTCAGAAACCTTAATATTCTTTTTACAGGAGACCACCTTCTTGTGCAATGCTAAGATAAGTAATTGCAACAGCCCCAAATATCCCACCAGTATGCAAAAAAGAAAAAAAAAAAAAGTAATGCAGTAATTTTCCTACGAGCTGAACACATGTAAGAAACAACTGCTGGGCAGTATCCCACACTGATGGGACCCATCAGGAGATCCATGACTGAGGACTTTCTTCTCAGTTCAGGTTATAGGAAGTTCTTCCAAAGTTATGGAAACACAACTGTCCAGTATGTGGATAAAGGAAAGAATCTTATAGGGAATATGCTGCTATGGCTCTGACTCCATTAGCGGAGAAGAAAAAAATGCACTAATGATGGGAAGGTGGTTATTCCACAGTTTGTAAATTAACTTCTCACTCACCTCATTTTTATCCAGCTACAGACTTCTCACCGCTGTACAAAGATGCTCTTCATTCATCTGTCAGAAAGGAAGGGAATGATCAGTCAATCAGAGAGGGAGGGCAACACCACTCCAAAGCCCTCCCTGCACTATTTTTCCCCATGTCAAGAAACGAGCTGGGAACCAAATGGATACCCTTGAAGTTATGTATAAATTTGCAAATCCTTCTCCAAAATTCTGAATTTTGCTGCCCCAAAGCAATTCTATTCCCAGCGCAGCTTCTCTCCCCTAGAGCAGCTATTAAGGCTTAAGATCCTGTCAATTTGTGCTGAATACTTGGCAGAAGAACTCCTCAGAGAGCTGTGCCTGTTTGTAGTGATCTTCAAAAGCAGCAATAAGGACTGGAAAAAAGTGGTATTTTAACATCATGGGATGCCTGCTACCTCTTAGAAAACCAGAAGAATTGCTGAGTTAGCACTTCTTCTTACCTTTTAGCTTAAAAATGAATTCTAAGACTTTTCTACAGATATGCAGCACTGGCCAGCTGTGATTGCTTTTTTTTTTTTTTTTTTTCAATCTGGCATGTCAGCTAATCTTGGTAATAGAAATGAAATCAATATTTAGATAGAAAATATCCCGAGGTGATAGAAAACCAATTTGTGAAATTCCAAGTACAGAAAATATGCGATGTAGAAATAACCGTTTAACCGTAGACATAAAATGTGACTGAAAAGGTCTTAGAGATGGTCATTAAGACCACGTGCTGATTTTGGCTGGGATAGTTAATTTTCTTCACAGCAGCAAGTACGGGGCTATGTTTTGGGTTTGTGCTGAAAACAGTGTTGATGATGCACAGATGTTTTCATTAGCGCTGAGCAGCCTTTACACAGAGTCAAGGACTTCTCTGCTTCTCACAGGTGGGAAAAGCAGTGAATGAATTCCTTGTTTTTCTTTGCTTGTGCACAGGGCTTTTGCTTTACCTGTGAAACTGTCTTTATCTCAACCCATGAGTTCTCTCACTTTTACTCTTCTGACTCTCTGCCCCCATCCCAGCTGGGAGGAGTGAGTGAGTGGCTGTGTGATGCTCACTTTCTGGCTGGGGTTAAACCATGACAGCCCATCTTGCTGAAACAAGGATGGGAGACCTGTTCCTTGGTGTGCACAAATGTTTGAGAAAGGCACAAAGTTTTGCTTTGAATCAAAGGCTTCTCTTGTAAGAAATCTTGAAAGTCCTTTTCTAGGACGGTTTACCACGCTGACTCCCTCTGACCTCCCATTCAGCTCCTTCCCATGACAAGGAGGCAATTGAAGTGAAACTGGAGTTTTCTTCAAGTCTTTATCAAGATGTCAGACGTACAGATTGACTGGAGTGTACAGCCACAGGCACAGAGCTCAGGAGGATTTTGAGAATACCTATCCTTTACAGTTCTGGAGCAGGTAGAAACAAGTCTGCTGGTAAGTCATTTTGAGCACAGGAAGTCTTAACAGCAGATCAGAGGGGTTTTAAATATTTATAGATATACAAATGTTCTCATGTGCCCACAGAAAGGCATTGCTTTACTGAGAAATATAATGTGAAGCAGCAGTTTCCAAAAAAACTGTCATTCTGGGCAGTTCTTTCCAGTTGGTCACTTGCAACATCTAGGACTATGTGGAAAAAGCAAAAAGAATATCCCTACATTCACACCGAGTTCTTGCTGCCAAAGCTGTCCCTGTTGCTTCCTCTGGCACTTCCTTAGTAACAGCTCTGTGTGGAGATATTAGGATGCAAAAGACATGACCATCAGCCATGAGCGTGACCTGCTCCCTTGTAGTGTCAGAGGGAGTCATCGTTTCAAGACAGTCACCAGGCAACGCCGCAGCCCCCTTATCCTGGGTTATCATCTGGTTATGATCAGCTTTGTAGGACAGACAAGGAAGTTCTTGGTTTGCTTTTCTTCTGTGGCTTTAGTTAGTTTTCTGTGGGCTTTATCTCTAGTCTGGCTTTGTTCAGCTTTTTGAACTTCATTTAATTCTCTCCACTTGTGTGTCACCGTACTGCTGATGTTTAAGCAGTGGTGATCTTGAAATACTGCTCTTAGCTTAATTTAATGTAGTTTCTCTATTCTTATGCTAGTATAGTTCCTTTAGTCTCTCAATCATCAACTTAATCTGAATTGTAAAATTCTTGTTTTATAGTGTTTGAAGGACTGAGTCATTTCTGTTAATAAAAGACACATCACGTTACCTTTCTTTAAGCTTGCACACACCAGGCTGAGAACTTCCAGAGGCCTCACCTGTAGCTTCACTGGAAGCTATAACCTAAAGACAATGTAAGACTTAAACATAACTGTGAAACTTCAGGTTTCATGACCTCTGTTCAAAGTTCAATTAAGGATAGAATTAATTTAAAATGTAAGTGGCCTCTAGGCTGAAGTTTAAAAGACAACACACTCTGAGTATTGACGTGAGTGTATTTCACAAAGACAGGACTCTGGATTGAGCTTCAACCTACACTATCAAGGCAGTAACATACAGATTTGTAAAAATGGACACTGAGCAAAGCAAGGATTTCCATGCCAGTTCCGAGCCTGGTGGCTGCACTTGACACAATTCTCCAGCCAGCTCTACTGCTCTGCAAAAGGACATCCCCTTTTACCTCACACTGAAGAAATTCCTCTTCCTCCTAGAGCAAGAAGCCCATTCTGGCATTAAAGCTTATTTCTAAAGCTTTGTGGATAACCCTGAATGCACAAACTGCTCTCAAAAGTAGCTGTGAAACTCTGGAAGGATGTTTTGCTGAAAGGTCACTGGCCATTTTTTGACCTCTTGCTTATGCTGGAGGCTTCACAGCGTTCTAGATAATGGACATCTAAATGGGTAAACAAATATATAATATCAAGAGAAAGTATATAAGTTTAGAGCCTGCTAAAATCTGTATCCTCTCTATATCAGACTTCTTCTAGAAGTGCTGGAAAAACACCCACAATGTAAAACTTCCCCAAAACCTTGAGTTACTAACTCCGTATCAACAAACATATCTGGCAGTAAACCTGTTTATGTCCCAATCAAGCAGAACCTACCCAAGCCACACCTTCAAATACGAGCAGCAGATCAAACATTGACACGCTATCAGACTGGAATGTCATTGTGCTCAGTGCAGTCATGAAACAGCCTCTTGCTTTGTGCCAGCAATGCATCCCCAACTTCTAATGAAGACAGGTATTCCTAGCACCCACATCTGTGGTTATCTGTGGGGTAAGGCAAGCATTGGACTACTTGGCTTGTAAAAAATTCCCTACCCTGATAACCAGCCTTGCAGTGAAGGGGCTTCTGATCAGCATGTGAAGGAAAAAGCTGTTTCGATGTCCCATGGAAGCCCTGGGGCTAATTAGAGGCCTGCAGCTAAAGGAAAGATATTTCCCTCTTATCTGTACTGACTGTAGCAAAGTGAACCTTCCCACCATTTGGAGCCGAGAAGAGAAGAAGAAAATACAACAGGTAAGAAAAACGAGTTATGCATACAGCTTGGGGGGAGGTGATGGTGAAATAAAGGTAAGAGATCACTGTATATGCCTACTGTAATTCCTCAAGGATGCTAGTTTGCCAGCTTTCAAACATTTCTGTGCCAGTTCTAGTTTCCTTGACTCTGACTCAGTAGATTAGTGAAAACTATTGAAATGTTAAAAAAAATAAATGCCTCCCCTTTGTATACATACTATGTGTGCACATGAGGTGACAGTGCACAACAGTCATTTCCAGGGGGAGGGAGAAATACTCTTCAAGAAATTCCTGCCTCCAACACGCATTCAAAAAGGTGGCTCTTAAATTATTGACAATCCTTTTGACAGTCTCAGCAGACTCGCCGCTTCTCTGGTCCACACACAGCAGATTCATTAAGAGAGCTTGCAAGGAAAGGGGAAAGGTGAAGAGTTTTGCCAGCCTCAGTAAAGTCATGCTGATAGCAGCTGACATCCAGCTTTTCCAGCACATTACCGTTAGTATCATGCCTACAAGGCTTTTTACAGGAAGAACAATTCCAACTTTACAAAGATAAGTCACTAGAAGGTGCTGTAAGAGCATTAGTGCCAGGAGTTGTAGAAGGAGACCTGAGAGCCTTGCTCACAGTGACCAATCCACACAGCATGTTTGAACTCAGACACTCCTTAATGCCATAAATTGGAATTACCGAAACACTTCATGTCTAAGAGGAAAGAGGCCTGACAGGAACATGTTGAGAACCAAGAAAAAGCCACCACCTAACACCAGCTGCCATTCTCCCTGTGGGGTCGTAATGGTTCTTACTGTTCCCCTGGGCTTTAGACAATAACATACCTCTCAGGTTTTCCAGGCTGCTTCCTGGGCTGGCATTGGGTAGGAACAGATCAGTAAATTGCAGAAGCATAAATCTTTTTGTCCCAAGTAAGGCTGGAAAGCAATTAAAATAAGATGTATACTGATTTTATGCTCAGGATTACAGTATCCAAAAGCCATTTTTTTTTAACCAGAGGAAAATAAAGATATGCAGTTTTAGTATTCTCAAAGGAAAAGTAAGTTTAGCAAAGGAAAAAAAAAAAAAAGCAAACAGCAGGGGCTTTAGAAACTTCCAGGGTTTATAGAGTTGAACCCGCATTATTCACTTCCAAATGAGCTCAGTTCTTTCAAGCAGTCTTTCAACACCGTGAATGTCCTCTTCCACTGCCAGACTTTCAAGACCCACTCCAAGTCACTCGACGTATTGCTGCTTCCATAGAACCAAGCACAGGAACAGATGAAACTAAGGCTTTCAGGCTTTTACAGTATTAGAAGCTTTTTGTTCAGGAGGATCTTTGAACAATGTACATTCCAACATCTTAACCCTGGATTTAAAGCTAAAAAGATTGGGGGCACATACTGAAAGAGCTCTGCTGGTATGGTGTGCGTAGAGAATCCCAGGTTATTTTCCTTCTGAATGGAATAAAAGAAAGTTTTGCTGTCTTTTTGGCAGCTTCCCAGGAATCCTCTGGCGAGATCATAGTGGTCCAGCGAGATATTATGAAAGGAATCCAACTACTCATTGTCCTCAGTGAAAGCCCTGCAGAGGATGGTCTCTACGGAGCTCAGTTCTGAACTGGCAAGCGCCTGCGAGAGCATGTGTCAGCTTCCACAGCACAGACACAGATCAAGGTCTCAGCCACATGGGTGCATCTCTAATTGACCAGTAATAATGGCAGTGAATTAACAGTTCACGTCCCATACGCAGCAGACTGGGTGGCTGGTGGTTTCTGTAACATTGCAAGGTTTCCAACAAAGTCAGCCAGGAGCTCTCCAGTTTCCTGCCAATACAGCCACTTCTGGCAGCAGAATTAAAAGCATTCGGACTTTTCCTTGGCAGTAAAGCTAGTAATTCCCAGCTTTTACTTAAAAAGCTCAGCTTACTGAACTGAACCGAGTATTACAGCCTTATCCAAGTCATGCTTTGAAACACGGTTTCATTCACATGGTTTGTGAGATGGCATGGGAAGTTTCTGCTCTTGACTCCAGCAATCAGTTCCATCTCATGTGCTCTGTAACAGAAGAAAAGAGCAGTCCAGTTTGTGATGTTGATCAGATTTCTTCCATTAAGAGAGTATTCCAAACCACTCAGGAGCCTGTATCTAGGAGAGGTCAGCAAGTCTTGTATAGAGCACTATTTAATACCCAAGGGATGGGTGCATATATATTCCTGAATGTTACCCAGTTTCCATTCTCAATTATTCACAGGCAAATTACTATTTATATTTAATCAGTCCCTAAATAGAATGGGTAATTAATATAAGCTGGTTACAAGAATAACGGTTTAACAGTTATTTTCTGATATTGATTAAACTCATTAAGAAATGGGAGATGCAGCTATTTTTTATTTCCTTGAACTGCCTCCTCTTCTTCATCACAGTGATGGTGTCTGTTGTGTTTGCTTTCTGGTTCTTGCACGTTAGCATAAGGATGCAATGTTTGGGTTAAATAGATTTATAGATGAAAGTCAGAAGTCAAACACATTTACAGCTTGTTTTATTTTCTGTTGTGTAACTCAAGAGTTGCCCTGTAAAGAAACACACCTCTGACAGTTAACTTTAAACCTACGCTTGTCTAAGTTATTACTCACAAGTGATCACTAATGTGACTTTGAGTTTCTAGTGGATAAATAAGTTTTGTGAAAAAAGAAATAATCAAACAGCAAAAAGCAAAACAGAGTCAATCTCAGCAGTGAAAGAATTCAGGAAAAGCTTAACACAAGCCTTAGAGCAGCAGCAAGCTCCTCCTCTGCATTCCCCACATGACTGATGATAATGCATTAAACACGCCAGCAAGCATTTACCTTGTTCTCTATTGAATCAAGAGCAAAGGTCTTGTTTTATAACAAAAGATCTACGTGTATCTGCGACGCCTTGCCTCTCAACTCTCCCCTTTTAAAGAGGAGCCAGGTCCCCGATCCAGTTCTCAGCACCACAGCAAACGGTTGGGCCAGAATAAAAGAAAAGGGTGGGGAGGAAAATATGTTAATCCGATTTTAATATGGGACACTTCATTCTGTGAAAATGTGGCCTTACTTGAAGGTAACACTAATGTCTGTTTAGCAAGGCGAGGGGACTTTTATTAGCTGATTCAGAAAGTGAAGGGGAGCCATCTGTTTTCAACAGGTAGCTCCAAGTCCACAGTAACTTTCCAGTTTAAATGAGAAAACCCTCCTTTTGTACAAACAGGGAGTCTGCACTGAGTTACCCCCAAAGGATCCTATATTTCATGCTGCCTTGTAGTCCTGCGGTACCTTAAGGAGCACTGACAGTTAAGGTTCAGTGCTGACCCAGCCCTACCAATGCTGGAAGTGTTTCAAACCTAGTTTAGTACTTTGACATACCTGAGACACGTGCACTCTGGCTCTTTTGGGTTAGCGAGCTTGCAGGCCTCAGGTATTTTTGAACACTTTCCTGTAGTGTTTGCCAGCAACTCTTCATAAAGGTCCTTTTTATAAACTCAATAAGCTATGCTTTCCTTTTTCTAGGACTGCCCCTCTTCAGACAACTTGCACGCATGTTCAACCATGGCAGCTCCTGCTGTAACTTGGCAAAAGTCTCCACAAGTTTCTGCTATGGATTTTTCAGACTTTTTCTGCTGAAGTCCCAGATGAGCTGTATAAATGATTCATTTCTAACTCTTTATCTTGCACCTACGTGTGTTATTATAAAGATTATAAAGCAACCTTAGCCATAAAGTGCCTTAAATACTGTGAGCTGGTGCCCAAAAAAAAAAGTGCTGCTTTTTTTTTTATCTAGCTAAACAAGAATTGAGAAAACATTGGCTTTTTGAGTGCAGTACTCAAAACCTTCTGTGTTGGTTCTACTTAACAAAAAACTAATGAAAAGACTCAAAAAAGCATTATGATTTCCTTTTGCAGTACCTTTTCAGTGTTATACCTCCCTCTTTACTCAAACAGAAAGGGCTCTTTTCTTGGGTGTTACATCCCATGGGCAAATTTTATTTAAAACAAAACTGCTTTCACTCATACTCTCATAACCCTGCACTCTGAAGCAAGAATATGCTCGTATCCAGGTGATCTGACCAGGATTCACTGAGGTGACAGGGAAGACAAAAGAACACAGCTATGATGTCCTCACCGTATCTCCTGGGTCAGAAGTCAGGTTCAAGGGAATGGGGTACGAGCACAGCAGTAATGCATTTACTCAAACTCATTACTTGCACTGTCTAAGAACACTTCTGTTTGAATTCATGTTTTATGAAAACCTATCGAACAACCCTGAATTAAGCTTTGAATCTAGAAAATATGGTTAGGGAGATCTTCAAGCTAGCTTACTTTAGTTAACAAGTATTGGCATCTTGATTCCTCTACCTTTGCAGCCAGTGAAAGTCACAAGCCAGAAAAAGCAAGTATTTGGCAGTCAGAAGATATTAGACCTTCGAGGAAGAGGTTTGGCACCTTCAAGAGATGCTTTCCAAGGCTATTTAATGCTATATCTGCAGACAACAGCTTATGTAGGTAATTTATCAAGTCAGGCTGGGAACACAAAAGTGTTCTGAGAGTTGACTCCTCAGTCATTTTCTCATGACAGTCAGCTCTAAAGATTTAATGCAATTAAATGTTCTAGTCCAGGTAACCTTTCTAAGAATTCATCTCCTCTTATTTCAAAAGTCTCCAAATTTCATTCCTATATACAAAGGAGGTGTTTATAATATAAGAGTACACAGAAAAACAGTTTCCTCAAAATATAGGAAAGGATACATCCAAGTAGAGATTATTATTGCCATTAGAAATGTCCTTTGTAGCTGAGAAACGAGATGCAACACCTGAAAAGACACCAAATGCAAACAGTGAGGTTGTTCAGCTAGAAGCAGAAGGGAAGAAAAAAAGGTTTTATGGATGAGATGGAACCATCTATTCAGTTGACCCAGATATAAGCATTTCTTGCAGACAGCCAGATTTAGCATTTTAAAGGGAATGTCACAGAAGGGCTTCAGGTTCTCACTAGAATACCTAAGTGTCTCAGCAGCAGATTCCTACTGATGTAATGAAATTATAAGATTCTTCAAGGTGAAGTTTAAGGCTGAAGGTCCAGGTCACTGACTTTTAAATTCACACTGAAAACCAGAATTTGGTATAAATCCAGGTTCTAAACCTCATACTACAGAGAGACTATCACAAATGTATCAAAGATGGTTAACACCTTAGATACAGAGTCAAAGTAGCTCAGGTACTAGCCTCAGAGTTAAACTGAGTTAAACTTTTTTCCAAAACCTAATACTTGCAGTACTTGGTAGGTAAGGAAAAAACCAAACCCCCAACAATCTGGAATCCTTGTGGGATGCCATAGGCAACACAGGGAAGGGACTGGAGCTTTTGTGGCTAACACCAGTAGTACCAGAAGTACTGCAACTAATCCCGAGAAGCTGTGAGAGAAGATAAAATGAAGTGGAGCTCAACTTCAGCCAGCAATATTCCTCTTATAGTGTGACTTGAGTTTTCAAATAAACAAACTAAAAGTGCCTGTGCTTTTTGGAAAGTTTATTAGAGGAAGGAGGACTGTAATCTTATGAGAAAAGTAACAGAAAAATACAGGGCTCAGACACATTAATGGGCAGGATTTTTCTTTAGTCACTCAACTTTTAGGACAAGCTTAACAGAGGACTGCAGCGGTATATTAGAAAATTCCAAGTATGCAAAAGAAATGCAAGATCCAGTAATGAGAATAAGACAGCAATAGAAAAAGCCAAAATAAAGTGCTAGAGACTGTTTTAATAAGAACAAGACAAACTGTCGATGGCCAGCTAGAAGAGCCAAGATTTGGACAGGCCATGTTGGGGGTGCAGCAGTTTTATTTATCCTTCTCCTTGGAGCTACTTTAGTAGCTGTTGTTAGTTAAGCTGTTTATCTAACCCTTGGTTTGCTCACTGGCCCAAAAGAAGCTAAAGTGACCTGTTAATTGCTAGTGCCAGCAAACTGCAATGGCAGCAGCACAGGTTTCCTGACTCCCCAGGGTGTCTCTATCATTGTTGCTGGCCCATTCTTCTTTCTAGGATTTGTCTTTTCCTCTGGTCACTGCCAACGTCCCCAGGAAGAACCCTGCCTTGATATCCCCAAAACATGCATGTTCTGTACATTCTAGCCAATATTAATGCCAGTTGTTGCAGCATCTGCATCTCCCACCAGTCACTTGATGCAGTTTGCGATTAGTCACTCATATTCCTTTACTCAATCTGGATTTTAACTAGCAGCGAGCCTAACGCTGAAGTGTTGTTAATTAAGCCCAGCAAAGGAAATCACATCAGTAACTTCAATCACAATTACTGGGTTTCTATCCGTGTGGGTACACTACATCCCTGCACAGACAGCGCGTGTTTGTTCTGTGGTCTGCTGCCCGTGAGGCGCCGCGGTTCCTTAATTGCCTCACACACCCTGACAGCGTGCACTCACATTCCAAATGCTACCAGCATCATTAGTTCCTTTCACACTTCATTTCTCCATGCCAGGCATTCAGAGATTTCACAATCTGCATATCCTGCTTTTAAGACATCACAGATCTCTTCTGCAAACCTTTGAGGAACTAATGAGCAAGATGTCTCTAGTTTATTAATTAGCTGCTTATCAGCCGTACTCCACAGCTCCCCACTAGTTCAGCTGCTCAGCTACAGTAATTAGACAATCCACTTCTCAGTCTTTATAGCATTGCCTTAGAAAGTTTCACTGTTCTTCAGACTGTGGTACTTTCTGGCAATTTCAGACATCTCCTGAATGACTAATAGAGAAACCCTGCTTTCTGTATTATTCATTGCAGCCATTACAGCTCCCTATTCCAGGTTTTCTCCCCTGCACTCTGCCGTCAATATGTGCCACCACTGGCATCCCAGCGTCCAGATGTTATCTGAAAGCTCCTTTATTTGCATCATTCAGATGAACAGTCAAAAAGCATGTATTCACACTCACTCTGATTCAGCCTGCAAGTGAGTAGCGTTACTTTTCATGCTGCAATCCTTCTCAAACAGGAACAAAATCAAGCCAGCAAACATATGCTGTCTCTGCTTCATGCAGTGAAAGGCTTGCTTGTATGTCTGAACTGATTTTTATCAGCTAGCAATAGCTCATGTACTCACAGCTTTCATCTGTTAAGTATCTGACGTGCAGAAACTTATGGAATATGAAAAACAGCCTTTTTTTTTCCAGCTTGCCAATCAACCATAATGAATACTGTGCAGTGACTACAACTAGAGAGGAAAAAAAATAATCTTTTAAATCAGGCTTAGTTGGATACTTTACCTTCTAAAACATTTCCTTGAAATACCAAACAGTGTCCATGGCAAATGGCTCTCCAGGTCTCACAGCGATTCTACTGCTGGCTATCTTGTGTATCCATTTAGACAGCAGGGATACTCACTTAGGCCAAGCTGTGGCTCCTTTCACCTCTCCACAATCAAGCACACAGACTCAAGCGGACACACTGTTTCTAAGCAGAGCCAATACAATTTCCCCTTGACATTTGAAAGCAGTAAAAGAAAGTGGTTTTCCTTTCCCAAAAGGCAATGAGAAGTAACGCCAGCGTCTGACAGACTGTTATATGCTGTATATACTGTGCATCCACTGAGGAGTAAGTCCACCCCAGAGCATGTCTGCATGCATATACAGCTATGTATAGACACAGCCAACCAGATCTCGAGCCCCTCCTGCCTGTCTCCAAACGTGCTCCCAAGGCTGTAGGTCAGGAGGGGTCTGGGATGTGCCCTCACAGGGGTCCTTGGTCTTGTCTGGATGACTGGGGTACCCAGAACTAAGGTCCACCACAGAGAATACTAACCCCTGTAGGCAGCCACAGTCCGTACCAACCTCTGGCCCCTGTATCCCAGATGAAAAATAGGCTAACCTTTTAAGACAGAGTGACTTCTTTTTTTCTGAAACAAATGCTAGCAGTAAGGCATTGCAGAAGTATATGACGATATTACATCCCTTTTTTTACAAAAAAAATTAATCTACTTATCTAACATTGTAAGAGAACTTGAACTGTTTGTTCAAGAGGAGTTGAAGCAGTTCATCATCTTGGCTTTCTGACATGCAAGATGCAGAGTTGCCCCTCATGTTGCCTCACACATGCAAACAAGCATATCTGGTAGATAGTCCAGACTTACAACCTTAGCAGCAGCCAACCCTCAGACCTCACAGCCTCTCTAGTCACTGGCTTTGACCACCTGGTCCCTCAAGTAGCCAAATCTCAGACACTCTGCTTTCTCCCTAGATTTATGGCCACTGTCACTTGGCTCCCATGGCTCTTACCCTATTTGTCAGCTAACCTGTCTTGATACATGCTAGTGATTACATACTGATATACGTACTCATGGAATATGCACTTCAGTCTCTCCAATTGCTGGCACCCTCAGCCTGCAGCTCCTTTCACCCGTGGTCCAAGTCCAGCTGTTGGAAGGTAGACCTCCATGCATACACACGCATGCAGATAAAGCCCTGCACCCAGGAAAAGTTAGAAATGAAGTTAAATGAAGAGACAGGACAGTCTGCACTGATCAGGAGCAGCCTGATGTCTACCTGTAATAAGCCTCTTTTGTCCCCTTATTCCTTTTTCCCCCCCAAATCCCCTTGATCCCCCATTCCCAAAACATCCCATAATAAGCTTTTGTACAATCCCAAGATGCCCTTCCCCGCATCCCATAAATCCTATACCTCCAGGCTGTATCCACCCTCATTTACATTCCTCAGCTCATGATCAAGATGTTATACAGTATTTTCAGACAAAGAGATAACAAATGAGAAAGACACAAAGCTTTAGTGACTATTAAGTGAATGCTGTGAGAAGTCTTATTCCCCTCTGATGATAAATCAGAGGTTTAGGCAGGCTGAATCTCAGACCCAATTTATGTATCAAGGCTGACCTAAAGCCACGCAGGCTTGAAGTGTGTGAACGTGTCCTCCCACAGGGAAATTATTTTGCATGCCCACTGGCACACACTTTTGCCCAAAAGCTGTTTCTCAAGCCAGGTGAGTTTTCAGATCGCGTAACCACTCAATTTGCAAGCACTCTTCATAGACATACACACTGCTACAGAGAATAACTGCCCTGTAAATCTCAGAACCCCAGCTGCAGGTGTTCAAAGCTTGTGTGTCTTACTCTGTGCCCAAGTATTCAGAGGCAGAGCCAACACTCCTCACAGTCCAAGCACTGATGCTTACCTAGGCAACAGATTTTCTCATCAGATTTTCAGATTTTTTACTTCTCAAGAAGGACTCAGTGGGAAGCTCCTCAACTGCTACATGTTCCAACCTCTGCCCGAACATTTGTAAAACAAAAATTAATTTATAATTTCTAAGCACGGCTCATCACTTCATTATTTCATATAGTGGTGATTATTTTTCTCTGTATCATTCTAACCACGCTCACATAATTCAGTGAACAGAGATGAATTTATTTTTCAGCATCACCTATTTGTGGTTCTGTTTACACATGGTCGTGAAACTCACACTTGTACCACCAGTTCTCTTGTATTCCTTGTCATCATCATTCCTTTGGTTCTTCTAGGGTGTCTTCTGCTCAAAAGTTCTTCTGACTGGCAGAATAAAATCTGCTTGTCCAGGGGACAGGTTAGGAAATGTGGCATCAATATACTTTTGAAAAGCTTGTCTTATTTCTTGTATTTCAATTTCCAGGCTGTCCTTCCAGTCTGTCATCTTTTCCAGTTTTTGTGTGAGAGTTTTTACCTGTCCTTCTGCTGCTTTCCGTGCAATTGTCACTTTTTCCAGCTCATCAAGATGTAGCATTTCTGCTTCCCTGAGCTGTTTTTCAGTCTCACTTTGATTCTCTTTTTCTGCAAGTCTCAGGGCAGTATTAATCTCACGAGATTTTTCTATGTTTAATTGCTCTATAATCTTCTGATATTGCTCCTCAGCTAACATACTTTCTCCCTTGAGCTGCTCCATACTCTTTCTATTTAAAACAGAAAAGATTTATAAGGATTACTTAAAAAACAATTTAAGTCTGCTCAGGTTGTTGTCAAACCTCTCTTATTCAACTACAAATATACATCAAATCAGAACTTGATGTAGGACCTCTGAAACAAAACAAGGTAAAAGAAGGCCACTGATGACACAAAGGCAGTTGCAGAAGATTCTAATTCTGCATGTGTTTAATCCAGCCATCATTTAATGATGCTTGCTTCCAAATGAAAAATACAAAGGATTACTCTTTCACTCTTTGTTCAGGTCTCTGAGCTAGTACGCACCGATTTTCAGATAGACTTTGAAAAATTCTGCCCCTGAGTAAAAACGCTGTCTTGAAGTGAAACCTAAGAACTGATTTCTAGACTACAGATTCATCTGTAATTTTGTTTAAGTGGTAGTGAGGACATCTTTGTGCTAGCACATCAGTAATAAAGCATAAAATTTATGTTATGTAGTCAAAACATTCCGAGTGCTATCCATCAGTGTTGGCTCAGGGATATGTAAAGAATGGCACATCAGGCATCCATTAAGGTTACTGAGCCAAATATTTGAATTTGGAGAAAACAATTTCTGCCCCCTGTTATTGCTCCCTCCACTTTGTTGGAGATACTTTCACAGAGCTCTACTAACAGGAGAAGTCAAAGAGACCAGCTAAGTTTATGCGGAATGTGATTTATCTTTGTCAGAAAGGGCATGTTTTAATAGTGAAAATGAAGGTGTTAAATAATGGATCAAAACTTAAGTGTAAATCTGTTCAGAAAAAATAGAAAGCACCTTACAAAGGAACACACCTGAACTGATCTTTTCATTGTGACAGCATCGGGTTATTTTGTTGTTTGTGCTGTCAAAAAATGAAATGTATTCTGCTCTTAAGGGAGAGGGGTGTGTTAGCATCTTGACATCAAAGCTGTCTAATTCACAATGCTTAATCTTTATGGGTAGAATCTCCTGCGCTCCACAGAGCTCTATATGAACACATCTTTTTCAGTGTTGCATAGATGTCAAGAATGGCACAATAGGCCCCTGAGATCTTTATTTCTGATGACTCTAAGTCAGCCATAAAAAGCAAAACTTTGGGATCCTTGGTTAGCTTTGTGATACCTGATCTTAGGAACAAAATATCTTTCATTTCTATATGGAGTGTCAGCAAGAGAGAGTGAGCCTGCAGCTCTTGCTGGCCACTTGACACTTCCAATTTCCAAATATGTTTTTTTCTAAAGTATCTATTGATCTTTGCCTAGAAGATGCATCAGAGCAATGCTGATGCAATTCTGTTCATTTTCTTTCGTGGAGCACGTGTGCCAGCCAAGTCAGAGGAAACACTAAGAGCACCTGTGCTGCGTGGCGGCTTCCTGCAGGGCTCTCTCCCTCTCCTCTTCCCTGGCTTCGGCCACCGCTTGCATCTTCTCCTGGGCACACTCCATGAGGACACACTGAAGTCTGTGAGCCATGCGCTGCTCCGCAGCTTCAGCCTCTTTCTTCTGCTCCTCCTCCATGTACTGCTTCATCTCTGCCTTTGCCTTCCTCACCTCTTCCTTAAGCAAAGTTAAAAGTAGATGT
This sequence comes from Calidris pugnax, assembly GCF_001431845.1. Lineage (NCBI taxonomy): Eukaryota > Metazoa > Chordata > Aves > Charadriiformes > Scolopacidae > Calidris > Calidris pugnax. The sequence goes on from NW_015094507.1 coordinate 17,948,855, forward strand.
ATGTAGCGGCAACTTATTGTTCACTTGTCTTTAAACAATTCCCAGCAAAACCCAGCAGAACAGACTTCAGGAAAAAGTTATGAGGCAATTACAGTGACTTACTGTAGCATCATTCCACATCATCCATGTTTTCTACATAAGGCGCAAGTTTCCCGGTATATTTTCTTCACAATCTCTCACGTGGCCAGTGCCATGGTTTTAGAGTGACATGGAGAAGCCTGGTGCTTGGTATGGTTGTCATCAAGATATTGCTTGGGCTGATAAATTATGTTATAATACTAATCTTAGGTGGTCTGGATGGACATAGATATATTTGGAATCCCAGACAACTCTACACCAATATACCTCCGCTGCCATTATAGACCATGTCAAACTCCTGCCAAGCTTGACCATCCAGGAGAGCAATCCAACCTACTTAACTCGCTGCCCAGTGCTCTCTGCTGCTTTCCCACCATTCACAGTTCTTTCCAAGACCCCTGAACCACTGCATCCTCTGTGGAAGTGTCAAGACATTATTTGGAAAGCTCCGGCTGCCTAGATCTTGGTGGGTTTTCTAATACACAATGAGCAGAATTACATGAGGTTTGATGTAAATCTTTTGCACACCCAACTATAAGGTCTGTACTCTGTATTTTTCTGGATACCGGTTGGTTTTCTACTGCTGACAAGCGGAGTGACAAATAATAAGACCTGCCTATAAAGAAGCCTAACTAAAGCCATTTGACTATTAGTGGTGGTGGAACAGTCACATCAGCACTGCTGAAAAAAGCCATTCCTCAGGCTACCAGCTGAAAGCAGTTGTCTTTGGCCTATTCTAAACGTAAAAACACTTCAATCACTCATTCAGTGAGATGTCTTGTTGGCTGCCACTATGGGTTTGCTTAGACAGATGCTGAGTAAGTTTTCTGCCACCACCTCTCCACGCTACTTGCTAGTGAGCACTGTTAAGACACCTCTTAAAATGAACTGCAAGAAACACAAAGCACCAAATAGAAAACATCATGCAATTAGTTTAGATATATTTGCCTCTGCTTTTGTTTCAGCTGTAGAATTCTCTATCTGCTCCCTAGTCCTTAGTCACTAGAACCAATGTTATCAGAACAAACGGTACGTGTTCAAATCCTGAGCACTCAGGTCTATGAAGATATGTAACAGGCTTGTGGCAAGTAATTGAACAGTTAAACACGAGGAACTGAGCTTCTGCCAACTACTGTCGGCGGATGCTATGACAGCAAAAGACAGAGCTCCCTTGGAAAACAGCTCCATAAAACAGAATGAACTCAGCTGGAAACTTAAGACCACTGTAAACGTCCCTGCTTTTCCTCTTGAGATGCCAAGCACATTGCTTTGACTGCCTGCAATATGAACAGCTATTTAGAAACTTGTATAAAATAAAATTCCAAAGCAAAACGCTCCAGCAATTCTCTGTGCACCCTTCATCTGTCGGTGGGAGACTGCAAGACTAAGGATGAGAAGTGTAAGATGGACTGCGCAGTGCCTGACTGAGGAGCACTTGGATGCTCCAGTAATAAAAAGCCATGTGAAGTGGTGCAGAAAGCAGGAAGGCTCAGATCCAGAAGGCAGTTGCCCTCCTTCCTCTCTGTATATCTCTGAGGCTTTTCTCAGATATTAAACAGCCACATAAAGCATGTGCTAAGCATACGTAGAAATTCAAAGCTACAATTGGTGCGCTTCGTTTAGGAATACACGTATGCTGGCATTTTTCCTTCTCCTCCATCCCACTTAGGGTCCAGGTTCAGTAAGTCAGTTAAATACCTTTCTAGCTTTGATGGACATCCAGCTCTAACCATTCTGTCATGCTGTGACATAAAACTTCAGGATGGATTTAAAGTTAAGCCTGTATTTAACTGCTCTTAAGAAATGCACCTAATCAGGTTCAGCGGCTGGCTGAATCAAGGCCTGACAAGGAATTTTCAACAAAGTCCACAAACTTAATTCAATAAAAAAAGCCAAGCAAAACATGCTGAAAATGAATTAAAAATCCAGCTAGTTCAAGCTCATGTCTCATCTAGCACAAAGATAAAGCCAGATATCTTTAGGCCAAATACTTCTCCTGGCACTGGAGTTCAAATCTCAGATGAATGATGGTCATGGTTATGGCAAGCATCAATAAAAATCTTTTTTTTTTTTTTTTTTTTTTTTTTAACATACACTTCTATTTGGAAACCCGAGCTGGGTTCTGGCAGAAGTCTGTGGTTTTCTTGCTGAAGAGTTCTACTTTCGGGGAGTATGTGTATTCCAGAATTTCCTCTTGCTCTCAAAATGTTTCTGGTTGCAAATCAAGATATTACTTTTCTTTTTTTTTTTTTTTTTTTTTTTCTGTTTAACATAGAATTATATTCTCAGTTGGCAAACACGCGGTTCTATCATGCTAGCTATTTCCACGGTAATGAAAGCAAACTGGCTCATACCTTTAATTCCTCTCCAAGTTTTTGTTTGAGGTCTTGTACAAACGCACTGTGGTTAGCGGCTGCCTCTTTGAGAGCTTTATCCACCGCCTCTTCCTTAAGCATTTCAGCCTTTAAAACAAGTTATTATTTAAGTATAGGTGCTCACATTCTATTAACATGGTATTAAGATGAAGCAGAGGTTACACGATCAATAGTTCTGTATTTTCTTTTGGCCCATTTGGCAATTTTATTGCAGTGATTCCTGTTAAAATGTAGCCACACTATAGCATTGAGCTGCCACAGTTGTAACACTATACATATATATAACATAAAGGACAGTTTCAGAATCTTACATAGCACTATGGGGAACAGCTTTAACAAGGGGTAACTTCTGTGTGCTTTGGAGACCATTTTCACACTAGATGTAAAATTTGTTATTAAGTCAACGTATGCTTTGTTGTGCTCAGAAACTGGAGAAATACGTGGGTGCAATCTGTGAACAATCTGAAATTAATGACAGCTCCATAGCAGTGACCTCAAAGTTCTTTAACTGCCTTTATGCTATAGCAATTATCCCAAAGAATCATCATCATTTAAATGCCAGGACCATAATTTAATTTACCTGAGACCAAAGTTCAGCTTTCATTTTTTCAATGCGCTCTTGTATCTCTGCCTCCTCCTTTTTACGGTGTTCTTGTTGAATGTCTGCTCCAATCTCTGTACAATCAACACAAGCGGTTCATACACAGCAACCAACCATAGTGCAGAAACCTGTGTCTCTCTCCTGACCCCATCCTCAGCTGAATGAAAAAACCCAAGAGGCTAAAACCACCTATTTCACATACAGGAAAACACAATTTTTACTGCTTCTGCAGTTCCATAAATGCAACAAGAAGGTGCTGAACTCAACTCTCAAGGAAGGCCCAGCCCCAGTGCTGCAGGAGCACAGCTAATCCCTTCAGAAAGATGGAGTGAAGCAGCACAGAGACAAAGATAAAGACAAAGACCCTAGAATCATAGAATGGTTAGAGTTGGAAGGGACCTTAAAGATCATGGAGTTCCAACCCCCCTGCCCTGGGCAGGGACACCTCCCACCAGACCAGGTTGCTCCAAGCCCCATCCAGCCTGGCCTTGAACCCCTCCAGGGATGGGGCAGCCACAGCTTCTCTGGGCAACCTGTTCCAGGGTCTCACCACCCTCACAGATGCCTTTCTGCTTCCCAAACCTTTCCCCTCCTCAACAGTGGGATTTCAGATCCTCCCCCTCTGCCTTTCCTACTCAGTGCCAAGCCTGGGCATTGCTTTGGATCCTGTTCTCTCTGCTTGGCAGAGAATTCTCTATAACCTCTTCCTGGGTCATAGGAAAATGAAAATGGATTAGAGCCACAGGAGGTCTAACCTCCACACAGCCACCGGAGGATCAGGGCTCCCTCTTTCAGTCTTCTTCCCCACTCCACATGGGTAGGAAGAGTCCTCTTATGGAGCTGACACATGGAAAACAGCAGCAGGATGGGATAAAGGGGTCAACTGGTTTAAATCAACAGAAGTCCAAGAGTGCATAAATCTTAGCAGTAAGCATGTTGTGCTCCGACCACATAGCTTTTCCTCAGTCCATTGTACTAAGTAGTAAAGAGAAAATAATTTAAAGAGAGACTGTCTCCGGACTTCTGGATGTGTTTTATGCTGTATGTGTTAACACAGAGCTCAATCCTCATGTTCTGAGATATGCACAGCGCTCACCCTGCTGCTGGGGCTCTCAATACACCGATAACCAGTTGATAATGTTTAAAATAGAAACCAAGCACACTCCTCTTCACAATGCAGATTAATTAAAATGCACAACGTGATTTCTACAGAACTTTACACAGCTGATCAGAAGCCTCTATGACAATTAGGCACAGAATATAAAGATACTTCAGATTCTTGCCAGGTCCTCAAACATATGAACGCCACCACATGCTTTCCTTCATCATTGAGGTTATGATTGTGGTATGCCAGAAAAAAATAATAATCAAGCCTTAACAAGCTCTACGAAGCCTCAATCCAAGGTCAGCAGCCAGAAGCAGGTATAAGAAGGTAGGATTCAGGATAAAACACCCCAGCTGTCCCCTGCTGAAAGATGAGGGGATGATCTTTGCAAATATTAAGTCAAGCACAGTTCCTCCCAAGAAACTTTCCCTTAGAAAATATTTGCTAACGATCTTACAGCTAATTCTCTTTTGCACTTCATTACACCCAAATCTGAATGCCCTCATGCACCACAGGACAGCTGACCTTGTTCCCCCTCTGAATAAGCTGGATTTATTAAGTCAGAAGGTAAGTACAGTTCTTTCTTACCAAGATGTAAACCCTGTCATGACTGTCAAGAACAGGCAGGTACAACAGCTCTTGGAGTTTTCCTGAATCTCATATTGTGAGGAAAGGACTTCAAAAGCAAACTTACCCAGTATATCATGATGAGTATAATACCGTGTTCTGAAAGGTTTATACTCCCGAATCCGATCAAAAGTAGCATTGGAAGGTGGTGGTGGTACTACTTTAGAACATACAGCACAGCAGACAAAGGAGTCCAGATCAGGACTTCTAATCATCGTGGTATTTTAGTATTATTCTGTAATACAGTCACTAAAATGTCAGAACCCTATTCCTGGCAGATCTCTTGCTTGCAGGCATAAAAGCTTGTTGTTGCTACAGAAAACATGCAAGCTGATGAAGAGAGAAAAAAATCATTGGCCATTACTTTTTACCAAGTTAGCCAAAACATTTGCCTTCAGATTAGGATTCACACATGCTGACAACTCAGTAACAGGCTGTAGGCAGATGATGAGGGAGCGTTGTAGGAAGTGACCCCTTCCAGCTTTAATACAGCTCCCTACGTAGCAACTGTTACTGGGCAGGGCTGGCTTTGCTCACAAAGAACTAACTTTCCCTCCTAATAGTTAAGCAGCCTCATGCAGGCTTTGGCTTTTTTAATGCATTCTTTTGTTGTTGAATGTCAACAATTCCCATTCAAACCATGTAGTCTAAGGAGATTTTAGGAGCAGTACAATAGCTACCGTTTCAGATCTGTGAATCATAGCATTTTGTTGCTGTTCTTGGTGAGGATGTGAAAGCCAGCAGACAACAAGGAACTGGCAAAAACCTGAGCGAGTCACAGTTCCTGTCAAGCCAGCTATCACCCACTGTAGATAATTATTACTATATTGAAGATGGAATTGAGAAAAGAGGAAGAAAAGAGCCAAGCAAACAGATTCTGTTACAGATGTAGCTCTGCCTGAGTCAGTTTTTTCCCCCTTTAATCCCTACACGCACATATTTTTTATGTATATAAATCAGGTACTTAAAACACCAAATGCCAGTATTGTCAATATTATAACACCAATTAATTTACTACATTCTTCTCTATATTTGCGCAGCTTTATCTCCTTTTTATATATAATTTTTATAGCATTAAAAGGATTATCCGTACAGCAGCTGCCACAAATAAATACGGAAAAAGCTCCTTAATAATAAGGACAAGTCTAAATATTCCTTCAGCCTGGGCAGTTCTAAATTAACCTGGTTAACAGGACTTTACTCCATGCACCAGATCAGAGGCCCCACCTCAGACAGCTTTTCCATGAAGTGCCATGGCCTACACCCTGCCCAGGTCAGTCCCATGCCCTTCTCTTTCACACCCCCTCCTTGTTTTCCCTCAGTAGCTCCCAGATCCATATTCGCTTCACAAAACATAATTGAAAAATTTGAGAACCCAAATCCTGCATCATTCCCAAATCCGTGAAAATGAAACACTGGGCTTTTTCACTTCAACTCACCTGCAGGTATAAGGATCAAAGTGTGTATTTTAAAAGCCTGCAGAAAAACAGGCTAAAGTGCTTACTGTAGCACTGGTTTTGGAATAATTTGGTTAAAATCATGCAAACATATGAGACTCATGCATTTTAATGAACTGAAGAGAGCTCAAACCCTGTGTGACCATTTTTAAAAGAACAGATTAACTCTAGAGACCCATCACATCCTATCAAACAAAACATATTCTACAGGATACGCACAGCATGTGACAGTTCTGAGTATATCATCCATTCACCTAGAAATTCCTTCACTCCTCAAAAGACAAGTAGTTTTCCTCACCTACAAGCTTTCAGATTTGCCCAGGACCCTGCTGTTGTGAGGCAGTTAGGCTCACAGAAGAGAATATGCTTTTAAAGGCTCTAAAAACGCTATTTTTTTTTATAGCTTTATCAAAGGTAGAGCTCACTGCCCTTTCTCAGAAAGGAGGTAGCTAAAAGCAAGGCCCAGCTGAATTTAGGATACAGGTAACTGTAAAACATGAACAGAAGGAAAATCGCAGGTTCGATGCGAAGGATTTAGAGGGAGATAGAGAGAAAACGCACAGAGCAACTGCTGTCCCTCTGCAGTCAGTCACCTTTTGTATCTTCAGTAATCTTTCAACAACAAAACCCAAAGCAATTTCCAGAGTGGCAAAGCAGATGGCCCTGCGTATTCTTGCTTTTTTGGCCCCAGAGAAGCCAGCTTGGCCAAAGTTGGTTAACAAAGAGGTCTCTCAGCTTCTTGGGAGCCCCTGATGGGGCTGTAAACATGAGCTGAATGGAAAACTGTAACCAGAACACTAATTCAGCCCTGTGGTGGAAACAGGGCACGGCCTGGTTTGTGCTTTTCCACCACGGGTTCTGGAGTTTGGTTAATGGGATACCATCCCAGAAATGTCAGGCACACAGAAGGAGGTGGAGAAGCCCATAGGAGAAGGCCTCAGTGCTGGAACAAGAAAGCCCATAAATTTTGCTCAAGGTAAAGGCTCACAGGGAGGCACCCCATGTGCTAAGGAAACACCACAACACCCACTCACCCGCCTTCCAGTCACACTCACAGCGGCACCGACCAGCAAACTGCCAAGGGTCACCTCCAGCCCACACGTGGGGCCGTTCAGCAAGACTGGGCTGCTTCAGGTTGATACAATCTTTTCTCTGTGTCCATAAAAACTTGTTGATTTTAGACTTTCCATTCCTTAGTCTGAGCTCAGTAACCTATAATAAATTAATGTTACATAAAGTGCTTTGCAATATAGAGAAATTTAGTTTTTGAATGCAGCTTAAATAAACTAGTCCTGTTGACTAGTCAGGAACACACCACAAGCTCTGGCTAACCTGGAGTTACACGCACCATTTTGTGAGCTGATACAGGTTTGTTCACTGACCTGCTGGATGATGCCAAACAGGAAAGGTAACAGCTGAGTTCTTCCTGCCTTTCTCTTGGCAGAAGCACTCATTTCAAATTTTCTCCTCTATCTAGCTACTCATTCTTTTTTTTCATTTGCAAGGAAAAGTATATTAACATCCAAGGATTATTTTTGCCAGTATTGTACAAATTTATAATTTATTAAATAAAACCCCTCAATGACTGCTTTATCAGATCTTTCTTGCCTTAAAATTACTTTACTTACACCAGTGTTAATTATCAACCTTCGAAACATCAAGAGATCTGCTTCTTCTTTTCACATGCAATACATTATGCCTTCTGTTTAAAAAATAAAAGATGAAAAAGACAAACCCCTGCTTTCACTTAATCAAAGCAAAGAGAGAAGTGAGCTGAACTATCATGTAAATTTCTAAGGCATTTACCAGTCTTGACTGCACACCGGGGTCAATAGCATGTCTCCTGACACACTGCGGAGATCGTAGACAACAATTCTTAAAATCACTTTTATGTTTCCATGTATCTTAATTGCAATTTATTTGTACAGGCACAGCATTTTATAAAGGAACTTATATTGGATTAAATAGCAAGAGGGACATTTATTCATTATTTCAATGGACAGAGAAAAAAATAGCAGTTGCCTTGAAAAGTTCTGGGAGTCATTTGCTGATTTCCTTCCTTATGTTCTCAGTCCCACTTGGAAGTTTTCCTCCTCATATACCTGGACCCCTCACTGTCGACTGCTTCATAGAGGTCCTTTTTATTCTCTACTGTTGCATGCAAATAACCAAGGTAGGCCACACAGAGGCTAATTGCTATGAGTCCAAATGCCATCACAGGTTTGTTCTGACCAAAAAAAAAGAAAAAGTACACATTTTTAGTCAAAACATTTTTCATTCATCACAAACATTACATTCTTCAATCTTACTTCAGAAAGTTAACAGTGAAGTATCATGACATCCACAAAAAATCATCATAATCTTCTTGTCAACTGATCTAAATAACTTTAATAAGCAGCAAGAAGGGACACATGATTTTCTGATAACAAAAGGCATTCTCTATGAAAAAACTCTCATTGCATTGCCCAGTGCTCTGACTTTTGCTGCTCACAAACGCTGCTTGAGCGTGAATGAGCAGGCTAAAACCAATTAATGAAGGTTATTATCACCAACATCTACCAGAATTCACCTGGATATACTACTGGCACAACGCATGCTACTCTTGCCAAGCAACCTTGATCACACTCCTCTAAAACAGATCATGTGTTACCATCACAACATCTACATTTATTATGTGCACGAAATTCCATCCAGTCTTTCTGGGTTCTGCTAGCGTAAATTAAACCTGAGTATCATCAACTTAATTACAATTACATCATTAATTATAAAACGCAAGAAAAAGAAAAAAAAAATATTGAAAAGCTACTAAAAATCCCCTCCTTTCATACCAAAAAGTTCACATTTTATAATTTTTTCCTTTTTAAATATTGACAAGAATGCTTATTACTTAACCTATCAAATTACACAGGTAACGTGCCCATAAACAGTCTTTCTGAAAGCAACTTGGCTAGGTACAAAAGAATCAGACAATATAACAGTGAAATCAAAGCTGGAATAAACAATGTAATGTTCTGGGCTCTTAACAATCAGAGTGGAAAAAAAAAAGTAAAAATATTTTTAGATACATTACTGGGTGGTTTGCATAACAAGAGATGGTTATATAACACACACAGAATTGCAATGATTATTTCAAAGCAGGCATGCCTCTCCAAGCATTTTCAGTTTCTCTCAGAATGAGCCCCTTACAGGTTTAATGAAAAGCTCTGGGTTCACAGCTCGGAAAAGCATAGTTGTTTGAACACTCCTGAGTCCTGGTTTCCTCTCTTTGGGTATTTCATTTTCGTTTGGAGGTTTGGTGGAAGACATTTTAATTAATGTTGAATACTTCCTAAAAAACAAAATGAAAAATAAATGTCATTTTAATGCAAAAATGAAAGAACAACATTCACTGAATACAAGTTCACACTCAGCTCGTTTTCTACAGCATGAACTTTAGTTTATATACATATAAAAGATTGCCTTTGGTGTTACCTAACACTCCCAGCTTAAACACACTGATTTTCAATCTTGTCAATTTTGTGCATCCCAAAATTAATTTCTGGAGATGCACATCTTTATATATATATATAGCAAGTGTAAGCCTCCCGGTAACAGGCTTGGGTTTTTTTACTTGCTTTTGGCTAATGCTTTAGCTACCTGTAGACCTAGCAGCAGCCTTTCAGGCTAAAAAGACAGGGCACACTAATTTTATTTTTAAATAACCTTATGTGTGACAGCGCAACCTGCACCCTGTTGTAGTGTGGTCACTCCGTCCACTCACCCCAGCAGCCTTAAGACTCAAGTCTCCTCATACAAGGGACAAGTCCCATGCAAGATGCCACCTAAGCCAAGGTGAATACATCATGCCCTTGGTTAGCTGCTTACTGGGGGTTAGAGGAGACGCAGTGCTAAGGATCCCCCTGCCCCCTAGTTTGTAGGAGTGTGGCACAGCCAGGGGGCCAGGGCCAGGAGTCACAAGTCGCTGTGGAGACGACAAGCACAGCAAGGAGGTGAGGGCAGCTTGAAGGTCGGCTAAAGGCGACCGTACAGGCACAAGGCCCTGCCAGGCCCAGGGTGGCACAACGCCAGTCCACACCCGAGGAGCGACCGCCCAGCACCTCAGCCTGACTCCCCCATACCCGCCCCCAGCAGCACAAACCCTGAGGGCGGCGAGCGAGAGGCCAGAAACCGCCCCTCCGCTCTGAGGAGGCTCCTCACGCCGCTACCGGCTTTAGGCCGGAGACGAAAGGAGCTATTTCCCCACACGGAAAACACCGGCGGCGACACCCGGGCCATAACGACTAAGGCCAGGCCCCCGCCACCGCTGCCGCGCCCCAACGGCGCCTCAGAAGGCGGCGGGTAACGGTTAACGCCTCGCGACCAACGGCCGCCGCCCCGCCTGCCCCCTCTCTCCCCCTCCCCCGCCGCTACTCACCCCGCGCGCCGCCGACGGGGCTT
>NW_015094507.1:17959544-17979870 GCF_001431845.1 Calidris pugnax
CCCCTCCCCCGCCGCTACTCACCCCGCGCGCCGCCGACGGGGCTTCCCCCCGGCGCAGGGGACGCGGCCGGCCCGCGCGCTGGCGCCCCCTCCTGGGCGGAGGCCGCCAGCGCGAGCGGGAAAGCGGCCGGGCCCCGCCCCGCCCCGCCCGTCCCCTCAGGCGGCCGGCGGAGGCCGGGTAGGTGAGAGGGGTGTTACAGAGTCATAAAATGGTTCGGGTTGGAAGGGACCGTAAAGATCGTCGAGTTCCAGCCCCCCTGCCCCGGGCAGGGACACCTCCCACCACACCAGGTTGCTCCAAGCCCCATCCAGCCTGGCCTTGAACCCCTCCAGGGATGGGGCAGCCACAGCTTCTCTGGGCAACCTGTTCCAGTGTCTCACCATCCTCAGAGTGAAAAATTTCTTCTTGATATCTATTCTAAATCTACCCTCTTTCAGTGTGAAGCCATTACCTCTCATCCTATGCCCTTGTAAAAAGTCCCTCTCCATCTCTCTTGTAGGCCCCCTTCGGGTGCTGGAAGGCTGACATAAGGTCTCCCTGGAACCTCCTTCAGGCTGAACAACCCCAACTCCCTCAGCCTGTCCTCACAGCAGAGGGGCTCCACCCCTCTGAGCATCTTCATGGCCTCCTCTGGACCCACTCCAACAGGTCCATGTCCTTCCTGTGCCAAGGACTCCAGAGCCGGACACAGTGTTCAGGTGGGGTCTCACCAAAGCAGAGCAGAGGGGCAGAATCACCTCCCTCGACCTGCTGACTCCTGGCCTGGGCTTGTGGGTCCTCTTCACCAAGCTCCAGATAGTAAGCGTGAGGTGAGGGAAAAAGCTGTCTCGGATGGAATGGGAGCTCCTCACTGCCGAACCACCCCTCAGAGCCTGGGCAGGCTCCATCCCTTGTGACACCCCAACCTGGTGGGCATGGAGTCTTGGCACCCTGTAAGGGCCAATCCCTGGTAATCTCCTACAAACCCCCTCGAGAGCTGTACAAGATTCGCCCAGTTAGTGCAGATCTTGGTAGTCAGGATAGCAGCAATTATTTTTTTAACTTGGGAAATGGAAAAAGAGAAGCATGAGATTCCCCTGTCCATTGATCCCAAGTGCTGGGATTGGGAAGGGGTGTTTCGTGTGGAGATGTGTCTCTACAAGTGAGGTTCTTTGAGCAGAAAAACAAGATCTGATTTAAGCTTCTGGTTTCTGGTATTTAGACCTGAACTCAAGATTTCAGGTGTCTGGAAAGTCCTGGTTATGTAAACGCTGCTTTGCGGTGGTGTTTTGTTTCCTATTATTTGTAAACAGTAAAATTAATAAGATTACCTGAGTCCAGAGGACACAAAGTCCATGCAATCGCATCTTCCTGCTCATGCCTCCCCTCTACTGACTTTGATGTCACTGGGCAGTTTAAGCCAGGTTAGAAATAAGGGTAGAAATTTAAGTTTTGGGTAAAACCAGTACCTGGGGGCTATGGAGAAACCTGGATTAGTGCTCCCCTAGGTAACAGGCAGGCAGAACTGAGATGTGACGGTTATTATTACAGAGATTTAGCTGCTGCCAGCTGAAGGATTAGTACAGATGTAGCTCATGACTCACCAACCCAGCTCACATTTCACAGAATCACAGAATAACAGAATGATATGGGGTTGGAAGGGACCTCTGGAGATCATCTAGTCCAACCCCCTGCCAGAGCAGGTCCTCCTAGAGCAGATTGCACAGGTGCGTTTGGAATGTCTCCAGAGATGGAGACTCCACCACCTCTCTGGGCAGCCTCTTCCAGGGCTCTGCCACCCTCAAAGGAAAGAAGTTCCTCCTCATGCTTAGGTGGAACTTCTTATACTCAACTTTGTGCCCATTTCCTCTTGTCCTGTCACTGGGCACCACTGTCCCCATCCTCCTGACACCCACCCCTGAAGTATTTATAGGTGTTGATCAGTTCCCCCCTCAGCCTTCTCTTCTCCAGACTAAAAAGACCCAAGTCCCTCAGCCTTTCCTCATAAGAGAGATGCTCCAGGCCCCTCATCATCTCTGTAGCCCTCTGCTGTACCCTCTCCAGCAGTTCCCTGTCCTCCTTTAACTGGGGAGCCCAGAACTGGACTCAGTGCTCCAGATGGGACCTCCCCAGGGCAGAGCAGAGGGGCAGGATGACCTCCCTCGACCGGCTGGTCACACTCTTCCTGATGCACCCCAAGATGCCCCTGGCCTTCTCCATTTCTGAAGGGTGTGTGAGAGGATTTTGATGGAGCATCTGGTTATTGCAGCCAGGGAGGCAGAGAGGGGGGTCAAATACAAATGTAGAGGTGTCCAGGCTCTCAGAACCACTTGCTCCATGTTTCTTTTGCAGTAAAGGCAAAGTAATAGGGTATTGTAGATTAACACATGCCTTCGAAATCCAGATGGAGTACCTAAAGAATTTTTTTTTTTTTTTTTCTGTGTGTAAATATCATGAGGTGAGAAAAATAGCAGGGAAATAAGTTTTGGTGTCAAGAGAGGATTGAGCGGTACGTCTGGGTTTTGTGTCAACATTTAATTCACAACATGCCATCTGCTAATCTGGTAGCTATTGTTTTGGCAGCATATGCCACACAGCTGTTGTTTGGAAACCATTGAGTAGGAAGTCACGTCTGAGTGAAGGTTGCTGCTCCCGTTTGTTTTCATGTTTGTGGAATTGAAAGAAGCCGAAACAAGGGGTTTGCATGAGCCTTGGTTTTTGGGAAGGGGGCTTGGTTTTTTTGAGGGAAGGGGGAGTTTTTACAGGACTATAGGAGGCGTTCTGTGTACAGCTCCCAAATAATTGACGTATTATATACAGGAATGCAAAGAGTTTCCATCACCACACTGAGAAGCACACTTGCACCTCTTCCCAGCCATTACTGTCATTAACTGACCCTATCCATGCAGATAAAACTTCTGACCCAAGGCCAGCCTGGGTCATAATGATATTTTCCAGGTGGTAGATGGGTTTATCCCAAAATACATTTGCCTGATACTGGTGGTTAGGATTGTTAGATTGCTGACAGTTCTCTAGCACTTCCCATCTTTCCTATAAAGGACCCAAACATCACAGATGGGGGAAGAAATCATACACAGTGCAAAGAACACCGCCAGCTGGAGAGAAAGTACTCTCTGTAGGCAGAGTTGTGGGATAAAGCTTTATGCATAGAAAGGGAAGAAGCAGAGAGGGACTTAGAAGCAGGGCTGGGTGAGTGCTGGTGCTCAGCATACATTGAGCAGGTGCCAACTATCCACATTAACTCTGCAGTGAAAAAACCCTTGAAGTGCTTACTGTTTCCAGTTTTGCTTTATGACCGTGGGAAAGCACCTTATTTGATCTTTAATATGAATGTTATATTGCTATCATCTGACCCGACAGGATGTTGAAATGCTCAATCCATCAAAGCTTATGAAGTTGTCTGGCATCTTTTTGTAGAAGAGACTCTGTAAAGGGTAAAACTGTAAACGTCTGTGGTATTTCTGAGTCACCCATCCTCTTAATATCTGAGCATCACCCCTGAAAAGTAACCATGCAGAAAAACCTTCCTTTTCCAAACTGAAGGCAGTTACTGAGATTTATATTCCTTTAAATAAATTCTTTTGGGACTCTGCGTTTGGTGTTGCGCTGTGTGCTGCGGCCATTCAGAACTTAATGGCAGCTTCTGATTTGCTTGAGACTCGCATCCTTTTATCATTTGAGCTGCAGAAGAGCCTCTGCAGGGAACAGAGCAAACCTGACACTGTGTCCCGCTCGTTGGAGTGTGACACCCAGCTTATGCAGTCCAGGGAGTAGCAGTGTCCCTCTGCGCCTTTGCTGATTCACCTCGCAGCTCCTGCTTATTTCGAGTGCCACACAGGAACAGAGAGTCACACTGTCTTCAAAATAAAGATAGGATGCCTTGAGCTACCGATAAGTTTACCCCTGCTTTAGAGACACACTTACAGAGCTGTTGTGGACAGCAACAATTCTTTTTTACCTCAACATTGTGACTTCAGCACTGGTATGACTTGTAGTGACAGGGGCAACTTCCATCGTGTGTTTGTTAGGGTTTTCATATGTTAATGTCCAGTGTGTATTTGCATTCCTGTTTTTCCCGATTTTTACAATGTTTTATACACTGTGAGTTTCACAGTATTTTAATTAGACTTGGCAATTGGGACTTTTTTTTTGTCCTGAACAAGTCTGGGGGAGAAGGGAAAGCAAAAATTAGAAGTTACAAGTGCTTCCTCCCCCTTACTCACAGCAAATAGTGAGAGGAGCAATTATTGCACTGAGGCGTGGGAAACAGTACTGCCATATTAAGGACATAAATGCAGCAGAAGAAACAGAGATCTCCAGCTGGACAGAGGTGGCATTGAGAACTTGCTTTCAGCTCATGTCAGTCTCAAGAGCCCTTGTGCTGCTTTTCAGCTCGTTTGTATCCTTCCCACTGAAGGAAAGCAGAGTTTTCAACAGCCGCATGCAGTGATTGGGACCCTACCGCTGACAATCCAAAATGCTTTTAAGGCAATATGCATTTTAAAACAAAAATCTGTTGGAGTGACTCTTCTGTGTTTCATAACATCGTGTGCATGTCTTCTCTCACACTTGTTAGCCAGCTGTGTCTCCGAGAGACAAACAAAGCACCCAGCCGTGCTTTCCAGCAAAGATTAAAGCAATTGTTATTTTTCATACACTGATCAAGCTTCTAAATCTTTTTAACTGAATTCAATACGGAAGGGGAAAGGCACTTTGTTTAGTTCTGCTTTCATTAATGAGCGGGCAAATTGTTTCTGACTGGGAAGAGAATAATATCAAAACCGAAAACATCCCCTCTGGATAGAAAAAGCGAGTTTCTACTGAAAAGGAAGAGCAGAAAAACAAGTGCAGCATTGAATTTGCTCACTATAGCAGTACACAGCCAGATATCCTAGAGTGGGGTTTAAAGACAAACTTGAGCTAATCTAAGATTGCTCCTCCAAAACAGAGGGGTTAAGAAGAGATGTGTTTTCACTTGTGGTTGCTGTGGCCTTCCTTGTGCAAGGACTCAGGACTGCTCAGCCTTGGAGTGTGTGGATTTTGCTCCCTCGTCCAGCTGAAAGCTAATGTTGCCAGAAAAGAAACAACAAAGTTTATTTTTCCATTGGATGGATGAGACATCCTGATGTAAGCAGGGCAATGCAGTTGGGAAGGCAATTGGAAATGGGGGCTCAGACCAGGACTAAACTCTGCCTGCAGCACTGAGGTTCCCAATCAGCTTTATCTGTGATAAATTAATATCCTTCAGTTGGTGCCCTCTGTAATCTAGGCACCCTTCAGATCTCCAGCAGGGAACACAGCTTCTATGAAGACTCCGGAGGGTAGAAATTTCACAGGTTTAACAGAGTTAAACTCTGCAGTATGACACTCTGACACTCTGTAATCTGGACCTCTTCAGATGTTCTGCACCCTACAGTTGTCTTTTGGTGTCCAGTTGTCTTTAGGTGGGAAGATCTCTGTTACCTGTGGTCCAGCTCCAAGCTCTGGCACCTTCAGTTGCTCTCTGGAGGCAGGACCAAGGTCCTGGTTCAGGCATGTGTGTTAGGCTACGTCATATCCTCCTCTCCTTCAAACTACTGAATGTTCACATATAATTCCCAGATAAAAGCCACAGTAGGTTAAGATACCTAAATTATACTGTGAATAAATTATATCACAAAGAATTGATTTAAGAGGCAAGGAGTTCAGTCTCTCTTCTTTTTTTTTTGTAATGTTACTCAGTGGTATAGCCATATCCCAGGTAAAAATGACTGCCATAGCATTGATCCTTCATAAGATGTATAAGGCAGGACATAAATGCTTATTACATTGCTTAGTTAGTAAAAATGTATGAGATTTCTAGTGGGGAGTGGCTCAGCTGCTTAGACTAATGTGGGCATTGATAAGTATGTATAGTAAACAAAACACATTTTAATAACAAAACCCAGGCTTCAGTTACTTGGAAAACCACTGTATTTTAGAATTTTAATAGAAAGACCTGTCTGTATATTAATCTAATGTATTGTTAGGGGTAATGTGTGCTTAAAAGAGGATTTGTCTGTAGCAGACAATTTACTTGCCCAAGAAAACCCAAAATACAAATCTGCTGTAAAATGCCAAAGAGAAAACAGGGTGGGAGTTCGGGCTCTTAGGTCAGTTGTATGATTTCAGAAAGTTGCTGTAATTCCACACCGAGGTTTCAAGTGTTGCACGTGGACAGAGTTCTTCTGAAAAAAAATCCAGAAGCCATACTATGGAGTCAAAAAGAGTCAATGCTAAGAGTCAAAAAGTATTTAATGAAGTTCTTTCTTGCTATTTAGATACTGCAGTAAAGTTAATATTGAAGAGAGAGCATAAGTTGGATGAGATGAAAGTTAGTAATGAAGCAGCATCCGAAATGGGGAGCTTGCTGAATCCTCCAGGTCATTCCTGTAGGAATGGCATATGGAAGGCAGGATCTTCGCAGGGAGTCTTCTGCCCGCGTTTTGTGCAAGATTGACGTGGTTAAGTGACTTCTTGGCTGGCAAGATGTGTCCCTTGGAGGGTGACTGGTCGTTGTCCACTGCTTTGGATGCCCAAGCACGCGTGTCTTCAGGTTGTGCCATTGCTCAAGGGAAAGCACAAAGCGTGCAGGGTTAGAGCTGATGCTGATGAGCTCTCAAGAGATGGAGTAAAGCCTACAACTTTGAACAAATACCATAATTTCCTCGTGTCTTTCTGATGGTACAAGATACATTATGGTTCTGGTTTGAACAGTGTGCCAGGAGAGATGATCAGGTTTCACTCGTTTTGTTTATATTCCCTAGGAAACCAGCAATCTCCATTTTCAAAGCTTAAAGCAGTAACTCCCTCTCTTGGGAATGAATCGGTGATCATTAATGCCACTAGAAAGCTGGGGTCCAGCTGTAATCATTCACTGAGATGCAGGTAAGTTAGAATTTCTTGTTATAAAATATAGTTTTACCAAATGAGAAGTTGTTTTCCTGATGCCAGAAGGCTTTAATAGTCCAGTGAAAGTGTCCCGTCAGCCACCATAAGGCACAGATGTAATCCTCTTTTCATTGCACTATTGCAGTACTTTGTAACTACTCAGGAGTTACAAACTCCTTTAACAATCATTTGGTCAAGGGGGAATCTTTTGACTTTGTCAATTCATTATTTTTTTTTTATGAGTTGACCAAAGCGTTACAACAGGAGCCTGAATGGAGCAGTGGTGCTTATTAATGTTGAAGACCATTTGCTGCAGAGGGAGTTTTTGTTTACAGCAGGAGAGCATGGGAGAGATCACCTATCTGTTTGTCACAAAGGTGATGAGAAATGGGGTTGGTGGTAGTAGTTGTGTTGGCAAAATATAGACGTCGCGACTTCAAAAGGAGATTAAGTCATTTTGGCTACTTCTGAGTTTATTTATTTTTTTTAATTACACAGTTTACCAAAGTAACAAAGAAAACAGTGAACTGTGTCTGCCTTCTTTCAAAACCCATTCATTGCTACAGAGGAGAGACCACAGCAATTAGCAGCTGGCAAAGCATCACGCTCAGCAGCTGCTGGGTTATTAAGTGGTGTCTGTGGTTTCCCTAAATACAAAACAAGATGGGATTTTACCACCACTGGCTATAAAGAAGAACACCAAGCATGTTCAAGGTTATGAAGCCTACTGAAGATGTCGTTTAGAAGTGACATTTCCAGAGAAGTGAATGTTGGGCAGCTAAGGTCCTGAAGCCACTGCAGAAGCCTACGTGAAAGCCAAGTGTAAAAGCCAAACCAACCATCTCCAGTCTAGTGCTAAATGACCAGCTGAGCCCTCTTCCATCTAGTCTTTCCTTTTCCTTCCTGTAGTCAGCTGGAGAATAAATGGCTGACGTTTTTACATGTATATTTTAAGCACTACTTAATTGTTTGTGGAATTCTATTTTAATATCACAGTACCCAGAGGTTTATCTCCCAGTGTTCCAAAGGGATTATTTCTTGCTCTGAGGAGATAAAAGCTAATAATAGGCATGAAAAGAGAGAGGTTAGAAGCAGTAAGCTAAGGAAGATGAAAGTAAGGACCTGAGCTGTGGGAGACTGTGGCTCTTTTCTTAGCTCTGCCTCTGATGTGCTGAGAGATGCTGGATAAACCGCATCCCCTCTCTGGTGGGCATGTCCTCCTCCACAGCATGTGCTTTCTCTGTCTAGATTGTTGATGTTTAGAGGAGAGGACTCAATTTCTTCTTACGTGTTAATGAAGACTTTATACCAATGAAGTTCAACCTGAAGTGTTTCAATCTATAGATTGTTTTACGACAATCTGTGAGAGAAGAGCAAGCTATTGCCAGTACCTTCACATCCGCCATTCAGGGGCCTCCACTTCCCCTGGAAGCATCTGAAGGATGAAATAGGTGGGAAACCTTTGGCTCAGTCAGCCTGGGAACCACAGATTCTGCTGCACCACCACTAGCAGCAGTGGGGGCAGAAGTGAACAAAAATTTTTACACTGAAAACGTTATGAAGCATTGGAACAGGCTGCCCAGGGAAGTGGTGGAATTGCCACCCCTCGAGGTATTAAAAAGATGGGCAGACATGGTGCTGAGGGACGTGGCTTAGTGATGGTTTTGTCAGTGTTAGTTTGATGGTTGGATTCGATGATCTGAAGAGTCTCTTCCAACCTTGACAATTCTATGATTCTATGATACTATGATTTCTGGAGAACCTTAAAAAGCAATGAGTATCAATACAATGTTAATGTTACAGCTTTATTCATTTTTTGATGAGAAAGTTTGTCTGAACGAGGCAAGGTTAATTTTTATAACCTCTCTGTTTTCTTTCATTGGCTTTTTTGTAAGGAACTGGAAATCACCGTATGTTGGCACTCTCACTGTTGAACAAGAAACAAAGGCATTCCCAGGTTAGTGACTTGTAACAATAGTTTTTTGGCTTCTGTCACGGATGTCCAACAGCTCTTGCACACACCTTAGTAGGGTGACTCTTTGTACTGCATCTTGGTGTTCCCAGGAGGTTTCCTGCTCCATCTTCTGTAGCAGAGCACTGGGATAGATGCACTGGGGTGAGGGGCTAGTGGAGCTTTTACCAGTGTAAGAGCAGACTGAACAAATATCTGTCAGGAAGCACAACGAAGTCTTCTTAGGGCCAGAGAATGAAGCAAACCAGTGTTCCTCAGCCTGTGGACCTTACACCTCTGGTAGTGAGCAAGGAAGTTGTGAGTAGTCCATGAAACAAACACAAAGACTCAGCAACTGTAAAACGGATGCACACTTCCTTACATCAGCAAAAAACAAAAAAAAAGGAGGGGAAAATGCAGTTACTAATTGAACATCTGAAGTTATTTATTTAGTCATTTATGGAAACCATTGTGCCAATACCTTTTTTTTTTGTTGTTTTTCTCATGACACTGAGATGATTGTTGGTGTTTTAAATAAAAAAAAAGGCCCTGCAACGATGTTTTGATTAAATTGTGAGAAAATTGAGTTGAGAGTATTACCAGCTCTGCTTTTTTATGATCCTATATCCTCCTCTGTGATTCTCTATTTCTGTTCTCTGCTTTATCATTTTTGCCACTATTTACGGTTTCCTTTCTTCCTGTCAAAAAAAAAAAAAAAAAAAAATTCAGAAATTTTTTTTTTTTTTTTTTTTTTTTTTTTAGCTTAACATAGCTCACTTTTGAACTGAACATTAGTTTGTATTTTTGTATACTGACATAAAATATCATGGAATAAACCACAGTTTTTCTAAGGTACGCATACATTTTTAATCCCTGCTATCTATCTCCTTTGAACAGACTCAGTGGCTTACATTGCAAAATGAGGAAGGTTTGTGATTTGTCCCTAGATTTTGGCACTTTCAAAAAAAAAAAAAAAAAAAAAAAGGTAAGTTGTAGGTGCAGCAAAATACTCCCATTAGCAATGTTTATATCAGAAAAAGAAAGCGTTTTTCCATCTCTTGGCCTGTGAGGATAATTCAACTTGCTTGTACACAATTTGTTCAGTTATTTCTCTGTGTTCCATCTCCATTTCCCATAATACTGCACCTTCTTCCTGTCATCTGCCTGCTCGCCCAGCTCCGAGCTGCCTGCCCTCTTCGTGGCCCTAACACTTCGGATGCTTTCCCCACTTCCTCTCTGCTTAGTCAGTTTGTTTTTGCATTTTCTTACTTTTTTTTTTTTTTTCTCCCCATTTTCCTCCGCACAATACCTCTGCTTTTAAAGTAATTAAATTAGCAGAGCTGATTGAAATCTAGGTGAACTAATTCTCTGAGCGCTGTGCTTTTCACCGGATGCGTTACTCAACGCACATTTGGCAACCTTCTGTAGACCTCACTGAATGACAGAAATGATTATTTGCTGAATGTATTCAACAACAATAGCATTGTTCAAACACTTTACTCAATAAATTCCATTCAGCACACTCAGAAGTTAATGGTGCGTTCAGGTTGCTCTGTTTGCTCAGCAGAGCACGTGTGCAGCCTTAAGGCTGGGGGGGAACCAACTCCCTGATAGGTCTGAGGGAAAGGGGGGGGTGCAGAAGCTCTTCTGGTCAGTTGTGTCTCTAGTGAGCAGGTCAAAGTGTGTGTGTGTTGGTGCGGGGGGGTTGTTTAAGTCACATCTAGGGAATAAATGATGTATGTGAGGAGGAAGAGAGAGTACCTGCTCCATTTCCTGGCTGGGAGTAGAAGAAGCCCAGGCACTTGTTTTCACGCTCCTCTGGAGTACTTCAGCTAGAAATGAGGACCACAAATCAGTGTTTCTCTAATCTTCAGCTTTTCTCCAAGTTGGAGTGTGTGTCTGTGTTTACGTGCCTGGAGCAGGGGGCTGAAGCGAACCTAACCTCAAATCCCTGCTCTTCACTTCTTGCTCCATTCAACATTTTATTGAGCACTTGGAGCAAATAATCTTTCTTTTGCCGTTTAAGACTCTCTAGTGCCTCCTTTGTCATTTCCAATAGAGGCCAAGTCTTTTTGTGGTCTTTATGTCCACAGTGCCAAATAGATCCCCCTTTGACCCTTTTGTTGCTTTTTTAACCCTTTGAGTCATTTCATTGTTAACCTCAACACTGGACACAACCTTGATGCAAATTGATGTCATCTACATTTTCCACAATCTACTCGATTTCCTTAGCCAGCCTCCCTTCTGGACTCCCTTTGATTCATTCTGCACAAAATGAAGCTCTTTTGAATGCCAAGGTTGAAACCTCCCTTTGGCTACAAGGATTTGGATCACATTTCTTCCTTTCTTGTCTTACATTAATCAGAATATAATTTTTCTTAAGCTTTATAACACCGACACAACTCTTGGCATCTGCTTCCATGTGTATTACCACTTCTAGAAGTGTAACAAAACCTCATATCCCTGTAATCTTTTTCCTACTGCTCCGTTGTGTGTTTACTTGAAGATTCCTCTTTTTCTGTTGCCTGAATCCTCACCTTGCTCCGAATTTCATACAGCCCATATAATGTCTTTGTTTTCTCCATCTGCAGCCAACTTAAACTCTCATCAGTCTGTGCCCATGCCGTCCCATAAAGTCAATTTTCCCTTGTTCTCCTGTTGAGTAACTCCTTATCTTTGAAATCCACTTTATTTTTTTTTCTGTTCCATATGTCCTTTGCAACGCTTCAGTGAATTAATTGTATTTTCAAAGGATACAAAAGCACCAGTTAACATCCCCAGTCTTCTATAGCAACAGTGGGGCACAAAGCAAACATAACCTTTTAAAGGCATATTTGCAGCTCCTTTAACAGAGGAGCTGTGCTGGTTACAGCCCAAGCAATACCACGAATCAGGCTCTGTGGCCCTTTAGACTTGTAGCCCAAGGTTGTCCTCTACAACCATTTCTCAACATCAAGTGAAGGCTGCAAGTGGAAAAATACAACCAAAGCTCTGCAGGCTTCTGGTTGCAGAATCGCCGCTGGCCACAAGACCTGCCCTGCAGTCCTTTAACACCTTTCAGTTTCTCATCAACAGAGCACGGAGACCAGGAACCATCTTTGGTTCTGTGAAATCCCTGCTGCCTCACTGCCAGCCATCTGGGTGCTGGAATGCATTGCTGTCTTTCAAAATAGCTTTACAGGAATTTCACCCACCTGACCTTCTCTCTGGCTAGAATTTGCCCATTGCTCAGCATCTGCTGGTGATTTTACTCAAATCCTTGATCCCCATCTCCTTTGGGCAGGTCTTTCTTTTCCCCTTCACATCCTTCTCCTCAATGTGGGGGTTGGCAAAAGAAGGTACAACATTGTTCTTTTCTAATCCCTCTTGCTGCTCAGGTAAGGAAGTAGCAGCTCAGCTTTGAGAAGGTATTTACCTCGAGGTAAGTTTCTCAATCTGTATTTAAATATCTCCATGGCCTGATTTCCACCAGTGTTGGTTCCTACTGATTTTTGTGCCTTGCTGATGACCCAGCACATCATTCCCTTCTGTCCCGACTTGTTCAGCTGAAACCTTAGAACTGGTGTAACTCCAGTCCTGGATTAATAGGTGGCAATAGGCTTTTTACATTAGAAAGGGATGGTGCAGTTCTTATGGCCATCAGCAAAAACCCACTCACAGCTGTACTCATTTTCCATGGAATAACAGAATTCAGTCTTCCCTTCTACAGTGCTTGTGCACATCTTAAAATCCTAGGAGAGGCCTTTTGAGATTTTCATTCAAATCTCCTCCAGAGGACAGCTCATCCACAAGATGTGTCCATATGTGTTAATATTCACACTTGCTCATGTGAATATTTTGGTTCCTTGCCTGTGCTTTATTACATAGTAGTATTTTCATGCTTTGCTGTTCAGCTCCTGAGTGTGTGTTACTGAGTGTGTGTTAC
Source organism: Calidris pugnax (assembly GCF_001431845.1). Classification (NCBI taxonomy): domain Eukaryota; kingdom Metazoa; phylum Chordata; class Aves; order Charadriiformes; family Scolopacidae; genus Calidris; species Calidris pugnax. The sequence continues at coordinate 17,972,331 of NW_015094507.1, forward strand.
TTACCTAGAAAGCATTAAAGCCCTAGTGCTGATGCCTTGAAGAGCTTGATTTAAACTTCTGCTGGAGCTCTAATTGCAGACATGGAGGACAGAAATAGCTCTTTAATGACAAAGTCACCGCCCTGCCAAACATATTTAAAAGCATATGTCTGATAGGATATAAGCCAACTGACATCCCCCTCTTATTCTTTATTACTTGCAGAATAAAGGAGTAGCTTGACAACCATTCTTCCTGAGAACATCTTTTTTCAACATCCTTCCCAGAATAAACCAGCGATACGTTCATTTCTGCAGCTGTCCCTCAGCCCCTCAAGTAAGTCACCAGCTCTAATGGCAGCAACGTAGGAATTCCCAAACAGGCAAATAACCTGGTTTTCCAGCAGAAGTCTGGCCACAGGCAGAGCTCATGATGGGCTGCAGAACCCAGGCACAGGGAAAGAACCACTCAGCTTTCCCTCTGTGTTGAGCTTTGTCCTGCTGTGGCCTGATTATCACTCATATTCAAACTTGCCAGTTGATGAACTTGCTCATACGTCATTACTAATTGCAGCTACAGCAGCGGCAGTGGGATTTACATGTGTCTTGTCACCACAGACAAAAAGAAAACAATTTGCATTTTGGTAGTCAACTTATGATGGGACATGTGACTCCTATACATAAATTTGAAAGTGAAATTTGATTTGACTGTGCTTTATATTTGTATAACCAGCAGGGCTAAGCACAGTGTACCTCAGCCGTCGAGTGCTCTCCTGAACTTGCCAGAGAAAGCTCCTCCTGACACTACAGAGACCTCCGGGAAGAACAGGTACATTTACTTGCAGAAGACAGTTTAACAGAATGATTAGCCTTCAGCCTAATTGACAAAATCTATTTTAACAGCAAATACATTTTGTGTAACAGCCACAGACAGTACAAATTATCAGAACTAAGAGCAGTTTGCTGTTGTCTTCCTTTTTAAGTGCTCAATAAATTTAAATTGCTTCAGCTACTGGTTATCTTTCACCTTGAATGAACGTCTCATTTTTCTTCACCCAAGAGGAAGCATCTGTCTGATCTTGTGTTTCTTTGATACAGCATTTCCTTCTTTCCTTGAGGAGAAAAATGAGCTGGGGATTCCTACGTGATCTGCTGAATGGAGTGAATAAATATTCAACAGGAATTGGAAGAATCTGGGTAGCAGTTGTGTTCATATTCCGCTTACTGGTTTACATTGCAGTCGCAGAAAACATCTGGAAACACGAACACGATGAATTTGAATGCAATATCAAACAGCCTGGTTGTGAAAACGTCTGCTTTGACCATTTTTTCCCCATCTCCCACATCAGACTTTGGGCTTTGCAATTGATCATGGTCTCCACCCCTTCTCTCTTGGTTGTTTTTCACGTTGCTTACCGAGAGAACCGAGAGAAACGCCGCAACCAGAAACTTTACAGAAGTCCAGGACAGATAGACGGGGGGTTGCTCTGCACTTACCTCATCAGCCTGGTTTTAAAAACAGGATTTGAAATAGTTTTTCTTTTTCTGTTTTATAAATTGTACGATGGGTTCAAAGTCCCACGTCTTGTGAAATGTGACATAAGACCGTGTCCCAATACCGTAGACTGCTACGTTTCCAAACCCACCGAGAAGATGATTTTCCTCTATTTTCTGGTGGTGACTTCATGCCTGTGCATTGTATTAAATGTAAGTGAACTGAGTTACCTCATTTTCAAATACTCCATAAAATGTTACCTGAAGAGGTACGTCAAGAAACGTCAAGGCTCAAAAAGTGGTTGCCACAAATCAGAAATCGTTGGTCATGACACCCCAGCAGCTGTAGGACGGTCCCACAACAGCTCCCCATCTTTGGCTCTGAATATACAAGACAAACGTGAAGAAAGTTCCCCGTTGGCTTGAAAGAAGGCAAGAGACCACCTTCCCGTTGCACCAGCTGGATTTGACAAATTGCTTTTCCCATCAGAACCGAAAGGACAGTTATGCAGGAAATACTTTTTCTCTATTAGTCCCCCCTTAGTTGAGTAGAAAAATTCAGTCACATTATATATGTCATACATAGAACCATCTCGATCTTTTCACGTTGAAACAAGAGGTGTAGCACTCTGAAAATTCCATGAAGTTTTAACATAAACACAGATGCTTATGATAAATCATGCTGAAATAATTGTCATGTTTTGAATATTACACGGAATTGCTTTGGTACAAGCAAAAAGAGGCTTTTTATGTGCAGAGTTGGAAGAACCTGGAATTGATTAAGATGCTGTAGGGGGATGTGCAGCCGTTGCCAGGTGGCTGATTGGATCTGATGACTGTGGAAATAGAGATGGGAAAGCCCTGGCACGTGGTGGCTACTGGTGTGACGTGAGCTGGGTGGTCACAAGCCCATTCCACTGGAGGGCTGTAAAACATCTCAGAAAAAGAAAAAAAATAAGAAGAGGTATACGCCCATGGTGATCTATGGTGATAGCCCATGGTGATAAAGACAGAGCTGGTTACTTACCTATTTGCAGAGCACCTCCTTCTGGAAGTATTTGAGCCTTTTACGGTTTTTAGGGTATTTATCATCAGAACACATTTCCTGTAAGAAAAGATATTTGCTCAAACTTGTGCAGGCAGCATATACCAGAGTTAATTAATTCCTGGTTACCTGCCCCGAGCAGCTCCTGAGTCATTAGCCTTTTCTTCTGCTCCATGGCTGTGGCCTTTAAGGGAAAAGATCATTCCCAGTTCTCTGGGATGTGAGTAGAGAAACACAGACTGCACAACAGGGCAAAACAGCACCCAGAGCTCCCAGTATCCAGTAGCCTGGAATCTGGTCCCTTTAGTATTCCTTCAGTAGACTTCTCTGCCATAGAAGAACTTGTGAAATCCAAAAATAAGAAAAAGCTCCAGCAGAAACAAAAAAGAATCACCTATTCCCACCCTGCAAATTTCAGAATCTCCCTTCGCCACCACACAGCTCTGCTCTTCGCTGTGTAACGGGAAAGGGACAGAAATCAGCCAAGACCTGTCTTCCATTGAACCCAGACTTTGGAGATGCTAGAAATAAAAAGCCATATAGATTTATTTCAGGGTGGCTTTCTCTTTCCATGGCTGGGATGAAAGACCTTCGGATGTACCTCAGCACTGAGCCCCAACAGAACACACCCGGTGCAGCCAAACAAGTGGATCTGCCTGAATGTGGAACTGATTTTATTGTTGGCGCCGGGATAAAGGGGAGGAAACAGTAGCAAAAAACTGTTATTGCTGCCTGAATGTTGAACCGATTTCATTGTTTGTGCCAGGATAAAGAGGAGGAAACTGCAGTAAAAACACATTAACTATTTTTTCACCCAAACAAGACACAGCTTTGGTTACAAAGCATTAGTTTTATGAGCACTGGGGTAGCAGCTACAGAATTCACTTTAGGAACTGATGAATAAACTATGTGCTTTTGATTGTGATTTTCAATCTTCTTTTTGGGGGGCTAAAATAAACCTACTTTTAAAAAAGGTGAAAATACATTTGCTGCTGCTGAACTTAACAGCAACAGCCGTCCCTCAAATACTCTCTTGCCAGCTTGTGGCCAGTTCCAGTTTTACATCTGGAGTGATGCTGAATCAGGGTGTCTATCGAGGCTTTACAGAATTCAGAGCATTTTCTGTTAAATCTCTAGGTATGCAGGATGCGGCTCATGACAGAAAAGAAGTAAAAAAACCCTCTTTTTCAGCTTCTGGACAAAACCCAGCAAGGAGTGCATGAAGCAAAGCCACCATCCATCAGCTCCCCTGTCATTGTGACTGAGAGCAAACCCCCAAATGATCTTAGCCCTTTAAACAAAGGCAACACTATCAAAAGAAAAAAAATGCTTCCAAAATGACTGTTCTTTAATTATTGAGGACAGATTTTAAGACAGCACATTCATGAAAAAGTGTTTATTCATTATTTCTTTTTAAAGCCATGTTTATTTGAGAGAAAACGAAGAGAAGCAAACACAGTTTAGCCAACACAGGTTTCTGATTAAATTTGTGCATTAGCTGCTCTTTAATAAAAAAGTATATTAAGTCAGGGCTTGAAGGGTTTTAGAGCATCCCCTAAAATCCTGTGGCTGGTCAGAGCTTCCCGTTTAGACCAAAAATTTTCCTGTGAAATGAGAACTTTTAACTCTTTGGAATGTATAGTTGAGGTTTTATTTCTAATTCTATCTTTGACAGCCATGAAATGATAGATAAATAAATTCCACAATCAACAGGTTTCAAGTCTTGGAGGTTACTTCAGTTTTGACAAAGCCGGTACTTTACAGGAGAAATATTTGGAAAAATTTATTCCAGACCAACTCCATGTAAGCCCTGACTCACTGGCAGCAAACTGCCCACCTGGCTTTTACGTCGTGCGCTGGAAAATCCGTGTGTGTGACAGAGCCACTAAGGAGAAGGCAACGAGCATCACCCAAGGCAGCTCTGTCAGATTTTACTGAACCTGAGAGAACAGAAACAAACTCATCTTCTTTCTGAGTCCTTGCTCTCGGCCACCATTTGGTCTTTTGCTGACTCCTTCCCTTCCACAGCCCTTTCCCACCTTTATAGTCCTTTGTGCTCCAGTTTAAAGTCTCATCCATCCATCCCTGAAGTCGTTTTGCTCATCTATTTTTTGGTTCAAATAAGTTTGTAGGCTCGGTCCCTAAACTAAAGGTTTAAGGGCTTTTTATTGTGTGTATTCAGCTTCCAAGTCACTCAAAGAGACAAAATTAAGAACATTTCAATTCAAGTGCTATGCTTTTTTTTCTTTTTACAGTGTAAAAGTAGTGTCTCCTCAAGCACACAGTGATTGGGAGGAACCTGATCTGAGCCCATACCGTAACGAGGAAATAACACGGTCGCTCTGTGCACGTTCATACAAAAATATTTACCTCACTCATATTTCAAAACGTCTCTGCAAACATGAAAAGCTCCCAAGCCTTACACGGATCCTCATTTTCATAAAAAACCAAGTAATCTCTTTGCCTTGTGACAGAGGATGTTTGGAAAAAAAAAAAGAAAGTCACAGAACAGAGTATTTCCTGACTTGCTGATAGTTTCTTCCCTCTACCCCCACCTCCGGAGCCCCTGGGCCCATTTCCCAGCTCTTCCACTTTATCTCCCCCGTACCGAGGTGCCCAGGACACCAGCAGAAGCTCCTCTAGGCCCATAGGGCCAAAACCTTGGGGTGTCCTGTCCCTGCCCACCCAGGTGGGAGCCCCAGGCAGCTAATTCCTTGGCACAGAACCCAACTGCAAGGACACAGCTTCTCCTCACCCCAACCAACAATTGTTTTCCATGTGACTTTTCCAAGCCTAGCTTCCTCACTGTCCAGCGGCCACAGACAGGACACCCCAGTGGGACCAACCCTCCCTTGTCCAGCTGAGAATGACCACCCCAAAACACGTGAGGAGAAAACTGCTCTTATTTACACTGAATTAGGGCCCAGACAACAACAGGTTTCTTTGTGAACGGGGTTAACCACAAGGGAGACCGACTGCCAGTTTAAAGATGTCTTTCCATCTCAAAACAGCCTGTGCTCTGCATCCAGGCTCCTTGATCCTCTTGCTACCCCATCAGCAACAACCACTGGCTTGGTCAGGATGCTCCTCATGGTGACAAGGGGTTTAAAAGAAAGGGTCTTTGCTTAAATGGATCACGGCTCATGGGTGACACTTCTGGAAGACAGAGATATGGAAGAAGAAGGAGAGAGAGGAGAAGACCGAGAGGGAGGGAGCTGGGCTCAGCCACCCTGGAGCCTCATCCTTCCCAGGACACAGCTCCAGGCTGCGGAGCAGCTCCGTTCAGCCACACTGCCACAGCTACAGCAGGAGGCTTTGTCCACCACTCCAGGGAAAACACCTAAATACAAACACCAAATTTATTTCCTCAGTAACTTTTGTCGGTGGCTACACCAAACCACAGCGCCCTCTGCAGTCCATGACATCTATCTTAAATCAGACCCTGCCTTCGGTCCCCCGCTTCAAGTTTAAAATACTTCTTTAAAAAGGAAAAAAAGAATAAAAAACCATACTAGGTTACCTGTTGGACAGGCTGTCAGTACCCACCTAAACGGTGTGCCACGGAGGGCACTGACTACATTGGTACAGCACCCACTTTAATTGGATTTAATTGGGCTAGGAATGAGGCGATATTAAAAATGTCATTCGCAGAACTTCAGACCCTACATTCAGATCCAAACCAGAAATTATATCCTGGATATTTATAACATTGGATTTTTTCTTTTTTATTTATTTAAAAATAGCACTCTAGTATAGCACTGTGTAGCTAAATAGCTGTAAGCTACTCTCAGTTTAAAAACTGCAAATGATGCGGGATCTACCACCGGGAACGTCAACGTTGAAACTATTTAACTTACACAAGACAAAATTCTTCTAAAAAGGAAGAGCTGTGAGGTCTGTCACCAGCGGCCGCGGCGGTTCGGTACGTCTGAAAGCAAGAGATCTCAGGTGAGCTTTGTGGATCCTCAACCAAGGAGGTTCTCTGCCCTCTTCTCCCCAGCAGAAGGTCCCTCTCTACCATCACCACGGCCGCGTCCAACAGCAACTCCATCCAGGGAGACCTCGTGGCCTCTGGTAGGTGGAACGTGGCATCAGGTGCTTAATATGATTGCAATGATCTCTCATGGAGCTAAAGCTCAAAGATTTGGTTTGGTTTTTATCGTTCTCAGATCACGCCTTTGATTTACTGACTTGGCAGAATTCTTGGAGTCGGTTGGGAAGGACGGAAAGCCAGAGGAGCCAAGGGGTCTCTGTTCCAATGGAAGCACAGGCTCTTGGAGAAGGTAAGCAATTTAGCACCAGATGGCAAACCAAGCTGAAAGTGCTGTCCTTGCCTTCCTGCTTTTTCACACGCAATCCTCACTCTCACAAGAAGTCACTTCATTTGGTTGTAGGAACCGTTGTGCCCTCTGCAATCGATATTCAAGTAAACTGTCAAAAGATTCCAGGTGAATAGCTTAAGAGCAATCAAGTGTAGCATTTAATGCAAAGCTTTACATGGCAAGACAAGTTTATAGTTAAAAAAAAAAAAATAAAAAATCAAGCCAATCTCTCCCAAGATAAAGACTATTTTATATTACTGAAGGTAGGTCACATCCAGTAATGAGAATAATCCAAGAATTATTTTTGGTACCACACAACCCAGCTGGCTTTTCCCATCTGAGTGAAGAACAATTCAGGCATGAACACCAACAACCGCTGAAGATTCCTGGGTGCTGACAGCTCCCACCAACACCTCCACCAACCTCTTTTGGTTACTCAACCCAGGGGATAGATAACCTGTGGTTTGGGATAGCAGCAGGGAGAGAAATCGCTCCAGGGTGGGCAAGAGAGAGGTGGGGGAGAGCGCGGCCAGAGGCCGGAGAGCGCGGAGGGAGCCTGGGCCAGCAGCAGAGCACAACCCCCGGGGTTATCCGCAAGATCACAATCTCACTTCCCTTTCAGAAAGTGCCTCGTTTATTCAGGTTTTTTTTCTTTTTTTTTTTTTTTTTTTTTTTTTTTTTGTTAGTCAAAAAATTCTCACGA
>NW_015094507.1:17979920-18026578 GCF_001431845.1 Calidris pugnax
TTGTTTTTTTTGTTTTTTTTTTTTTTTTTTTTTTTTTTTTTTTTTTTAATGGTATGGCATAAGGACTCACGTATTTTTATAGATAGATACCAAACTGGTATTATCAAAATAAACAATCTGTTTTTATAAACCCACTATTTACAAAAAACGGTTTCTGAAGTTTTTTTTGTTTTGTTTTGTTTTTTTAACAAAAATTAAACTATACACCAATCTAAGTTACAGAAACAAAAATAACCTTTATAAGATCACATGTATAAAACAAGAAATGAAATGTGATTTTATTTAAGGCAATACTGGGCTACTTCACAAATCACCACCTCAAATATATACACTGCTCCACACTACTAATTTTCTATCACATTCACAACGGATTCTTTAATACCAAATATTGTTTTAAATCTCCAACGTAGCAAACTATTTTTATTCACATTTCCATTTTTTTATTATGGAATCATAAATGCTTTGTATCCAATTGAAAGCAATGAAAAATGTAGCTATAAGAAAACTATTATATTTATGAGTTACCTACATATGAATATCATCCATAGATACTGGATGTTAAAATTTACAAAAATGAGAGTGTGTCAGTACGTTTAACCTACGAAATGTGATCTTATCCAGCCCCTCTCCTGGAAAGAAATGCTTTATGCAAAATAAACTGGATATGGCAGACTCAGCTACTTTTAGTTCAAAAGTTCTTAATTTAAAATGACTAGAGGACAGTTTTAAAAACTTGCTCACTTACTTACAAATTAAAATTCCGAATATAAATGTGTCATTTAATAGTTTAGACTTACAGACTGCTGGTGGCAGCAAATGATTTACAATAATAAATATATACAAAAAAAAAATATGTATCTACAAATAAAGAGGACTGTTATACATGAGCAGTGACCTGGTGAAAGATACCAATCACAGACGACTCACAAAGATTTAGTTCATGGAAAGGAGGATGGGATAGAAAGTTGAGGTTTTGATCAAGTATTTACAAAACTGAAGCAATTATTCTGTTCTTCAAGTCCCATAGGGATAAAAACAAATAAGAAATTTACATGACTCGGGTCATGTTTTTTGCTAGATTAAATCACTTCAAAATAAAAGAGCTCCACAGTTACTAGCATGCTCGATGGCTTCCAATTCAAAACAAATTTTATTACAGCTCATAGTTAAACACAACAGGTTTTCAGTATTTCGACTCCCCTTCCTCGGGCCCCACGACAGTGACTTTTGCAGCTGTAACCTCGGGATTCTCCTCCCAAGGCCCTTCCAGCCTTCTCAAACTGACGACAGGTTGCATTTCCTGCAGCTGCTTCAAGACGCGCTCGGCGCAGTCTTTAAAAGTCTTGTCTAGAACCATCTTCACCTTCTCCCCGCAGGGAACCCGTGCTGGGTTGGCAAAGGGTACGAGGGTTTCCGTTTCAGAACCTGCCCAAGTGAGGCCGTGACTCACCACGGAGCTCTTCTCGTTGGGTTTCCTTGAGTTCGAATGGGACCCTTTTTTGGTTCCGCTGCCGTGGTGCTCCCTTTCCGTGTTTTTCTTCTGCTTCACTGCGGATTCTTCCAGGAACTTGAGGAACGAGACTTCAAAACCCATGGGTTTAAAGGAGCTCCAGTCGAAAGCCGCGGGTTGCTCTTCGGCCGTTTGAATGGCGACAGCGGTCTCCTCCTCCCGGTGCGCGCCGCTCCCCTCAGCGGGCACCACCTCCTCCCCTTTTTCGGTTCTCCTCCTCTTATTCTGAGATATGTTTTTCTCTTTGTTTGCTCTTTTTAAGTTGTTTGATTTTTGCTTTTCTGAAGGGCAGGAGCCGGTCTCCTGCAAGTCACTATTTACACTGGAAGAGATTTTTGCTTGATTTTCAGCACTTGAACAATCCTCATTAATCAGTTTTGTAATGAATAGTTCCGTCAGTTCATCCACTTCATCCTTCTCACCTTTTTCAGTTTCCTTTTGGGGTAAGGTAGATGTGCTTGAATCGTTATTGCTCACTGTCAAACTCGGTTCGGGCTCTTTCACATCACTTTTTTTATCAGTCTCCTCTGGCTCACAAGGAGCTTCCTTTACCGGTGGCACAGAGTACGTTTTACATACAATAAGAAGATTTCTGTGTTGGGAAGTAAAGGCTTTGGACAGCTTATGACATTTGTAATGTCTTATTATGTTACTTTCACTCGTAACTACCGATGAACATCCCTTTATCATACATGGGTACTGAGTCATGAACCTGCTCGTGCATTCTGATAAGGCATCATTTCTAGCCTTTATCATGTACACGTACTTGCCGCGTTTCAGTGAATAAGCCTTATTTTCTTGAACTTGTATTTCTTTTGCGTTTTCGTCTTCCAAGTTTACGTTTTTCTTCCGTTTGGTTTTCGCCGACAGCCTGTTACTTTCTTTTCCTGATCTGTTTTTTAATCCTCTCTGCTTGGACTTCAGTGGTTTCTCCTGATTTGCTTTGCTCGAGATGTTTTCCTGACCCGGCGTCAGTCTCCTGGGTCTTATTAGATGATCTTTATGCTTGTCATTATGTTTGTTAAAAATGTGCCTCAAGAGGTTAGACCTGGTCGCATAAATACGGTCACAACCTTCACAGTCACACTTGAACACGCCGTCGTCTTCTACTTTGTTTGGCTTTATCTTAATACCGTGATCTGCCTCCAGGTGTACGACGTAATTAAGATAGGCCGTAAACGAAGTCTTACACTGAGACTGATCACAAGGAAACCTTCCCGCCTCCGGTGCCGATCTCATGCTTCCAATTTGCTCCGGGGTCATGTCGTGAAGCTTCACGTAATGTTGTATCAAGCTGGTGACCTCCTGGAAGATGCGAGAGCAGTCGCTCACCTCGCACCTGAACTCCCTGACCATGGGTTTGGTGTCCACCTCGTCGCGTTCCTCTTTGCCCACCTCACTCTCCTCCTCCACTTCAGCAGAGAAGGCAGGGAGGTCGGATTTGTGCACAGCTTGGTAATGAAGGATTAGGTTTTGTTGGATGGTAAAAGCTGCAAAGCAGCCCTGGTGGACGCAGCGGTAGGGTCTGTAAGGGCTGTACCGAGTGGGAAACTCCAGAGACTTTGTCACGGGCTTCCTCCGTTTTTTGTCCTCTTTTTCCTTCTTGTACCTCCTGACCTTCTGCTCTTTGGGCTCTGCCTCTGCACTATCGATAGTCTCTGCATTATCCTGCTCCAGCGGAACAGAAACCACTTGGGGAGGTTTTTCCAGTCTTTCAGGAATAGTATTTTCTGGCAGAAGTTTTTCCAAGACTTTTACGGGCTCTACAACTTCCTGTATCTGAGTTTCTTTGACCAATGGAGCTGCAGTTTGGTTTTCTATTATTAGTGTCTGCAAAGGTTTCACTTCAACAGGTGGCGGGGCTGCGTTTACAGTTTCATTTTGAGTTCTTCTGCCGTAAGGCCTTTTAATTTTTAATTTTACCATCTCCTCCGTCGTAAAATGATGTACAAGCTGACAGTGTGCCCGGAGATTGGAGTTCCTTGTGAATGTTTTTGGACAAGTAGCTACAACGCATTTGAAGGGAGCGTATTTCAGTTGATGCTTCTTAATTTCTAAGATCATTTCCGCGCTGTATTGATGAATCTTGCCATAATGTTTAAATAACGCGTCTTTTGTCATAGCGCTGTAACTGCAGCCTGGATCCTGACACACAAAAGGTTTGTTGACTTTATCACTGAACTGAATGTTACTGGCCTCTGGAGATATCTGGAGGAGGGGTTTGCTTTCAGTTGCTACCACGGGAAGTGCTGGTGCTGGCATATCTGCTGGAGGACACTGGGAAACAGGCTCGCAAACCTGAACGGGCAAATCATCTTCTAGTTTCAGTTTTTGCAAACGCTCCAAAATTTCCAACATCTGAGTATCGTCCTTTGGAGATGGCTCAGGCTGACCCGAGCTGCCCTTCGCAGCGGGGACGTTCCCCACGTACAGGACAAACTCTGCAGGGGTGGGTACTTCTGTGTTATGTGGAGGATTTCCTGAAGAAGCCTGCACATTATTTACCTGCGGGTTCTGTCCTGAAGCAGCAACGGTATCTTGAATTTCAGTTTTCACCTCAAGTACCTGTGAATTCATAGCAGTTTTAATTATTTCCAGGGTTTTTTCAAAGTTCTGCATGACATTGTCTTCTGACATCTGCTCCTGCAAATTTGCTTGCACGCAAGAATTTACAGGCATCATTTGGGAATCCCCATTTTCAGTTTTTACTGTTAAAGGGGGTAACGGATGAGCCTCAAGGTTTGTTTTAAAGTTCTCTTTGATACTGGCCACGAACAATTGATTGTCGACGTTATTGAGTTTCTGCGTGAGGTTTTCCACCACCGCTTGAGAGCCACAATTTGCCAGCAAGTTGGACTGAAAAGTTTCTCCCTGTATTTGCACTTTTCCGTCAGTGCTTTTGGTTAGAAGTCCCATCGTCGAATTAGTCAATTCTACTTTCTGCGACGTATTGGGTGCCAGCAAGGGCGTAGTTGCTTTTCTCTTCCTCTTTGAAGCGCTGGTTCCCTTTTTATTCAAGTTGCTTGATCCCGAATTCTTGGGACTGCTTATAACTGACACTCGTGAACTGTTCCCTGCAAAGTTTTGCGCTGCTGCAACAGCGTTGGAAACGGAGCTAGGACACAAGCCGTTCTCTAGAGTCTTTAGCATCAAGTCCTCTGTCGCAAAAACAGGCAAACTCTTGCATTCGCCTACGGGAGGGATTTTGGCATTGAGGGTCCTGTTTTGGTCTGTTAGCAGGGTGCTGGGGTTGCAGACGGGCTGCAGTAGAGGGGATGCAGCTGCGTTGGGGACAACAGCCGCGTTGGGGACGACGGCCGCGTTGGGGACGACGGCCGCGTTGATCTGAGTCGTACCAGCGATGCCGTTGGTGGTGACTCCGTGTGGAAGTACTTCTGTGTTCTCAAAGGTACTGGGGATGCCCGCGGTTTCCAAGGCTTGCTTTATAATTTGATTTCCTTCCTCGTTCCCAGCGGGATTAAAGTTGGTCACGTTGACCCGCGGAAACACGGTCTGCAGTAACGCCGCGGAACGATTTTCAGCTACAAGTAACTGGAAGAAAGTGGGATCTTTAAAACACGTCTCTGGATTGAAGGCAGGCTCCTGGGGCGGCTGCAAGTTTAATGAATTGGAGGAAAGGATCATACTGGCAAGCAAAGACTGCCCATTAGCCTGCAGAGCTTCTGGAGAAATTTCTGATCCTTCAAGAGGCTTGCAGTAAGACCTCTTAGATAAGTGGCCGCCGAGCGATCTAGGATTAGTAAAAACTCTGAAACACCTACTACAGATAAATTTGCCATCCCTAATTATTGCTGGCCACTTTGCTCGCTTGTTATGTTTTGGTTTCCTTTCTTTCCCATTTGGGCCCCTGCCATGATCTTTTTTCACCTTTTCTGAAGCTGGATGTTGAGAACTAGTTTCATTGAAGTTATTTTCACTACTCAATCGCGAGGGAAATATTTGATCAACAGTTTCCTCTTTTGGGAAAGCAGAACTAGTGTTTCCTTCTAGTTGCGACGAGAAGCTATTTGTGTTGTTTTCCAGTTGTGAGAAGACTGAATTTGGAGGATTCTCTGCTGATGAAGGAAAGAGAGACATTGGACCGTTTTCCGCCGGCAAAGGAAGAAAAGGATCTGAACCGCCGTCGATATTGAGAGGCATAACTGTCTTTGCCAGATCGTCCAACTGGGAAGGTAAGGTTGCACCAGACAGATTTTCCATTTGTGAACACAAAACACTCTCAGGCTCACTTTTAATACGAGTAGACAAACTTGGGTTTATGACACTTTCCACTACGGGCAACACTGGACTGGCCAGATTTTCTAGGTGGGTTGGGAAAAGCGTACTGGAGACGTGTTGCACTTGGCTGGAACAGGTGGGGTTCAAATTGGGTTTGTTCTGGGGAGTAAAAGCAGCACCACTGGGGTTGCCCACTTGCGAGGGCATAAGATAGACAATCTTCCCATCGGTCGGCACGTTTTGCAGGTTGCTGGATTTTCGTGGCTTCTTATTTTTATGCTGCAGTTTGAAAGCAGCGTATTGGTCGGGGTGCGCTGCCTTCATGTGTTTGCCGATGCTCTGCGACGAGTTGTAGGTTCGAGTGCACCCCTCCACCTGGCAATTAAATTTCTGAACCGGGGCTGCGGGTGGCACAGCTGAAACTAAAGGGCTATTGATGTTAGGCTGCGAAGGAATAAACGTAATACTTTCTAAAGTTTTTAAAGGCAGGTTATATAGATTAGCTGCAGCCTTAATACTGTCTTCAATTTCAAGTTTGGAAATGGGTACGCTGTTTCGATAGCCTGCCTGATTCTGCACGTTGAAGGGATTGACAATGCTCACTTGTCTTTCTAAGCTTTTTGATTCGAGGGCTTCTGGTTTTAGTGTCTCTGAGGTCACAGGAATATTTTGAACATTCTGAGTCTGACTGAGACAGTCTTCTTCCCTCCTTTCTTGGAAAACTGGAAGACAAGAATCAACCGATGAGCACAACTGCTGGGCTCCAGGTTTAGTGGTATCTACTTTGCTGGCAGTAGCAGGCAATTTACCTCTTTTTACAAAGTTTTCTCGGATCTTTTGGTTAATGCTGCTTGCTGGAACTGCCACTTCTGTCTTCACTGAACCCGGAGGAGACAGCTCCGAACCAGCATCAGGCAAGGAATCACTTGGCTGCAGCATATTTGCTGACGTGTTTACACTTTCATTCCTTACTGGTTCCTCTTTGATTTGATTCCAGACCACGCTTTCTCCTTCCGTAAAACTGCTTTGGTTGTCAGCCGGAGGAGATGTCAGCTCCTCTTTAACAGCGACTCCGTCGGTGTTTTCAGTAGCTGGAGAAGGCTGACTAAGATCAGGCTGATCCGTCTGGCTTTGGGGCTGTTGCACTTCTTCAGGCTGCGCGTTGTGATCCTCAAGGTGCTTTTCCAGTTCGCTCTGCGAGCGGTACACCTTTCCGCAGCCTGTCACTTTGCAGGTGTAGGTGTTATAGTGTTGTGCTTCGTGATCGTAGAGCAAATAGGCTTCAGAGAACACCCTGCCACACTTAGGAAACATACATTTTGCTCTGAAGACTTGATGCTCTTTCCTATGCGTCAGCAGCTCGGCGTAACTGTTAAAACCAGCCTTACATTTCATCTGGATGCAGATATAAGGCTTGCTGCCACAGTGCATTTGTAAATGATCATTCAGGTGAGTAACACTTACAAAGTGTCGCCTACAGTACTGGCAAATCACTTTTTTGCTTTGCATTTCAAGAAAACGTTTAGCTTCTTCGTTATCTTTATGCCCCTTTGCGTGTGCTATTAAATTTTTAAAATATTTAAAGCCTTTTTTACAAAACGTTACGGGGCATTTGAATTCATTAACGGGGAGTGGCTTCTGAACTGGCACTATCTCTGGTATGTAAGGTTTATCTTTGTCATCGTTTTCATCGTCCGAGCCGTCGTTATCGTTAAACACAATGAAGTCTGTGGAATAGAGACTGTTCTTCTTGATGGGTCGCTGCTCCTGTTTGGACACAGAGTCAGTTTTCTGATTCTCGTTGGCAGTCGTTATTTTAGGAGGTCTTCCCAGCCTCCTCAGTGGTTTCATAGCAGCCAACCTCTCTTTGCTGGAATTTTTAACATGCAAAGTTACATGGGGAACAAAGTTTTCTTTCGAATTAAAATTTTGGGCACAAATAGGGCAACTGTAAATTCCGTCTTTATAATGTTTTTGTGCATGCCTAACTATTCTATGGCCTAGGAATTCTTTGTCACATAACACACAATACTGCATATAAGCTTGCCAGTTCCTGAACCTCGCTGATATGAACCCCCTCTCTCTCAGTTTTTTAATTTCTCTCTTTTTCTGCTTTTCATCTCTGATACCCGTAAGGAGGCTTGTAGCTTCATCAAAGGTGCCACCAAGCCCGTTCATGGAAGTTTCTTTAGTCTCTTCTTGGCCCCCTTCGACCTTCTCATAAACTTCACTGTCATTTAGTTCATCTATGGATGACACGATGGACGCCTCCTCTCCCATAAGTGCCAGACACTGACGTTTGAGAGTTTTCCAGTCCCAGAATTCTGGATCAAAAGGCCACTGAGTTTTCAGTACAAGTAAGAGCTCACAGCGTAAAGAATTTGGTATCGGAAGATTCTCTTCATCGTACTTCTGGTCAGGCTGATTATACAGCATTTCAACGGCGTAATACGCGTCCACAGTGGGTTCCAGAAGAAATTCACTCAGCTGACAAGCACGTTTCACCTCCAAATCATCTGGAAGCAGGCAGGAGATAGTCTTGCAAATAGATATCTTGACATCTGTATTTTCACTGGATTCCAAGCGCAACGCTTTCACACACAGTTCAATGCAGGTGGCAAGTCCAGCACCATCGATCTGTAAAGCAAGACTGATATTAGTAAGTCAGCTTCTCACAACCCTTTCAGTATTTATAAATAAAAGATACCATTGTTCAACCACAAATACCAGAAAAAATGCACCTGGAGTTTATAATTATACTTTCTACTTTAAGAAACATAGTGTTTTTTCTTTAGATGCTGTTCCTTAAGTTGCATAATTTGTCTTCACGCTACTAAGAAAATGGGAAAGTTTACATACAACTGAAACACAAATAAATTGTATGTCCTGTCTAGTTTGAGGACTTTAGGACTGTACGTTAGAGGTGTTCCGTTTATATTAGGGCAATATTGAGCTTTTTCCATGAAATAAAGCCTGACAGTTGCCACAGTGACTTGAGATGAGCTTCTATGGAGCAATAAATTAACACCGGGTAGAATTGAAAAGGTGGAAAGTGCTACAGTAGGGGAGGCCTGTGATCTTCCAAAAGATCTATAATTTGGAAATCACTTGAGGTATAAAGGTTTATTTTTATTTTTAAAGATTATGCCACTTCAAAGTCAACTGACCTCAACCGAACACATGGCTTCATTCCAGCTGAAAGTAATGAGTATAGTTAAATGTTCCATCATCTAAGCGTTCCAAAGGTTGTGTGCTCTTTTCTCATTTATACCCTCAGGCAACGTAAATTATATTTACATCCACTTTACAGCCCCTTTACGCTGCCAAGGATGCACAGAGAGGCTGAGAATAAAGTCCAGCGAATTTATGAATGCACAAATCTACTACCCACGCTGTCTCCAATTTCTGCCTTCAGTGAAATGACCCACAGCTCACTAGAGAAAAATCAGTATAAATGGAGCAGACAGAGCTCCTAATATCACAAGCCTCTGTGACAGTTATTTCCCCCCCCCTTTCTAACTCCAATTTAGTCCAGATCTTTGGAAAAAAATAATCTTTAAGATTTGAAGCCCACAACTAGCCATACCACAACACGGCAAAAGAAAGAAAGGAATTTTTATTCTTAGAATTAATATACCAAATGACAGAAATCTCCCAACTAAAAGCCTTCAGAAGAGCTCCATTTGTTCAGCTATAAACTTAAATAGTGCAACTAGGAAAATTAGATGACAAGGTTAGCTGAGATAGAACAACAGAATTTTTCATACAACATTGGATCTAAGTCCACAAAAGGCCAATATTTCATTTAATAAAATAAACTGCATTTTTAAGTGGCAATTCAAAAGGGTGTTTTTTTTTTTTAAAAAAAAAAAACAAACAACCTTTCTGTAATTTTCTTATATATTAATATATAGCTTTCATTTCTTCTCTATTTTCTGTATTATTTGAAATATGGAAAATAATGAAGAGGAATGTTAGAACCTAACAGAAAATACCTCATTTAGAGGACATGGACAACAGTAGCTGCTATAACCTCACCTTTAGCTTTTCCTTCATCTGAGTTGTGGCATCCAGCTCTTCTTTTTATCTGCCAATATTTTTTTTTCCAAAGCAACAAAGAAGTTTTAAAAATTCAAAATGAATCAACTTATAGTTGATATAGCAACATCCTTCCTGCAGAAGGAAGTTGCTATGGCCTTTGCTAAAACCAATGAGAATTGCCCCAAAGTTGATCTTACGTAAAGAGTCGGGATGTCTAAGCAGCTTTTATAAGTTTTCCTGATTACAGTTCCATTAAAAGTGCCGAAAATATTCTTTCAGGAGTATCCTTACCTCTGAATTTATTACTTTAATCAGGAAGAAAATGTGATAAACAGTCTTAGTTAACACAGAAAGTTGACGACATCTCTCTAGATACACTTGAATAGAAGGCTCTACCCTTTGCTGCAGTTTACTCCAGAAAAGAGTCAGTTCCCTAGAACAAGAGAACAATATTTCAGGGCCAGCAATGCAACCACTGATCTGATCACAAGAAATGCAAGATTCAGAACAGTTTCTATTTCATCTTTGGGAAAGGAAAAAAAAAAATATCTAATTTATTCACACCTTATCTTACCGAGAGGTTTTATTAATATACAGCACACTATTTGTATGTAATTTTCAAAATTATCACAATGACTCAATTCCAGAAGGACAGATCAGAATAAACCCAGTATTACCATAATTTATGCTACATAGTTTACATACTCATGATGTGGCCTTGAAAAAAAGTTTGGCAAAGTAGTTTACACTTCCCAGACCAGCATTTTACACTTCTGAATCCTTAGTAATTACTAACAGCTATAGGAGGGTGGCTTTTCTCTGGGATAGATACATTTTTCTTGAGCTCTTCTCCTTTAATAGCTGAATCTAACTGTGATTTAGTGAGAAATTAGCCCCCTAAGCAAACAGTATCATTTTATCTACATTAACTCACTAGTTCATTCCTCCAAATAGCCAAGAGTATTTATATTTAGTACCTTGTGGAATGGTGTAACCCCCAAAACTTTAGCAGAACCTGTTAAAGCAAGATCCTGCATTAGCAGATGTTCTCCTGCTGCTGCACATAAAAAGGAAGTGCACAAACAAAGCAAATTCTTCAGGAATTGTACAGGTTTGGAAGTACAACCAAACTGTGAGCAGTTGGAAATTCAGACCCAAACAGCTCAAATATCTGCTAAGAAGGATCAGTTATTTGTTCCCACATTAATGAAAGCAAACCCTAAACAATAAGTATCTTCATCGAGCTTATTATTTTGGTTATAATAGTAAAGAGCTCCTTCTTTTCTAGAAGTCTGTTAGAGAAAGACACAGTGTGTTATGAAAAAAAGGACAGATGGGTACAATATTCATGCATTAAATGTTGCCATAATGCTGACTAGCTCCCTGCAGATATTAATTTCCTTATTTCTACAGCGTAAGATTATTGTCAAGAAAAATTATTAACCAGCTACTGATTAATACATACATCCAGCCTTCGAATTCCCATAATGGAAGATAATCTTGTCAAATACTGGGTTTTTTCCCCCCTTTTCTTTTTTTAGCTTTCCAAGAGCCTTATTTCCTTCCCGTTTAGCTCACAGATTTTTATCAGCTAAAGAAAGTTAACTTATGGCTCGTGTATCAGCTCCATCTTCCCCAAACTAATTTTTGTTCCACTAGACAGAAAACAATATTTGAACTCACCAGGCACAGTACATCTCTCCTTGCTGCAGCTGGCGAGATAAAAATGCTGCACATAAAATTAGAGCACTTTTTTCATCTCCATCCGATTCTAGGTTACAAATCATTTCTAGAGCATCTTTGCAATCTACTTCTGCAATCTAGAAGGGAAGAAAGAAAACAAGACCAAGACTAAGAAAGTGGTTTCAATTTCAGACAGATGGTCATACATCCTTTGCAAAAAGACAGTAATTTAGAACTTAGTGAATATTTAACTCTATCAGAAAGAGATAAGCTTGAAAGCAAATCAGTGCATTTCTAGATAGTGTGTCAAAACTGATTATGTCACCAGAAAAATTGTGTTATTAAAGTGAATATAAAGTTGTTTCTCAGACATACCTTATTTGTATCTACTGTCCCAGTCACAAAAAAATTCTAACGTACATGAGTAATTATTCCTATAATTACTCATAAGTACTTATTACATAGATAAGTACGTATGTATTTTTAAAAAAATCAAAGATGAAAAGGAAAGCTGTACAGTAAGAACGAGGTCAACTGAGTGTTCTTCTACAACACCACTACAGTCTCTGCAATGTATCTTCTTTGTTCAAGCTATGATGGAAGCACTGAGTTTTGTAGCAAAACAAAGGAGAAACCAGAGTCACCCAGCAGTACCACTCAATCAGTGCACTTGTTAAAACAACTACTGCCTAATTTAATTCCCAGCAGACTGATTTGATTACATTAATTAGTGCATCTGACAAGACATGCTAGTATTTATTCTTTGACGCTGGCAGCTGAAGAATAACTTGACCATTGCAATGGCACTGCTGGAAATCTCTCTAGAGAAAGGACAAGGCCACCCAAAGCAAGAAACAGATGCGCCCACCCAAACGCCCAGCGATGAGGAGGACCAATCCAGCTATTGGTCCAGCAATCAAACTACAGTTTTGAAGAGCACAGCAACTCATTTTTGCCTCTAAACTGACACTATGTAAATATATAACCCTTCATTGAACAACATTTGAGGTTTAATAACCTCAGTCATCTTCTGAAAAACCCCCTGCATTGCTCACGATGTCAGAGAGCACGGATTAATGTAACTGTAATACCAATTTAGACTGCAGGTCTGCTTTGCTCAGTGCCGCATCTCAGACAGGGATCAGCAGTTAAAAGCTTAGGGAAGAATATGGGAAACAACCTAGAATAAAGGGAGGTTTTTTTCTAAAATGTTTTTTCCAGCCTCTCAGAGTTCCTAAGGGACCCAGCTTCCAGCAAAGGTCTGTACAGGTCCAGCCATTAAATCTGTAAGTAGCATTTCACATACTGCAGATTTGAATTCTTCACATTATTGAAGCAAACTATTAGACTAATCCAAGCCGAAAATGAGCTCAGATGCTACTTTTCTGCCTATTCCGAATGGATATCAAAATTTCCATGCCACTGAAGAGCGAGATGTACTTTTTTACAGTACATTTTTTTCCTGTTCTCAGACTATGAGAAGTCTACCCTCCTCAGTTCAGAAATCCATCAGGACATGTTAATAGTGTATCTGCCTTCTCTTGGTAACACATCAACTTTTCCAGAATACCACAAACGGTGCTGCAACTGAAGCTGCAAAGCTGAGCAACCCCGAGCAATCCAAGATTTGGAAACATCTGAATCAGGTTTCCAGTGTTAACCCAATTTGAATTTAGCTGTTCATGCATTCATGCTGTATGGCACCCTAAGGAACAAGGCTACCCCATTGGAAGAACATGCCCAGCGAGAAGCCACCATCTTTTGTCTATATCTAGAGAAGGAAACTTCTCCAACTCTAGTCACTGCATAGTTCTCATCCCTTTAAGATCAATTTCAACACACCTAATACTTATTATTAACATAAATAGAGAGAAAAAGACAGCAGAGAGATGCAGACAGTCAAGACAACTGACAACTGCAGTTAGTTTTCCTTTAAGAAGGAAAAAAGCTCAGATAAAACTTTGGTGTGGGGTGAGAAATGGAAGATGTCACCTGAAAAAAATGCAGGTGAGCAAAGCCATCACCTCTTCTTTGACATTTGCATTTAAATAAGAAGGATTTTATATTTCAAACCAGATCAAATATCTGATTTCACCTTCAATTTCCCCCTGGACATTTGGGTCAAAAAAGGTTACACTTATTCTCTGAACTGAAAGTAGCATCTAAAGGCCCCTATTCTAAGTACTAGGTACTACAGAAAAAGCTATAGTTAAAATAGTATGAGTGAGAAAACCATTATCTTCCCCTTAATAACAAGATCTGAGGCAGAATTTTAGAATACTTCAAGTAAAATTGAACACGAAGTTGTGGCAGAGCCAGAAAATGTGTATTGGTGACCTAATATCACACTTATCACACTTCCACAAGTATTTTAATCGAGTCATTACTAGCCAGTTTAAAAGTAACTTAAAGGAAAAGAAAAAACAAACTACAAAAAATATTTTAGATCCTCTTTTAAAAGAAAAATCTCATTAAAAAAATAAGTCTAAAAAAAGTTCTTCATTTTTTACTTACTTCTTCCATTAGCTTTTCATTTGGCGATCCTGAACAAAGACAGACCAGGTAGGTTTGCTTGAAATTGCCTTTTGCACTGATTTCTGGATGGTCAGAGCACAGTTTTGCCAGGGCAGTAGCTTGCGTTAATTGCTTTGTTTTCATTAGGTGCTTAATACGCATATCCAGCAGGACGGGGCCTTCAAACACTAAAAATTCATTCACTTCAAAGAAAAACAAGCCAAAATATTACATACACGTTTCACAGCAGGTTAGCAGAGTTAACAGATGGCATTTACTCATTCACAGTTAACCCCTAAAATTTATACAAATCAAAGAAGGCACAAAAGGTATGAGGCAGAGACGAGAAAAAGCATCTCTGAGAACTGTACTTGTTTATTTATCTATTTGCAGGTTTTAATTCATCCCAATTTCTTGGCAAAGTAGCTACACGCCAAACAGATTTAGAATGCATATAAATATTAAAGTATTTAGATACCGTTTGATTATAGTTTTACAGAAAGACAAGTAATACAAAGCCAGTGCTCTCACATCCTTCATCTCTGCTGGTAATTGCCTTTCAAAGACCTTGCTCTGGAAGGATAAACGTGACAAGGGTGGAAGCATCTGGAGTCCTCTCTATCGGTGTTAAACACTTCATATTGCACATCCATACAATGCAGTCAAACTCTTTTAAAAGTTTTTCAACCAAATAAGTTTCCCCCCAGAAGAGGCATATCTTGTATACGTTTGACTGGGTGTAGTTTAAAACTCAAAGACACAGGAATGGTTGTGTTTTATTCAGCTGTATTTTGTAGACGTGCTGCTACCAGAGTTAAAGCTCTCCTGCCTGCACTAACAACCCAACTCCAGGTGCTTCCCTGGAAGGTAAGAATCCTACAAAAAATGGGAATGCAGGGTAATGTATCCTACTCTTACATCTACCTCTTGGGTCTCGTCTAGATCTTCAAGATCAAAACTGCTTCAGCTTTGAAGCAATGAGTATTACCTCCAAAATATTTAAAGTGATTTATTAAAACTAGACAGACACGGAGACAATGGATTTTGTTTAATCCTTTTGACATCAACCCCTCCCCGTGACAACAGTTTCCACAAGCAAGTTACACACCGCAGGAGAAATCTTTCAGGTTTTCAATTATCCACAGCCCAATTTCATGACACATTCTCCCATCTTTTAAAAACAATGCCATTTTCTACTGTTTTTTGTTTCCTTCCTTTCATGAAAAACAGCAGTTTCATGACATTCTTAAAGTGTTAGGGTAAAATCTTGATCTTGTCTAATTGAGATTTTTTTTTTCCAATCTTTGAGTAATTTCATCATCCCTTCCTGAAACCTTCTGGGCATTTGTGGTGCTCACTTTCTGACACATCTTGGTAGAAACATTCATTAGAGTCCTCTTAATTTACTCACTCGCCTTCAATTTCACTTGAATCACGTTGCCCATTCACCTAATTTATATTTTCTCGACTGTCAAAGTCCTGTTCAGTCTTGATAAAATAATTAAGTAATCTCAGCATCCACAAAATTAATTACCTCTCTAGTATTTGAAGTATTAGTATATGGAACACGAGGTTTACCCAAAGACAAAAAGATCATTTCATTTTATTCTTTGCTTCCTCCCGTCCTAGTTAGTTTTTTGATTCACGTCTTTCATTTTATCTCATGATTTCTCCTTCTTTTAGCGACTTATACAGGATATTACTAAAAGCCCATCTTGCAATGGAAATTAGGTCAACCGTTTTCTTTTTTAGCATTTTAGCGCACAGAATTTTAGGGCAGAAAATACTGCCTTTTGCAGAAATCATGCCTGTTAGGCCCCATCATTATCTTTCACGCATTTTCCGATTTATGGCTGAATTACCATTTCACCCAAATTGTTAGTTATTTGTTCAGGATCCTCGTGCACTAACACAAATGATCAGCCATGGCTCACTGATGTGTCAGAATATTCAGTTAAATAGGAGTCCTTTCTTCCTCTTTCCATGTCGATGAAGATACATCCTGATTTTTTTTTTCGTGTAGGAACAAAGGAAAACTAGAGAACACTAACAGTAGATGGGAAACATTTCTTGTGTTTAGTAGAGGGCCTTTTAAGCAGCAGAATAAATGTTCCTTTAATGTCATTACTATTGCCTTATAAAAAACCTTCATACTCTTGTCAACCCACAAACGACCCGGTGATTGATTACATTCAAGAGTTTTAGCCTTGCTCTTCCTCCTACCAGGTCCCAGTAATCCCTTCACCCACACTGCTTACTCCCAGCTCGGAACATTTTACCTTATTTCTGCAACAAGATACAGGAAGACCTTAGACTTTAAGCTATATTGGTAACCCAAGACGTTTCACTCTGATTTATTATTATAATTACTGCATTTAATACCTTAGAGACTGTTTTCTATCTGCTAGTTCTCAGTAATCCCCTCCCTCAGTGTTTACTGCTTCAGCCAGCCCTACCTTGCATAAACAGCGGAACATTTTCTGTTATCTTCTCAACAAAATATAGGAATACCTCGGGGTTAAAGCTACATACTAGCTCTTAAGCCTTCATTCTAATCCAAGTGATTCTAATCAGTACAGTTAACATTTGAAAGCTCATTCAAAACACAATTTTTAATTATACGTATTTCGTAACTGAACTGTGCGTGACATTTTGAGACAAAAAAACCAGTGCCAAGGCTGCAAGAGCAAGTCTAGGGTGGAGAAGAGTCTTAAGGGTAAGATTTTGGGGTTTTTTAAACCTCTATGAGCACAAAACCTGAAGTACTTAATGAGAAACGATACAGATAATCAGTAGCATGATTTTTGGAAGAATTATTAAAAGTCATTTTTGTGCAATGCTTCATCAAAATTCACAAACTTACGTTTGTGCAAAGCATGCACAGAATTCATATAAAATTTACAGAACTAACATGAGAGGAAAAAGAGACAAGCAGATGACAGATGGTGCTATGATCTAACCCTGGGAAATCAATTGGAAGATAACAGAGTCTAAGCTTTTAGACACAGTTTCCCCATTATTCCCTTGAATCCCATAGCAGGGGCCTCAGGTCATACCACCAAGGGATTCCACGTCAGCTCCACAAGAACTACTACAAACTTTTACTGTAGGTAATGCTTATACCATACATGCGTTAAAAAAAAAAAAAAAAGAGAAAAGATAATCCATAGATTAGTAGCACACAAGAGCACAAATAAGCCGTGAGTACAGCTCTGCAGTAGTAAGTTCTCTATGGTGGACAGGCCACATGTATGTCACATTTGGGCTGACTGGAGGACTTGTAGAGCATCACACAAAGAATTTTTGCCTTACACAAAGCACTCATAATCCTACTAACTCTTCCCTTTGCCAATTCTTGGGTAGGTATAGATTAAGCTACCACAGACCCTTATTTCTTCTCAAGTTTGCTCTGGCCAAAGAGGAAGGCAGGAGGTGAATGTACATGTGGACTATCCATCTCAAAGAACTTGTTACTAGTCAGTAACCTCTTTAGTCATCTTCAAGTGTTAGTCCACATGTGCCTTCACACTGTGGGTGACTCTGATACTTTCATATTTGCCTGGAGCTGGGTCTCAGAATCCTTCATACAAACAACATCTCAGGACAATTCTGCTGAATGCAGCACCAATCCTGGATGCTTCTACCATAGCATATTGTCTGGTGAAAGGGTAAAAGAAGTTCCAGGTGGCTGCTTTGAATATACCCAGATTGCAAACACTTTTTTGTTGTTGTTGTTTTTTTTTTTCAAGTGAGGCTGCTGGTATCATTTGACTTCTGGTGGCAGATGCTGTGATTACTGAAAATAGTTCCATGCTGGCTGTTTAAATTCTAACCTGCCTGTTATCCACCTTGATAATCTTTGAATAGTGACTCAAACTCTTGAACCTCTTTTCACCAGGACACCCCTCAGAAGCCTGCCTACTACATTTGAACTTACGAAAAAGTCAAGAACTTAATTTTTGACATCAAGGTCTAAATTTCTAAGGATAATCTGAACCAGAGAAAAAAAAAAAAAGGATGCAATAGCCTGGCTTTTTTGTAGGGTTATCTCAGATCCTCCTCCTCTAGACAGTTCATCCAGGGCAATGCCAACATTTGTCACCCAAGCAGGTGAC
Source organism: Calidris pugnax (assembly GCF_001431845.1). Classification (NCBI taxonomy): domain Eukaryota; kingdom Metazoa; phylum Chordata; class Aves; order Charadriiformes; family Scolopacidae; genus Calidris; species Calidris pugnax. The sequence goes on from NW_015094507.1 coordinate 17,998,023, forward strand.
AGTTCAAGTGGCCGGAAAATATTTCCAGTGTGAAAAGATTTTATATTTGCACACACACAAATCTGTATCTACTGTACATATGTAGCTCCTGCAGTACAGTTCAAGGCAGATTTTACTATTTATATCATAATACTGTATGAATGTCTTGTAGTAAGGCTGTAACACCCACCAGCATCAAAGAAACAAGTGACAGGCCATGCTGTTCCCGTCAGTGCTTCAAACAACTGGGTATCCATCCTCTGCTTTTTTTCAGCTCCTTCATGCATGAATCCACACAGACATCAACTCATCAAAAAACTGAGCTGTGCCCAAGGCAGTCAGGGGTAAGGCAATTACTTAATGATATGGCATTCAGAGAACAGCTTCCCTGACATCTCAGGAAATGAGTCCTTCCTGCTCATATCTGAGTGGAAACCATGCAACAATCCATTCCCAAAACTAGGAGAGCAAGAGAACAGTCCAGTTCAGGCAAACCTGCATTTGGTTGACTCTGATCAGAACAAATCAGCTGTGCTGTGTGGTCAGAGAAAATGAACTTGTCTCTCACACCATGTCCTGAGTTTGTACAATTTGAAAATAGAGGAATTCAAAAGGATCTGGCTCTGAGATGAAACAGACACCTAGTTGTGCTTCCTCCAGGAGATGCAAAGAAGCAAACTCCTTCACGAGCCAACAAAAGAGGTTTTCAAGAAGAGATAATCACTGACCTAAAATTCAGCAGATATCCCGTTATGTCAAGGATTTGGAATAAGTTATAATTATTCTGAACAGGTCATAATTGAGACTATCAAGACTGAAATGAAATAAAACAAACCTGAAGAAACAACTGAGAAAAATACAGGCAACAAAAGCTTAAGAGGATGACAGTAGGAAAAACACCTCCAGTCTCAAATAGTAGTTTCATCTCCAAAAGATAAATGTTTACACTAATGATTACTCAAAGACCAAATTGATCAAATCTGCCAATGACAACATCCCGGTGTAACAAGCCGACTACTTAAATACTTGGGAACTTCTGAAACAGCAAACGGTAAAGGCAACATTAAGAATGGAACCAGAAATCGTAAGCAAAGTTTACAGATATTCCAAAGTCCGTTATACTGGACTCAAGGTTGAAAACTGCTGAGAGACAGATGTCCACTGAAAGAGGGTAAGTGGTAGCCAGTGGGAGTGCTGGATTACAGACAAGAAGGCCAGCTCTCCTAGAAAAGGAGCTTTGGTATTACTAAAATATCCTTCAAAGTAGCAAAATCATGACACAAAACAATGCAGTAGTACAGAGGATGACAGTAACTACAAAACAGTTCATCAACTGAGTAATAAAAATATGAGTATGTAGTATGACAATCTTGCCACTGATAAAAGGGGGAGCAAAAACCCTCCAAACATATCCACAGGATGGCACCCCACCTCCAACCAGATGGTTCGTGTTGGCCAAAAGGCTGAGAATATGGTATAAAACTGAAAATGATGAAAGGCTGACTGATAATCTCCAGGCTGGAAACATCACCTAAACAACCAACCTGGACCCCAACGCTAAACAGGATGAGGTTACAACAACAAAATACCTTGAAACCACTGACGACAACTCTTTTGTTCAAAAGATTGCTCATCTTCACTCAAAAAGATGAAGGTTCCTTCATGTGGCCCTCTCTTAGAAAAGTAAAACTGCAAGATTTAGTAATTTTTTGAGAATAAGAAAATTCTTCAGTGTCCCAGCGTCTTCTGGGTATTCCACACGAGTGCCCTGGGTACCTACAGCTTGGGGTCAGCACTGGTCCCAGTGACATTAACAAGGAAGCTAATTCCTTGAAAGTGAGTTAAAGTTATATCCAGGATCACCGAGTCTCAAAACCTCAACAATTACAGGTACAGATGTCAGAAACAATTTGCACATTGCCATAGTTACCGGGATGGAGAGGCAAATGTGGCTTTTGAATATAAAAAAGTCAGGCAAACACCTAAGCACCAAGCACTTTGATATTAATGGCTTTGTGACCCATTTGCCAGTGAACGGAACCCAGAGCAAGAAGCTGATGGGTGGCTTTCGAATTTTAATCCTCCTGAACATCACCCACACCGGTGTTCACCTTCCCTACTTTGGAAAAGGGGCAAGCTCTTACTTTTGATGACATTTTATCACGACATGTAATCTTGTGCTACGTAGTTAAACAGCATTTTCTACCATAAAGACAAGTAATAACTGTAACAGAAGTCAGAACTGCAACGGAAGTCAGTCCAAGGCAGAGCATCCCTGAGCAAATAGCCTTCAGGAGTACAAGGAATCCTGAAATGTCCTTAAAAAAAAACGCAGGAAAACACGGATAAAATGAATAGTCATCAAAACCAGATTAATGAGGGAGTTTTTACAAAATCTCAAATATAAGGCAAGTAAAACATTAATTAAACCTCTCTCTCAGAAGTACCTTGCTGTTAAAAGGACTAGAAGGTTGTTGATATGAAGCTAGTGAAATAGTACTCTGGGGGACTCTGAGAACTGCACACCAACCCAAAATTTGTAATTTAAGCATAATAAATTATTAAAAGAGGTAGCAAAATGCAAATCTTGTGGAAAAATAAGCACGATGTAAAAAATAAAATAAAATCACATTATACATTTACTGGACTTATCTGAAGGAGTTATGGTAATATGAATAAGGGAGATCTCATTTATTTTCTAAAGGCATTAAAAGAAGTCCCTCAAAACCCTTAAAGATACCCACCTATCTGGTAGTAAAAAGAATATCCAAATTATCAGTTAAAAGAAAGAAGAAAACAAACTCTCTGTGGGTAGCCTGAGGATTTGTACCATGACCTCTGGTGCCCAGAATTTTTATAAATATTTGGAAAAGGGGTGTAGAGAACAAGGTGACAAAACATGCTGATAAAAGCAAGGTAGTAAAAACATGGCAACTGTAGAAGACTGAAGAGGACTGCACTCTGTGACATGGCACAACAGGCAAAATTAAAATGTTGGTTAAAAACCTCAAAGTGATTTTTATGGGGAAAAATTGCAATCCTAACTGTATATACAGAAAAACAGGCTGTGTGTCAGGGGAAAGTCCTAACGCTGAAATAAGCACTACTCCTGAAGAAAGAAACTGGGAATAAACCAGAAAGTTTTAAGAAAACATCAGTTCAATGTTCAGTCAAGAAGAAAGTCTAATGTTAGGAAATATTACAAAAGGAATGCAGAATGAAGTGGAAAAATCAGTCCATCCACATGTTGACTGCTGAATAAACCTTCAATCCCGACATGAGGAATGGGACAGTAAAGCTAGAAGACAGTAGGGAATAAAGCCACTACAGAAGAGAGAAGATGGGATACGACGGCACTTTAACAAGTTATATTGTACTGAAAAGGTGCCTTCATTAAAAGACACAAGAATACTTTTTAATAAATAAAGAATATCACACGAAATAAGCAGGCATCAGGCTAAAAGGAGGCAGACAGTAAGAGGAACTACTTCACTTGATGCGAGAACTGTGTAACGCTACCACAGGTGCTTACATGTGACACTTCATCCAGATTCTAAAAGCAATTAGGCAAAGAATGAACCCAAGGATACGGCTTCCAAATTACAAATCATTAGCACTGGAAATAATACATCAGGAAAATATGATAAGCCTCTGCTTATCATATACCCTTCCCTATGCAACTGCTGTTAGCCATTCTCAGGGCTCTGGTCTAAATGAACCGCTCTCTTTGGGTTTCATAACTGAGTAAATGCCATTCTCATTACAAAAAAACCCCACAAAACCCAACTTAATTTTCATTTTATGTCAAGTAATTTTTGTGTATCAGCACTGAACTTACCCTACTGTAAAACAGCCTGTATGTAATCTCCCTTCACACGGCTTATAAAGAAAAAGGTAAGAGATCTCCAGCTATGATTATGTTTTATGCAAAATACCAACATAAATTAGTTGGATATTCCTAGGAACACACTGTCTTAGTAATTCAGACAATGCTACAAGTATGTTTATTTATATAGCCTATAAATTATCACAACAACTATATTCAACAAAATATTTCCATATATCATAATAATATTTCAATGTATTATAAAAATGAGGCATATTTTATTCCAATCATCATTTTAAATTTTACCTTTATCTGGATCCAACTGTTCCTGGGAAAGAATCCCACACAACACTGGGTTCTTCCACACTCCCTTCTCTTGTGTAAGTGTAGTTAAAATCTGCAGTTCCCGGCTGCCATTTTCCATCAAGTTTTTATGAGCCACCTGAAAAATATATTTTACAAAACAAAATTTTGTAAAGAAACAATAAAATTAAGAATATGTGTTTTTATACACATTTATACCTTATGTTAAAAAAACCCCTTACCACATAAAGTTAAATGTATAACAAAATAATCTTAATATTTAGCCTTTATAAGTTTTATTTCTGTCTCTGTAGCCTAAAGCTGAGAAACTGAAATGATTGAGTGCCCCAAAGTCACCTTCAGATTTATTAACAGAGCTACTTCTTAAATTTCTGAAACTAAATTTTGAAATAGGTCTCCCTTTTAAAAATGAATGAGCAAATTCTCCGGACCACACACTGGTCTGGCACCAGCTGCCTAAACTCTTATTTTTTTCAGACTCTTCAGCAGCTCCACTTTTATGGACTGGAGACACTGAAATAAATATTTTTGTAAAGGTGAAAGATTTAAGCTGTAAAACCTGACCGCATGGTTCTATGCAAATATGATGAAGGCAGGCTCAAGTCTTGAAATCAATTAAAATTGTTTCTACTGCATAAGATACTAGGATTGATTCTGGAAGCAGATGTATGTTTGGGAGCAAACTAAATACCTGCAAAAATCCGTGGCTTAAGTAGCAGTGCCAAACTAACACTGATACTTAAAAAAAAAAAAAAAACAAAAAAAAGAGCAGGCTCACCCCTATCTCTTGACTTTTCTTTTACTTTTCCACCTGCTCTAAAGGCTGTGGAACCTCCTGACACCAATCACACCTCTTCAGAATTGCACCTTCCTATTATTTAGGCTGAGAATTCTGAACCGTATATGGTCTTTTTCACTGTTTTTCCTTCCTTCTCCCTAACCCCCTTTTTTTTTTTTTTTTTTGACTGTAGACAGGACCTCCCACTACATATTTCTGATAAACCCTGAGCAGCAGAACTTGTTTCAACACCCTCCTTTATAGCAGAGCTCTAATCCTTAACCTGCGAGTGCCCTGTGGGAGATCTAACAATCCAGCAGTATCACCGGATCTTTCATTCACAGTAGGTCTCAAATGTACAACCATAAATAGCATAAGAATGACTTATATGATATCATTTCATTTCTAACAGTGTTAATAGACAAGTATCTTTTAAAATATGAGCTTTCAAGTATTTGATAATACTTTTTTTTTTTGCCCACAGCTGCTACATGAACTATGACAGACAAACTCTATGACTGACAGCAATTATTGCAGAGTATGTAGGATTTCCAGCTGAAGGGCTTGATCTTTATCAGCCAGCAGGAAACAAGTCTTCAGACATATACATACTTACATCTTTAATAACCCCAGGTTTCCAAACCATTTTTAAAAGCTATTACGTCTTCATTTCATGAAGCAAACTCACCTGAACAAAAGCCTGGAATTCTTCCCACTTATTGTCAGGTAAATCAAGAGGCAGACACAGTAGAAGTTCAATACAGCTTCTGGAAGTCAAACGGGAATTTGAGTTATTGAGGTAATTTGAATTATTTGAGGCAATTTTGGCTTTTAAGATGCATAATCAACAATTTCTATTCTAGTATCCAATTAGTTACTCGTTAGAAATGCCAAAGTCCCAAAACAGTTTGTTTTATTTGAACATATGAAGAAAAGAGGGTCATGGACACTCTTGCAGAAACTATTAAAGCAAGCTTTCTAAGACATTGATTATAAAAACCAATTTGGATTTATCACTGAAGTCAAGCTCTGTAACAGCCTGTGTAAATTGATGCACTTTCAGATTGCAAGCAGATCAACAGCAACAGAGTGTTTCAAGCCAGGGATGTTGGCTTGTTCCAGGTCAGGAGTCCTTCACACAACGCCCCATCTCCAACAACCAAAGATACTCTCTCCCACACACAGCATTCACTGCGAGAAAGGAAGGTGCTTCCCAATCCCCTTTGATTTCTATAGATTGTGAACTGGATTGGGAAAGCATTTAGACACTAAAAAGTTAATCCTGGTTTTAGTAACTACAAAACATACTCACAGTGCTAAACGTTCAAGCACAAAGGCTACATTTTCACACTCAGAGGTAAGATAAGGTCGTGCTTTAACATAACTTCGGATGGCCACCGTATACACCTCTAACAGGGGCATGGGGTCTTCCGACGTTTTCCACTTTTCTGCATATTCCAGCAAAGTCTGTTTAGGAAGAGGAAAAAAAACAAGCCCAAAATTCATGAATAAATGTAAGTTTTTAGTTTCATATTCCTCAACAGGAGGCAATCCTTCTAAATCATCATTACACCTATCTCCTTAATACGAATTACATGTTCTCAAAACATGCCTTTTTTCCTTAAAATGCATTGTTCCGTTAACAACTCCACACACAATCATTCTCTGATCATATAAAAATGTTATGGTTCATTTTACGTTCCTATATCCCAAATACAGAAGCCTGAAGAGCGTATCTGGGAACACAAACACAACTTTTTTTTTTTTCTTCAGAAATTCATAATTAAGGATTGAAAACTCACTTTTTAGACATTCAGCTCTACAGTTCAGGCTATAAAGCAAGTAAATTGAAAATATAAGCCTTTATTTTAACTGGTCTGCTTTTGAGAACTGTTTTACATTTCCTCTCTCTTGCCACCTTGATGATACAGGTGTCTTCAAGCTATTGCTTTTTACGTGGTCCTGAAAGGAATATGAACTACACATTTTACAAAGCAACGCCACTACAATAAGTTGTTTGGAGTAATGTCCGATGGAGCTGTGAGTATCCTGAAGGACAGAGACTCCACAGCTTCTGTGGGCAACCTGTTTCTGAGTCTGACTACCATTTATTGGGATCTTCCCCCACCCGTACCACCTAGACGCAGTCCCACACGTTCTCAATAAAGGGATTAATCTTCCTGAAGGTGCTGGCCATACTCCTGCGAGCACAGCCAAAGGTGTCTCTGGCTCCCTGCCACAAGGACACACTGATGGCTGTCACTGACAGCGAGACTGGTGTCCCCAGTGCTGCTCCCCAGCCTCTACTGGTGCATGGGGCAGGGATGGGCAGGGCTTTGTGCTCTCCTTAGCTGAACTTAGAGTCGAGCCCATGCCCCCAGGCTGTTGAGGTCCCTATGAATAGCCTCCCTGATGTCCCACCTGATTGCTCCCATCATTGGCAATCACCTGCTAAGGTGCTGAGGAGCACTCTGTCCCCTCATCCACAAGTTAGAGAGCATCTGCTCCATTGTCAAGCCTTGATAGGATGCCACAGGCAGCCTGCTGCCCTCTGGACTTTGTACTGCTAAGTCTTTGAGACACAGGGTTCAGCCACCTTGTTATAGTGCCTGGATAAGCGGACTATTTAATGGATATATTTACAAGGATACTACGGGAGACGAAGTCCAAGGCCTTGCTGGTGTCAGGAAAAAAACATCTGCTGAACCAGCTATTTCATCGCAGAAGGAAATCAGATTTGTCAGTGTGAAAGGATTTTACACAGCTCATACTGTCAAGGGCATTTAGCAAAAGTCATGGTTCCCTTTATTATTAACATCACCGGTAATTAAAACAAGTTTTGACAATATCGGTTCGATTCTGACAAGGTTTGTTCCGGTAAGGAAAATCAGAGCCCTCTGGACAACAAAGCTCTTCTGCTACAGAATTCCCCACATACCTGAACAAAAACCAGAACAAAGTGTTTCTGAATTCATTTTAATGTGAAAACACTAAATTTTGGTTTAATTTTTAATATGCAAAGGTAACAAACAATCAATGTGCTGTGTCCAGGATATAATGCAACTCAAACAATAAAATCAGACCTCAAATTGCCTGGCTTTATGTATAAGAAAGAAGAATTAGAAAGAAAACTGAACGTTAATTCTTCAGGAAAGGCAAGTCAAGTACAGTAAAAGACAAGACAAAACAAAAGTAGGTTTAATCCTGCCTTCAACTCTACTAAGTTTAGTGTAAATTAAATCCAGCATTGCCTTGTCTATGTTAGGTATTCTGTACTATTAAGAATATACTTAAATTTTTCATATTTAGCAGTTACCAAAATAAACCTTCTCAATTAAAAAAAAAAAAGGTAACTATATTAAATTGAATCAGAAAACTGTTGAATGTGGTTATTCCTGCCAGCATCTAGTAGTCCCTACTGGAACCTTGAAATGGACTGGAATATTATCTGTTTTACTGTAATACCCAATGTGATGCTCTCCCAACAGCAGCAAAAAAAGTACCACAAACCATGGTGGAGAAATCAAGGAAGAGTGAAATACAGCAGAAGCATGAATGAAACAACAAAGGAGGACTGGATAAACAAGCTAACAATGTTAGCAAATATTTATTTTGGTACCATTTAGCAATTTTGATCAATGCACTGGAATAATCAGATCAGAACAAAGCAGGTGACTCTAAGAATCTTGAAAGAAACTCCAGTAAAAAGTATCCTTCCACCCAAATACTCATATAACCAGGTGTACTATGATTTCAGTTACTGATTTGTCATAGATGATGTGTGTAAGGATCCTAGTAGTAAAACAGCAAAAGTGAAGAAAAAAGACCCTAAACAAACAAAAAAACCTGCAACAACCAGATCAGAAGATCTCAATTTTAGTGGAGCAGGAAAGAGAGACCTTATAGGTAGCCAGCACACTGAAAAATCTCCAGTGAGGCAATTACCTCCATCCAATTTGCACAAGGGAGGATATGGAAGACTGCAGAACTATTATGACGGAACCCAGCTGGAATTCTTCTGGATAATTAGGAACTTTAAAGAAATACTATGTAGTCACTAATACCAGAAAATTGGATTAGTGACGAAATACAAAAGCACTTGCAGAACTTTTGAAAGCCCAACCAACACTGCTCCAACCCAGGTCCAGATTATTAAGGACAAATTGAAGCAAATAAAATTTAATTTGGAGAATAGGAGGTTTTGTAGTGGTTAATCAAAACTAAAATAAAAGTAGATACAATCAACACATTGGGAAATTCTCAGAATCTGCCACCTGACAAAAAATACTTGGTGAACACTTGCTACTAATACTGTCCTTTAACAGCAGGGTGTACAGATGTAAACACACTACATAAAGCAAGCAGAGAAGGTTGCACTATAACATAGTGGCACTAATTTCAACATTAAATAGCGCTATTTTTATCTCATATATATAGATCAGCCATTTCCAAACCATTACATGAACTATATTAAGCATTTGCACCCACCACGCACTGCAAAAGTATTCCTCAGGATGACAGATTTCCTCGTCTGGATGTCCCCAGACCATACAGCACTGCCACTGCACAAAAAAAATCAAATTCATTCTGCTTTCCTTAATGAATCATTGTTGTGCTCCGCTTACAACCATAAAAAGAAAGAATTTTACCCCCAGCCCTGGGCCTCATTAAGTTATTTATCTCCCTAGTCAGGACATGCTTGTTAATCAAGCCAAGTACTGTATTCAGAGTACAGCAGCAAAGTTTTGTTCCTCTGTGAGACTGAAACGGCATTTTATTTCAGCAGCAGCTTATACAGTCAAGAATGCTCCAAAAAATGGCATCATCTCTATTTTTACAATAAAAATCAACAAGCATGATAACTGTGATTTAAACTGTGGAAAATATTTAGCCACGGGCAATATTCGGACAATATGTTTTATCTTTTTCAATCTTTACCAGAAGCCTTACGTGAATGCTGCAGTAGGAACACACCTGCCAGAGGATGCTTTTCTACTTTCAGAACTTATCCTGAGCAACCTTCTTTGCTAAAACTGGCCCTACAGTACTAAAGCTATGTTAAAATATGTTTCATGCTAAAAGAAGGCATTATTTACTGTTAACCAGAGTTTCACATGTACGGGCCACAGCTACTCACTTCTTCGGGTTTAAAATCAGATTCTCAACTTCCGCAGGTACCTGGATAAGGACAAGCTTGCTTAAATATGTTAAAACTTGCCTGGGACTGCCATTTCCATTCCCTGCTCAGCCCAAGGGACTAAGGGGCAGGGAAGGTGTCAGGCAGTGGTCCCAGAGGTAAGATGCACCTCTCAAGCCACGCCAGTAACCAGCAAACCCTCTATCTCAGTGACTTTCCTCAAGCACATCCAAACAGGAGAAGAGTCCAAACCACAAGCTTGATACAATCCATTTATCTGGAGATGAGCCTCTAGGAGCTGCCACAGCAGCAGAGCTGATGATGACTGAGCTTCACGAAAATAGCCAAGTTCAGGGGTGACAATGTCTTCTTTGACCAGCACTAATACAAGCAGTGATTTTCATGATAACTGCCTTGCAGGACATGTGTGCTGCTTCTGTTCCTAATTTTATCTCCTAGATGCTAATACTTGTAAAACATGCAACTCAGATCCACTCTGCTTAATGCACTTTTTAAAACGACCAACTGGAATTTGCTCTAAAACAGTATGAAAATTAAGAACTGGTCACAGCTGTTTCATATACATTTAATTCATGATTTATGAATTGAATATGACTAGTAATTCAAACTACCAAGAATTTAACTGGTCATAAAGCTAAAATTGTCCTCTTTTCTTTCTTAAAAATCTTCTGAGTTAATTTTCTAATTCACTATTCTTTGGCCACCTCAGTATGTTACTAACCAGCTCAGCTGAAGACAAGTGACAGTTGCTTGTTCCCTTGCAGACACTGCACCTTCTCCTGAGCAACCTGGGCATCCATTATTTCCTTCTGTATTTGAACGTCTAAAGTTTGTCTAAGATTTAGGAGTACGCTAGACAGCTCTGGGAAAAATCTCAAATGATTATTCTTGCCGAAGAGTTAGTTCAAAAACGTTAACTGGCAAATATATTCCCTTTTCCAAAAAGTGCATGAAAAGATTTTTCTTGTCAAAATCCTATGTAACCCTTCAGACACTGAGAAAAGCAGACAAATCTCTTAATTCAGCTTGTAATGACAGAGACACACGCCTCACAGAAATAAGTAAATGGTCAGTCACTATGCTGAAAGACAGCGGTATTTTTTATTTTAAGGGATAAATCACCTTACTGTGGCAGTATTATTATATAACTCTAAGACAAAGTGAGTGAGATATGCAAATTGATAGGATTTAAATAGATGTTCTCTGGAAACAGCTGTCTTCTAGATTAGATCTTGTTATAAACTTAGATCCATTGCCAGACATTGCCTTTAAAACACACAAAAGTAAAATGGAATGGCATTCGTAGTACCCTGAACCATTTCCTCCACATAAGTACTGCTCAAGTGCTAGTTATTATCTGTGTAGTGGGGAAATACGAGGCTGTATGTATTTATTTCCTTCAGGTCATGAAATATATTGTCTGTGGTCAGCTAATGAACAGTGCGAAAAGAGAGTGGTAACATTAATACTCCAACCTTTAAAAGCTCTGTGTTACTACCTGCTCGCTGATTTGCATTTTGATTCACCAAAGCAGTATGGAAACTGCTTTCCATAACAAAGGAGGGGCTTTATTTATTTTTGTCTTGCTCATTGTGAGTGTAAAATTCATGGTTCTGAAAGATGTCAAAGTTACAACACGACTATCCTGTGTATCTTCAATGCTGAACTCCTGCAGCGTGGCACACTCACACATCTCAGGTATTACACAAGAAAATTGAGGGAGAACTGCCTTTCAAATACACACAACTGTATTTTAAGAATGTAATGCACAATAATCATCTCAGATACCTCCTGCTTGTCAATGTCCACACTACTAAAGCATGCTGTGATGAGTCAGGTGAACTTGGCAAAGCCAGACACTGCAACCTGTAAGGGTATGGAAATGATACTAGACTAGGTACCTTCACACTAGGGACACTGAAATATTTTGAGATCTCAGTATAATTTTGGTAGCTAAGCCATGAGATGCAGAAGCTTCAAAACCCATTTCATACATAGAGGTTTATACAGTTGCTTTGAGATATCCAAGATGAACACACTTCTTTAAAAAATGAGTAATTGGTGCTTTTTTATACTGATAGATTCAGTAGTGAAACATCTACAGAAGATACATATAAACAAAAAGTATTTCATAGATCAGCGGGTTAGACTATTTCACACTGTGATATGAAAATAAAGCTATTATACATAAACCAATTCCTCAGATCAGGGACAGAACAACACTGTGAGAAATAAATCATCTTTATCAAAGGAGCCCAAACACTTTGAATGTCCACTGTACAAGACACTGTTTTTCAGGAATAAAGATAACAGGATGAAACGTCCTCTATTATTTTTAAATGTTTTCTATTCTTTTTAGGCTAGGGAAGAAGGAATTTCTCTGCTTGAACGCAGAGGTGATGAGCCCTTAAACACCAAAAGAGTACGGGTACTGGAGAGTAATCAAGTGCTACAAATATCAGGACAGCTTAGTTCATGGCAAAGCCCCTGAATCCTAAGAGGTGAAACACAAGGAACGTGATGACCTGATCTGTATCCTTGATCAAGGACCTAGGTATGGTACACAGTCGAGATGTTGATGTCTTTTGACTTAACAACAGAGAAATAAAAAGATGTATTTTTTTCTGGGCAACACAGCTAATGTGCTGATTCTTGTGCTGGAGCCAGACATTCATTTCATTCAAACATAGTTCATTTTTGAGGGCTGTGTTTTTCATAGTAAAACTCTGTGAGCCTGAAGCATAACCTCACTGGCTGCTGCACCCATTAAAGAATGGACCATGTGATGAAAATAGCATTGTTCAAATTCCTGGAAAGCTGGTAAGAGTCTACTTTTAAGGCGCAATTTATGATAGTTTACAAATTAAGCCGGAGTTCTGGCCTTAAATCTTCTGTGCAGCCCCAGCCTTGTGCCAGTATCATTACCAAATCAAAGGACAATTCAGTCACAGAACTGAAATGGTAAAATAAAAACAAACCTGTAAGTAAGTGAACAGATCCCTCCTTTCAAAGTTGAGCATTAGTCCTGGTTTGCAACACCAATATCATCCCCACCCCAAGAACCCGCTGTAAATTAGAAGATGATAGCAGGCACAACTGCTGAGCAAAGAAGATGCACTGGGCAGTCACGTCCTCAAAGCCCCACAGCATCTAAAAAGAAGATGGTTCAAGAAGCATCTCCAGCCCATTAGAACTTGATGAAGTGAATGCAGCAACATCATCTGTGATGTCCCTCTTCTGTACCCCGAGGAAAATGGACTGATTGGTCGAGAATAGACTTATGTTTTCTTTTTAATGAAGTAATTGGGATACTAAAAACTTATTAGATATCCCAGTTTAGACATTTCTGGAGTCAAAAGCTTTGGTAGAAGTGCATCAGTACCAGAAGATCTCTTTGTGAAGAGTCACAGCAAAGTTACATTCTAAAGGGCCACCCAAACAACTTTTACAGGTGTAGAAATACCATCATTCTCAGCCCCAATGACCTACAGCTCCTAGAGCTGAAGACCACCTATTTTTTTTGTGATTTGATTTCTCTCCACCTTGTTGCTCAGAGTCTTACCAGAAGATGGAGAACAAGCCTTTCATCATGCTAAGGAATAGCTGGGATGCAACCAGCATTTATTCCACATCGTATGAGGACAGACTATCCAACTAAGATGTCAATTGAATAGAATACCCAAGTGAAAATGTGAATAGTTCTTTAACTAGTTCTGCATGTTAAAAAAAACCCACTAATACCATGTCTAATTTAAACCAAGTCCACCTCAGATTTCCCATGAGACTTCAACATTCAAGGCATTAGAAACAAATGCTACGACAGATGATTTTTAAAGCATTTAAAAGAGTAAGCTAAATGTTTATACACAGTATGAATCCCTCCTGCCCATTTTAAAAAGCACAGGGGAGTGTGTGTGTGTGGTGGTAAGGAAAGTGAGTATCTATTCATTTCTCTGTGGTATGACATCCCTCTGATCAAGACATTTTGCCCTATCACCGTTATCATAATCCATCTTTATTTCCCTTTCACTGTTGCCTCCAACAAAGAACCTGTTTACATTTTGGTTTTTTAAGTTGGGATGCTCTACAGGCAAACTGGTTTTTAGAGCAGTACAAAACTTACATAGAAAAGCATCGATATTTCACATCTGTCCACTACAAACAGACAGAACAGCACCATCAGAAATACCGCTGCCCTCACAGATACGCCAAAGAACCAGGTCCTATCACTACAAAGTCAACAAAATCAGTGTCTATTTATTTAGGACTGTGCCTGCAGAGGTCATTTTACAACAAATCAACACAGCATTGTGCTTCTAATTTGTTTCCAAAGCAGTTTAATTAGGCAAATTAAAACTGCTACTAGTTAACTGATTCAGTCAGCACTGTTACTTGATTTTGTAGCTAGAAAAGTGCATATTAACTCTTACATGTCTGTTACTATAATACAACACGATCCAGAATCCAACAGCAAAACTTCAGCAGGTACAGAATATAAGACTGCATTTACAAAGCTAAGGATGACATAATAAATACGGTTATCTTTTCTAGTGCACATGTACTATTTAAATTAATCAAAGAAGATCAATCCAAATTTTTACTCGATTTTAGTTTTTAAACCTTTCAAGATTTTAAGTTGTTGATGTGCTGGTTTTACTCTGAATATGCCTTCTGAATTGTTTCACAATGAAGTTGTTAAGCAAAGTACAGCTCTAGGAAGCCAAGATGCCTTTGGCTGCAGTCAGCTGATGTTGCTTTAATTCTAATGAAGATATTGACTTGTGCCCAGAAGGGAAGACTGAAGCCAGACTCCTGATTCCATCACTTACTACAAGATTGTATTTAAGCAATTGTTTTCATTCTCAATTTCTGCAGGCATGGTGCAGAGCTATCCAATTTTTTTCCCCCATTACTACTTCTCTTCTCCACTGATAGGTTGCAGTTCCAATCTTCTACCCTGTTTTTTTCTTTTTTCTTCAAACAGAAAACTCCAGCTGCTTTTACACTTTACACCCCCATCCTACCACCGACGGCTTCTCTACCCTGCAGGTGAAAGCAAATAGCGAGTAATGAATCAGTGAGTCCAAGAAATACCTAAAGTCAGGACAGACTCACTCAGAGATGAAATTTAAAACCAAAATTTGAGTTTGCAATTGAATGCTGGTCCACAAAAAGCTCACAATGACTTCAGTGCAACGCACAGCATAAGGAACAGAACCACACAGCAGCAAAACTGGTGCTGAGAACCCAAGTCCCCAGTGAATCCACCACAGGAGATCCTATTCACTTTCAGCTGGTTCCGTTAACTGGAGACCTGTTAGTGGCCGAAACACAGCTTGTGGTTTAGTTTCACCCACAATGCATTCAATTTCCACGTTGCAAAGGCCCTCCAGAATGTAAACCAAAAGCACGGTAAGCAAGAATGATCAGAAGATCACTTTCAAAGTAAACTTCTTGACTGACCCAGAGTCTTAACGTACACTGTGTGGGTTCACACATCTCCTATTGATGTTATATTATCTTTCAACAATTTGCTTTCTTCTTTATCTACTGAAGAGAAATATTCAGAGAAATATTCAGTATGAGCACAGTCTTGTCTCTGTTACAGTATTTATCTTTCTACTGGAAAGAAGACCCCACGCTCTGTTCAGTACTCAGAGGGAAGTACCACCTATATGATGGCACTGACTTTTATTATTATCTTTTTCAGTACCCACATCCATAGGTATGCACTCTCTGGTATAGATACCCATCTCTTATTAATCACGAATGTGTTTGTATGTTATTTAAAGAAAAAAAAAAAACATCAACCACTAGCTCAAGTACTTTCAAGTACTAGTTTCCTGAACAATTTTAAAGGTAAACTGCAAAACGATGTTGCAAAATTCTACCCATCTACAAGCCTCATTTTTTCTTCAAATAAACACTCTCACCATCCACTTCATTTTTTCATTGTCTGAGCTTTCAGAACAACTGTGTGGATCTGAAATGTTGTCTTTGAAACCAGAACACAAATTAGAAGCTGAATTACAACCGCACAATTGTCTTGTGGCAAAAATATAAAGATACAGATCTAAGTTTTATGCTCAAGCCTCACCAGAAAGGGAAAAGGAGATGCGCAAAACCAGCAAGAAATCAAGTCTTACACATTTATCTTGCAGTAATTCGTGTATATTCATCCTGTAGAAGAGGCACCCTCCTGGAGATTTTCAGAGACAACAATAAATAAGTTCAGAAAAATACACACACATGGAGAAGGGAATTGTAAAAGATCTGATACTCACTTCTAATTAATTTTGATTTAATGTAAAGGATTAGGATACATTTGAAATCCAGTAAAGGTGATCAACTACTCTGCAATGAATGATTAATTTTCTCAGTTTGTGCAATCTCTACACATTCATACAGCTACATAGTAGTTTCTATAGGGTACCTATATATACTATATACAGTTGTTTATTATGCAAAATAAGTTCCTTGAATATCATTTCATGAAAATTACAAAACACAAAATTCAAGGAAAGATAGAAAGTTAGTAAGAATTATCATCACCTACTTTTTGACTCTTGCCTGTCAAGATTCTCCCCAAATAACCACATCTACTTAGGTCTCCTTCATGGATTTTTTTTTTGCAAATAAATCTCGCTGAGGGTCTAGGTACCATGAATATGTAATGACTAAAGAGATTTCAATGCTTCTGAAAAATGTAAGAGTGCATTGATTACTTGAACTCCTCTCTCCTTTCCCTACATTTATTTACACCACGTAAGGGTAAGGCGTTAATGACCTTGATGGTTCTTTACAACTACTTGACTGTAACTCACATTCTCATGGTTGTGCATCTCCGGTAAAGACAATTAAGACTAATTGCGGGAAGAATCCATGTAATGATGATTGACAACATAAAGAAGCTCACCCTTAAGATTAACTTTTTGAAGATTTTTTAACTATTGTTACAATTCAATTCGTAAGGACATTAGCCCCCTGAGTCTTTAGCACAAAAACATAAAAAAAAAAAATTAACTATGCCTTTCAGCCAACGATTTCTGCTTCACTGGGCAGGTAAATAAACAAAAACAATAAGCCAGGGTTGTCTTCTAATGCATGTAACTTTGAATAGCAGGGAAGTACCACTGCCCTCAGTTTACAGATACAAAAGCATGACAGATGTAAATATGCCGACAAAAAATATATTTACATTTCTAAGGCAGAGTCTACATTGGAGGAAGATCTGGAAAAAAAAAAAAAAACAACCTCATCAGGATTGAAACAGAAATAGAAGAAAAGCTTGTAGGGCTTTGCTACAACTGTTAGAGTAGTAATTATGTCACCTAACCTCACCAAGGAAATATCACAAAAAAAGCAGTGAAAAATTAGCTTTCCAGACCCTGGAAAGCTAATTACCAAAGACAGAACCTCCTGTTAACTGATAGAGAGATGTTTCTCTCCCCAAACATAAGTCAAAAGGTGCAAGCAATTAGTATGTTGTTCACCTGGGCGTCCTGGACATACTGCATGAGCTCAGGTTGCTAATTATTAAATGGAAAGAGGCAAAACAAAAGAGAAATGACCTCGGTGCTATTCCTCCCGATATTCTTTAGTCACTATTTTGCTTAAAATTCAAAACTCAGCTAGTTTTAGAAAAAGAACAACAAAAACCTAGAAGATGAATGGAGAGTCTCTGCTTACATGTATAAACTGTTTTAAAACAAGTAAATTATTTAAAATACTGGGAAATAATTTCACTGAGCCTCCTACTTCGTCATATACAGTAGTAGAAATTATCCCTTTTCAGGTGTGTCTTTAATCTTTCAACATTTTGCATTCCATACGCTCTTTCTGATCTTATCAGCAGTATCTGATTTCTCTCTTGCATCTTCACATAACAAGTGAACTTGTCATAGTCCCAGGCTACGTTTCTCTCTATCTGGGTTTTCATTCAGGTGACAGTTTAATGTTGTCATCTCAACCTCCATATTTTAGTCTGTTTAGTTAAAAACAATATTCAGCAGTTGGTTACTAAACAGGCATTTCAGGAATGTGGTGGGATGTTCATTACAGTAAACTTTTATCCCCTGCCAGGAAATCTGATTTACCTATTCTTTTAATTATCTGACTGGCATATGGGGAGATTCAAAATAGGAAGACAGCCAGAAATAACTGTGTCTAATCTGAAAATATGTGCATTTCCTGCAATATAGGTGACTTGGACCTGCCCTCTCAGTCAAGTGAAATGAGACATTACAAATATTTCTGTAGTTCATCTGCATTACATTTCTGTATTAGCTGTCTTTAGCAGCTGAACGCAACTTCTCCCACTGCTACATCAAACCTTTTCAATTCTGATGTGAACTTAAATTGAAAATCTCCTGCCTCAGTAGAAAGGTTACTTAATTGCCATTTAAAACTTGTCAATTCAGCACAAATTGGCTTCCCAAAGGATGCTTCCATCTGATCTACATTTCCTGTGAAAGAAGGCGGCAAGGTCTACCTCATTCACACAGAGTCTTAACAACCAGCCGTGTCCTTAGATCAGTGTCAAGGTACTGCCACAGTGTCCGTGTGTAAGGAAGGAGAGAAACCAAGATTATACTTCCTCCTGAATAAGTTCCTGGGCAGAACTCTGACCTCCTGCCGTCACACCGATGCGGTTCATGATGTCTATCCGGGCATCCAAAAGCAGGATTCAATCGCCGTGCCGGTTTCAATAAGAACGTGATGCAAATTCCCAGTCTGGAGAATTGGGATATTCAAATTTTATTATCTTTGCTACTATGGATTCGTAATCAGAGGTTACTTTTTATCTCAGCTATTCTCTTCATAAGAGCTATGCTCCAATGTTTAAAGTAAAAAAAAAAAAAAAAAGTTCAGATTATGCTTTTTGTGATTCTGAACATTTAATCTCCTCTTTTCCATTCCTTGTGTTCACTCTGTTATAAAACAGTGTATTCTCAACAAGCTCCTCAGACAAGTAGGAATCACAAGACTGAGAAACTCCTTCCTCATAATTTGATGTAATGCCTGATCACGGAATGTACTTAACTGATTCATCAAAACAGTCTTCAGTGTATTAGATACATAAATATCAAACGGGATTTATCTATATTCGCCAGAATCAATTCTCTCCATCATTTTGAATAACAGCAGACAAAAGGAGTCCGACTGAATTCTGTTCTTTATGATATACAGGAGGAGGCTGAGAAAGCAACACCATATTCACTATCAGCTCAAATGAACACTCTAAGATAACTGCTATATTCAATCCAAAAGACAAGAGAGACAGTTACAAAATTAAGACTGGTCTTTATTGTAAAGAATTTTACTCCAGAGCGTTAAGTTTCTCAAAGCAACAAATGCATCCACCCAGCAGTTCGGAGAGAACAAACGCTAGGAATCAGTATCTGAAGCTGGATGGAGCTTTGGCAGAAGCTGTCCATGTTACATGAGTCCCATAAGGACAAAGAACTGTGTGACTAGCTCAGAATAATTAAGAAAATAATCAAGTGACATCTACATCAGTCAGCATAGGATTTTCCTGATTCTCTGAGGAAAGATGAATTTACCATAGCTTCATACAGGGAATCAAACAGCCAAAAACATTACATACCAGCAGATTGTACAAGAGTTACAGAAGAGAAGATGGAAAAGAAATTTGATCAAACTATTCTTACCAAAAACTACAGGCATGCTTTTTCACAAGTTCAGTCCAATTTCCTATTGGATCAGGCCTATTTTCAGAGAATGATTTTATAAAGCTCCTTTGCCTTTTTGATGTTACATACTCCTTATTTCTGAATGTCTTTATTCTGCCAAGCACTAGGTGTTATTAGATAACTTTTCCCTAATGAAAGCAGTGCAGTTCATCCTTAGAAATGAAAGGTCCCAGAAATAATAACATGGAGGTGTTATTAATCTATATTTGGAATGACAAACAAATAAAAAAATTATTCCACACCTCAAAAAACACACCTGCACGCTTCTTAAAACTTCTTCAAGTTCTTAACATATGCAAAAGCACAGACCTAATAAAATGGGGAATACTATTTCAAAAGATAGTTTCAAGTCATATGGTTTACCTGTTATTTAAACTTAAATTTGCAAGTTGTTGCACATTATTGTTTTAGAGAAGCTGATGGCATAAGAATGTCATGCTCATTTCCCTCACGAAAACTAAGGCTTTATACACACTATAATGTAATTACTGAAGGATTTATATGGAGGCCTTGAAAAACCACACTTAAAAAAACTTTTTGATAGATATAAATCAATGCCTGGAGCACTATTTCTTGAAGATATACTCCATACATACATGAATTTAAATAGTTTCTTTGGCTTGCATGTCAGTTTAGGTAATACATCACACTGAAGAAACAATATGTTGATGTCTCCTAACGGTTCGGGTTTGATCCTTAATTTAGGGAAGTCTTATGTAGAAACCACCTCCAATATATAGTGTGTCTGCATAAATCCTAGAGTAAAAAAAATACTATGACATTTAAATGGCAGAGGAAATGGAAAAAGCCAGATGAAATTCCCCGATTCTTAGTCACAATGGAAGCAAAGATTCCCCAGAAGGGCACAAAAGAGCACCTTTTTTTTTTTGCTGCCGTCCCTCAAGATCTGTGGTTTATGAGGTATTCATTCTCTAACAAAATAATTTTAAAAAACTGAGAGAGATAGAACATTCAAACAGAAATAACCTCCTTATCAAGAAACTGAGACAGACAATGTGAATGTTTTGATGAAATGACATGCCTTACTGAACATTAATATTAACAAAAATATATATTCTTTGTACAGTCCTGTACCACAATGGGGAAGATGCTTTCCATAGTCAATATTTCATGTTTTTTTCAACAGTGAATCTTCAGCAAGTGTAGTTTTAGAAAGCAACCTAGACATTATTGATATACACTATCCAAAAGTGGGGAAAAAATTTTGGATTTGTGGGAATATATGTGAGGTAGAGAAAGTAACTAATATGTTTATTTATGCTGGAATAGATGAGCAGCTATTGTTTACAGCCAACTTTTATGGGTAAACTGAAGTCTACAGTAAGGTCTTCAGACTTGTTTTAAAGGACTGGGTAAAGCAGACTGACTCTCAGTCTTTGAATGGGCAATAAGAATCAAGGATGTTATGGAGGAAAACAAACCATAAACACACTTGGTACCCCATAAGTAGTAAGTTTTGGCTAAAAGTATTTCTTAGAGAAATGGTAGTTTGCTTACGGGGGGTGGGGGGTGGGGGGTGTGTGTCTCTGAATAACTTCAGTAAAAGCATCAAGTAACTTTAACCCAGCAAAAACTGAGCATCAGGGGAACTATGAAACCAAGTATCTATTTGCTGAACGGAAAGCTTTTTCTTTCCCACTGTAACTAAGCCAAATGCTTGATTTTAGTATCGTGCAGCACCTTACATAGAAAGGTGAGCTTTTGCAAAAATTCTAAAGTTTTATTAATTTTAATCCCCCCATCTACACGTTGTCACCTTCGTAACTATCTCAATTTGTTACACTTTAGAGAACTACCGCTCTTCACTGAACTATTTGCATTCAGAAGGATAAATAGGATGTTTACAGGAAAAGTACTTCAATCCTAAATCTTAGATGGGTTGTCACCTTCTCACTGAATTCTTATCAGACTCTTACCTTCCCTGCAACTAAGATCCAATGATACAGTAACAAAGCAAAAAGGAAAGGGAAAAAACCGAAAAAATTTAAAATCGAGGACTGCAAAAACTGCTCACAAAAGTGAAAATTGGAAAAACACTGAAAATAGCCTTGAAAATCTAAGAGAAAAAAATCTTTCCAACAGAAAAGGAATATGCTACTTGCCATGTCTACATGGGATGGGTAAATCACAGTAATCTTAAATTGCAACAAGAGATTAGAGCTCAAATTGGACTGTAATTGGGAAAAAAACCGCAAATGTTTGAAGGAACTAAAACACATTATCCAGGAAGTTTTCTTGGAATCTTTCTCACTGGAATTTTTTGAGAACAGGTTAAACAAGAATTTGTAGCTCTGGCTTACCAATAATTAATCCCACTGTGGAATCATGGTCTAGCTGACCCAGAGCTCTCCCAGATACATGTTGCATATGGGGAAAATGCTGCCAAACCCAGACAGTTCAAAAGGGGAGTTTTCAAAACTAAAACACAATGTTGTTATGATTGTTCTTTTCCAACCATCTACCTATACTTAAGGAGTTTTCAATATGATAGAAATAAATTTATTAAAAAAATCAAGGATACAAATTATTCCTTTTTACATGAATGGCAATTTACAAAAATGAAAAGACTCAATTTGTATTACAGCAGACCTTTAACTCAAAACTGTCACCAAAATTAGTTTAAGATCTGCCCAATAATAATATTAAAAGGCTGTTATAAAAGATTTGGCTTTTTTCATAAGCAGATTATAAAGAAAATACATATCTAAAACTAACTGCACCAGTTCTGGTTGTCCAAGTAACCCAATATGTAACTGGGAAACGATTCAAAGAAACTATAAAAGCTACAGTTTATAAGATCATTACACCTGGTAAGACATGAGCTAAACACACACTGAACTACACTTGCTGCCTGAACAGGTTAGCTATTTCTCAAAAAAAACCCCAACCAACCACTGACTCAAGCCACAAAACATCCATGTGTATTACCTTGGTACTTTTTATGTTCAAACATATTTGACTAAAATTACCATGACCAAAAGAGACTGACAGCATGGCAGAAAGCTCAGACATCAGCATGATTACAAAAGCAAATCAATGAGATTCTGATTTTCAGAGAGATACACAGGTAGAAAGAAATTAACTGTTTCAGTCACATCCACTCACTTTGATACAGGAAAATTTTTATTAAAAAAACCCCTTATCATACAGAGCTCAGAAGCTGATGATGACC
The DNA here is from genome assembly GCF_001431845.1 of Calidris pugnax. Taxonomy (NCBI): domain Eukaryota; kingdom Metazoa; phylum Chordata; class Aves; order Charadriiformes; family Scolopacidae; genus Calidris; species Calidris pugnax. The sequence goes on from NW_015094507.1 coordinate 18,020,994, forward strand.
AGCTCCAATCTGGCGTGATGCTGAGTCTTGGTTCATTTACTGAGGACAAGGTCTACAACAATTATCTCATTGCTTAGACTTATCCTAAACAATGAGTGATTTTTTTTTTCTTTCTAAACACATATACGTTATATCCAGGTATGTACACATACCATATTTATTTGAAAGCAAGACAACTTCCCTCACTCTCCGTAATTTAAAAATCGTAATTTAAAAAATCGGGGGGTGCCATTTTCACCTCCCCCCAGGTTGATAAGATAATATGACTGTTTGGTGTGGCAGGTCTTAGAGTGATGAAGGAGCACAGAAATGCCCGCGGCAGCTCAAAGTTTGCAGGAGATGACACAGTGATGACAGTTGTTTTTCTTCACGGGCTTGGGAATCTGTGCGGTGTACTAGAGTTTAGATTTCTTACGATTTCTGGCAGCTGTACATTTCTCCCTGAATAGCAGATCATCTGGAGGTCACCAGTACGAAAGCAAAATCAAAAAGTATTAGAAATTATGATGGAAATCTTACACTCTTGGTGATGTATGTAGAAAATACTAGTAACTGTGAGACTGGAAAGAAACACAGTGTGGTAGGAGCAAACACGCAAAGACAGAAACATCAAAACAGAAGCTTTTAAGGGTTAGCTCAGTGTAGAAATAAAAGAAAACACGTTTTACTTAAAGAAGTTGTAGAATTTGTGTGTACTCAAAAGAGGAGACAGACCCAGTTACCCAGAAAATCACTAAACTGCAAGCTCAAAAAATAGCAGCCTTACCAACATTCACATTCCAGCAGTTTGTGACTAGATTACTTAAAGATCTCTATTAGTTGATGAGCCAAACAAAATCAAGGGTGGATATCTACCTACACACTCAATGAAGGGCTCGATGAATATTGTCTGGATTAAGAGACCAGGCGTGACATTAAGAAAAAGAAGAAATGTCTTCCCTTTGTATTAAAAGGGCACCTGACGTTTTGCTGATGGCATTTTTCACTGTCAGTAAATACCAATCTTATGGTCACATCAGGAGGAAGGACATCACAACTGCAGGTACCTGATGAAATGGCAAATAAGCCCTTCAAAGACTGTTGAGGTCTTTATATAGAGAATGACTCTTGGCAAGGGATCATTCTCTAACTCCTACAGGAAAAAATAAAGAAGCCTACTGAAACACTCCTTTGTCATTGGATTAAGACAGACTCGGCTTGGATAAATACAGAAGTTGAAGCTAAAAGGTTTAAGAAAGGTTTTATTTCAAATTCTATGGACAGAACTGAAGATTATTTCTCTCATTTTGAGTCTGAAGAGGAAGCTGAGACTAAAAGGGAGGAAGGTGACAACAGTAAAGAGGGTGACACAGAAAGTTGTGAAGTGTGTGAGGTGTAAAAACTGAAAGCCAATTGTAGTAAGGTGCAAGAGAAGAAATTAAGACTAATCTCCAATAGAAACAAATCATTAGTGAAAACTTTGTAACTTTATTGTATATTGATTATGGGTATGTAATTAAAAAAAAAAAGCTTTTTATGTAGAGCTATGTACATTTACTTTTAGAAGGGACATCTTATGTTCAGATTAGTACAGTAGGTATTCCCCAACACTACCAAGACCTACTCCAGTGTGTCAGCACACAGGAAAAAAATATAGAGTAGGACCTTAAGGTCCTAACGCTTCACTAGTACCTCAACACACAACAAAAACAGTTTAAAACAGTAGGAACAAACTCTGTGCAGTCACGTCAGTTAAAAGCAAGCTTTTTAAAAAAGAAATTTGGGAGGTTTTTTTGAAGTAGCTAAAAACCTTTGCATCCTCTCCCCCATTTATCTATCAGTATCACACCTTTGCTGCCAGCGCTAAGGACATCCTAGGTCACTATTAAGTGTCTACACTAGAACGTAGATACTAATGTGTCTACTAATGACTATGCAAACTTGTTAACATTTTAACACGGGATTTCTCTCCTAACAGGCAGAAATAACAAGACAACCTACAGATAAGAAAAAAAAAAAAGTTCTTGAGGAAGGACCATACAACAGTCCGAATATTTTCTTATGTTTTTGACATAAGTCACTATACGTTGACAGCATCTACATTAGTACAAAGCTGACCAACTAATAATTTTGGAGAATTTGTAGCACGAAGTACAGCAGGAAAGAAAAAAAACCAACCACCACCAAACAAACAAAACCTCAGAAACAGGTTCAGAACAGAGATGAAAAGTCAAAAAATAACAATGGAGGGAAGACATTAATAAGCTCAAAGGTGAAACATGTCAACAACAGAAAACATCAGGATCAGCAGAGGTACCACAAAGATTTCACAACTAACAAGTGACAAAATTTCTTACTAGCCTGCAATTTAGTATTTAAGAAAACAAAGGTCACATCAGGTAAAAACCAATGGAAAGGGAACACAGCCCATAGTGAAAAGCTCAGATATATCCATCAGCATCACTTTCACCCAGCTCTCAGGGAAAAGAAAAAACAAACCCTAACATTCTGGTCTTCTCTAACTGAACACAATCAACAGACCACCTTTAAGAGCAAAGTTTGAAAAGAGTCTCATCAGCGACCGCGTGGTGGCAAGAACAGCAATCTTTCTTTGGACCATTCTGAATTCTTGCAAAATTCACACTTTCAGTTTTCAGTCACTACCGCTGAAGAGACTTGTTTTGTCTGGCCCAGTCTGCACACATATTGTTTGTGACAACATAACCGTTTGTCACGGATTTGCTAATTACCAAATTGCAACAGAAAGAGCATGAATCACAATTAAAAAGTCATTTTACATATATCCGTACGGATGTGAATTTCATTCGATAACAATTAAAAATAATGCTCTCTATTGAATGCTGATAATGGAGAACACAACTACATTCCCACAGATACAGTACAGGATTAAGGTCCAGTCTATAATCCCCTTAAAATTTAAGAATAATTGCACCACTTCACAGTGCAATCAGCAGCAAAACACAAAAATATTTATATCTAATGAAATGCTGCGTATAAAATACATCAAAGTAAACTTTATTCTTACAAGAGAACAGTTTTATGATATTACTTTCTGTCAAGGTACAAGAGGTCTTGTTTTTCTGTGTAACAGTTGTTCTACAGACATTGAAATAGTTCAAATTGAGATTTTTTTTTAAAAAAAAAGGTAAGGGATCTGGCCGTACAATTCTCACTTGATTTAATGAGTAGAATACTTAAATCCCTTATTTGCCTTTGAGCCTAAGGATCTTCCAATGCTCTACTGCTCCAGCTTTCTTCAGTATAAAAATATGCTTATTTCCCAAACATTATAGTACCCACTTCATAAAAAATAAAATAAAATTAAGAAGTTGATGTAAAACGAACATAAAAAGTTGATGCAGCAAGCTATGTGGTTGCTGGGCTCCAGAGTCACTACCTGGCAAAATAAAATAGGGACACAAGACTTTCCAAGTTCTGTGTAGTTACTTCATGCCTAGAAGCTAAGCATGGGTGGGGAAAAAAAAAAAAGCAGCAGGTGAAATCCTACTGAGATAAACGCTAAAATATTTCTTCAGTGCTGCACTTCCATACTTAAGATATAAATAAGACTCTTAAGTTTTGTATATATGATTTGTCAAATTACTCTTTCATACATACACCTTCAAAGACTTTATCCTAGAAATCATGGCAGATGCCTATAAACTGTTATTCAAAAGAAATTTCTGAGATGGCTTTTACTATTACATGAATTTTCTATAACCTCTGTCATGCACTGCAAGCCAAGTAGTTAAGCCTACTATCTGAATTGTGAATACTATTTTGTGTTAGCCCCAATAAAGGATTAAAACTGTAGAAGAGGCTGAATAAGCGTTTTGGCACCACCAGTACAGGTGAACAGATCTTTAAAAAATCCCTGTTGAACCAGTATAAAAAAATGCCCACCCAACACCACCACTATTCAATATATTAAGCATCTGTTTAGACGTTGGTTGAAAATCTGAAAGGCAGGCTCTTTCAATACTGAATGTGGTGCGTCTCAACTCTCCGTGCTACACATCAGCCTTCAGCCTGCCAAAACAGATACAGCCTTCCTATAAATGTTGGTATAGAAAGGACAGTAACTCATCTTAAAATAGCATGGATTTTTATCTAAGTCAGTTTCTACACAACTGTTTTGTCCAGTGAGACTCATATTTAAAAGGAATACATTTAAGAAAATTAGTAAACTTAAGTCTTACAAAGGGCTTTTGCAACCACCGTTAAAATAATAATAGAATTTTTTGTTAAACTTTAAATCAATCAACTACTGAAGCCACACACTAAGCATACACAACTGTAATTTCAGTGATAAATCTGCTTTAGACACCAGTAACCTACTCTGTACATGTCAACGATGGTGTCTTCATTCCCACCTACCCAACTACTTCGGTTCAATGAACAGCTCATTCACAAGTTAGAAGCCGAGCCGGAGCCAGGAAAGCCAGATTTCCACCTCCCGCTGTAGGAATTTAAGAAAGCAGGCACAAAGATTAAATAGACTTGAGAACACAGTGACCTGAACCAACAGAAACCAATCTTGTCTGTGTGCATCCACAGGGATGCTCTATCAAAATGTAATCCGAAACATTTCGACTGAAGAAAAAGAACCTGAAATGCAGCTCCTGTATATATGAAATAAAATACAAGAAAGGAAGATGCTTAAAACACTCAGTAGTGAATCTCTCCCTGGTTAGCAAAAAGTAGAGCCCGGTTCAATCCAGAAGTGAGAGACATGTAAATGAGCACACTACAATGGCTACCACCAGGAATCAACTCTTGAAGAAAAGAGATACAAAATCACAAACAAAACACAATTCAAACCCGCCGTGTGAATTCCCTGTGAGCCGTTCCACCTTTTAAAAAAATTTGCCTATGTTCTGTGAATGGGTGACAGTAATGTGTAAACAAACATTAGTGCTTTTATCAGACAGACCATTAAACTCATAGTAAACGCTACAGACTTAGTGGTTTGTGTGCATTTCTGTGGCCTAAAGTATTTAAGAACTGGTTTTATACGTTGTGTGGCACCTGATGCCAGCTGAGAAGGGATGTCTAAGAGAATTCAGGGCAACGTATAGACACGTAGGTGACTAAAATGGAGCAGTTTGCTGTAACTGTCGAGCCAGCACCGACAAAGTTTGTTTAGAAAGGGATGCTCAGCAGGGTCACCGGGTTTCAGAAGAAACACCTGCAAACATCCCTGCTGCAGGACCAGCCCAAGCCCTGGGGAATCAGGCCCCTTTCCAGCCGTTATAACCCCACACAATGGTGCTACGAAGGCAGTGTCAGCTCCGGAGCCCCTCTCCTTGACAGGGCGAGAAGATGGGTGAGGACCACCACAGACCCAGGGACCTGCCAGCATCACCGGCCACTTATAGTGTGTGTCCCCAACACCACTTCACCCCCTTCTCCTTCCCGGGGGGGCAGAGAACTCCGCCATCCCTCCAGGCTACGAGATAGGGAAGGGAGAGGGGGTTACTCGGGCACAGAGCAGGACCCCCCCCAATACACACACAGAGGAGACCCGGGGACAGACTTTCAGCTCCTCCCCGGCCCCTCAGCCGAGAAGCGGAGACACCCCCCCC
>NW_015094507.1:18027771-18114641 GCF_001431845.1 Calidris pugnax
GGGCGTTGCCTCCGCGCGTCACGTGACGCCCACGCCACGCGCCCGTGGGGCCACGTGACGGGCCTTCCCCGCCTTCCCGCCGAGGGGTTTTTGGCGGCAAATGGCGGCGGCGGCCTGAGGCGGCGGTGGTGGCGGCTCGGCCTTGTCTGGGCTGATCCCAAAGGGTCCTGACGGGGCGGCCCTCGTTGCTGTCCCTCGAGCTCTGAAGGTGGCAGCAACAGCAGCAGTAGCACCTCATGTGTGGCCTGGTAATGGTAGAGCCACGGCCTTCTCGCTATTCATCCATCGTGGTGTGGAACGAGGCCACGGCCCTCCCTGGGGGCCTGAACTGTTTCCGTCTTCCCTGTTCCCACCTGAGGGTCCCCCCGTGGCACCAAGCCCTGCAGGGTCGGCTGTGGTCAGCACCGCTGGGGTTTTTCCCTCCTCTTTCCTCCTCCATGGGAAGCAGCAGGATGGGTTAGCTCAGGGATGCCCCTCAGTTGTTATCGTCTTCACTCCTGCATCATCCAGTTTTTATCAAAATGGGAAGTGAGAAGTGTGACTCTGCTTTTCAAGTGAAACAATTAAGATCTGAAGGGCTTCGCTGCCCGCGCAGTCCTGGTGCTGGGCTGAACTCCCTCTTGCACACCTACGGTGTCCTCAGCTCCAGTGATGGGCATCGACTTCCCCTGCCTCTGCCCAAGAAGCTGTGGAGACTCTTTCATCTGCCACAAGTAGTGAGGCATTGAATCTGATGAGGAGGAAAAGATGGACCTGATGGGCACTGAATTGGCATGGATGTGCCTTTTGCAGTCTTCCAGCCTGTACACTGACACAGGTTGATGGCTTCACGCTCTTTGCATTGCTGATGTTTGCCAAGGAACTGAGGAGGAAACGTGTTAATGCACCAAGAGCACTGGATGATTTGTCTTAGACAGCAGTAAGACAAGGTGCACAGTTTTAAGCATTTCACATCATTTGGAAACCAAGGTATTTAACACTACCTTAAATCAGGTGTAACGTAGGGGTTTTTTTGGCTGGAAGAGACTGTAGCTGCAGGCTCCTCAGTATGTCAGTCAGTCTTGCTTGCACCCAGGTTTAATGTGGCATCCAATAAATGCTAACTTAGCTTGTTTGACCATTGGATTGATTTGATGATTATGTTTTCTTTCCTTGTCGCCAAAGAAAAGTGGCGCTACCCATTTCTTGTGGACTGTTGAAAGCTGAGGCCTATGATGGAATGAACACTAAATTGGAGCTGGAAGGAAAGAGGTTTTTCTGAGGTTGCAGAAATGTTAGTCTGCAACTATAGACACTCACAGTGACATTATTGAATAGGCAGCATTTTGGAGACAGGCCTGGGGACCTGGTCCAGAAATGACCACATTTTGGGTCATAGCAGTAAACTCAAAGTGGTATGTCTCAAATTTCCCATACAAGTAACCAAGTAAATATATTGTTTGCCACTGTAAGCCTGAATCCTTTTAAGTTTCTGATTGTTACTGCACATAAAGCCCATTCTGTTCCAAGCAGAAGAAGAGAAAACTTTCGGCTTTCCCAATTAAGGCTTCATGTATTACCAGAAAAATCTCACTGGTTTGCATGTATTCCTTACTACCAAATTGCCTATACCACCAGTACTAATGAGTGATGCAAATACCAGAAACAACTGCACAAAGACCTATTTATTCTTTCTCAATCACTTAATTTATCTGTAGGAGCTGAAATAATAGCTGCTCCTCTGGATAACTCTTTCAATCCTATATTGCGCTATTTGTAATTATTTTCACTTAAGGGTAAACCACAATAGCCAAACTCATATTCATAGTCTGAGCTTGTTTCAGCTTGCTCTCTTGTTTCCTCCTTGCCCAGAGGGTTTTCTGAACTGAGCCCAGGCCAGAAAGGAAGAAGAAATGTAGAGTTTCTTGCTCATGCAAAAGGTTAGCACTTGGGGATGGTAGAGTAAGGGTCACTGGTTTTGTTCTTGTCAAGATCAAGCAGAAAGAGCCTGTCCTTCAGCTGTCCTACCCTGAAGAGGACTTGCATGTAGGCCTCCAGGGGCCTTGTGCAAGGGAGGATTCCTGTCTTTAATCACAGTTCACAGGCAGCTAATTGCCAACTTACACCTAAGAGACCAAGGAAGGTGTTAGTAAGTAGAAGGAACAACCACAAACGGCGGTGAATAAGGGAGGGGTTATTTTTTCTGCTTTGACCACAGTGAGAATATGATGACAGCTACTGAGGCAAGCACAGCGGTGGCCTGAGGACAAGGAAAAAAATGCTGGGCATGACCACAAAGCTGTGATACTCATCCTCTCTTTGAATCCTGACAGAAACTGCACTGTGGTAGTTAGAGCTCATGGAAGAGAAGAACTGCTGCCTGACAGTGACAGGAGAGAAAGAGGGAAGACAGCCTTTTCAGATACCTGTTTTCTCCGTGGACTTGTGGGGCAGACTCTCCAACAGTGAAAGAATGTGAATATAAGAGAGAGGAGGCTGACTGTTGTAGGGGAAATGTAGTCAAGGAAAGCATTTACTGTACTGGAAAATACAGAGGAGAAAGAAGCAGATGAAGAAAATATGTGTATGAGGAAGGACAGTGGATCCCATGAAGGTGGAGAAACAAACCAACCCACCCAAAACAGTCCAAGGAATAAAAAGAGGGGGGAGACTGTGAGAAAGAACAGAAAAAGGATGGGTGACTGGAAGGGGGAGGACCTGAGTTTTACACCAGTACAAAGATGGAATTTCTTGTTAAGAAGAACTGACAGCCTTATTACTAGGGTGTGCTAGAAATAAAGATTTAAGATAAGGGCTTGTGGCAGTAGTGATTCCTCATCATCAAAAATTCCTTTGGGATTCAGATACACTCTTCCCTGCCCTCTTACTCTTGTCACTTCTTTGAATGACATGGTATTTCCACAATGTGGTGTTTTCCTAGCTCCACACTTTGATTCTCAAATAAACCTGTTTTAAGAGGATACATATCCTGTGGTCTTCAGATATTTTGGGATGCTGGGTCTGGCTAGAAACGCGTAACGGAATAAAGGAGTCTTCACAATCTAAGCTCCCCTCTATGTGGGTTATTTACCTATCAGTCGTTTGAAATAGGTTTAAAGAAAGAAACAAGTTATGTGATGTCCCACTGCTGGCTTTAAGATGCTGGAAGAAGAAAATCAAACGAGTAGCAAGAGGAGTGCCAGAGGTTTGGGTGATAGACAGCAAAGAGAAAGGGATGGAATAATGGTGAGAGTGTTGCTTAGACTGGTAGTTGGGAGGTGGACTACTAACTCTGCCAGGGAGAATGTCACATTAGCAAGAAGCAACTATGATGTTTGTGTGTCATCGCAGCCCTGGCAACAGAACTAGATCTTTTAGGAATAACAGAAGATATGACAGAATAGAAATTAGGACAGGAACACACAAAGATTAAAACCCTCGTGGTGTTTGGGAGGCAAAGGGGATTGATGGAGGATTAGAATTTGCAGTATGATAGATACTAAAGCAATGAACAATGACAGGAAAGATAAAGTAGAACTTCATTAGAGTCAGTGTTGAGGCAGAGAGCATGAAGATGTGCTATAGATATTTGTGTTCAAATCTGGAGAAAAATAGTTGTCGTGAGATTATTAGGAAAAACATCCCTCGGAGCAAAAGCAGATTGATAACTGAGGTTCTTAATTTCAAAGGTCAAATTTTGAGAAATTCAGGGACTGAGTTAGTGATGACAACTGTGGCAAGGTGGTTGAGGAGAAGGCTTGGTATCTGTCAAGTCTCTCTGCAAAAAAGTATCTGGAATTTGTATCTCAAACAAGAGGGACAGTTGGTCCCAGCTGGATAAATAGCCACTTCAAAAAGGTTATTGGGAACAATCAGAAGCTTGAAAGGGATGGAACAAAATGATTGCATGAAAAATATTAAGAAGGGTAAGAATAAAGTGAGAATTGTCAGAAGCCCAGCTGAGTTTCCTTACAAAGGAAATTAAAGCAGGGCTAATGAGAAAGAAGGTATGAAAAAGAATGTTTCCACATTTGAGATGAAAGCAAAAAAACCTATCGCGTACCCATCTGAAACATCAGAAGATCTTTATTTGGCTGGAAATTTCCATTAATGATGTAGGTACAAAAATATGAGCTGTAATAATGAAATATGCTGATGACACAAAATAGGGAGACACTTTCAATATGAGAGGGATCGAGACTGGATGACCTTGAGAACCTAAATGATAGAATGGATTAATTTTAATAACACAACATGCAAGGAGACCGATGGCAGTACTTTCTGCTGGGGGGGGGAACCTCATTAGTGGGAAGTGACAGTGGGTAGGAAGTGCTCGTTGTATTAGTTGACGATGGCCAAGTCAAGGATGTGATCCAGCCCCCCCAAAAAAATCACACGACGTGCCAGGTCAGCTATTTCCATTAGATCCTGCAGATAAAAACATTGGTCTCATCTCATCTGAAACAATTTGTGCAAATCTGGTCAGTGTTACTCAGAAAAGACAAGAGTGCACTGCAGGGGGTCCAGAGAAGGACTCAAAGGATGATCAGTAAAATGGAGGCTCTGTTTTATGAGAGGAGAATAAAAATGGTTCATTCGGCTTTGTGAAACAAAAGGTGAAAAGAAGTATCATTTCAGTCTAGAAACACTAGAAGTAGGCATCAGTGAGGGCAAAAGCTTTTCAAGCTAAAGCACGGTCCTCTGTGAAGAAAAAATTGCTGTGTATGTCAAAACAGACACAGTGATCAGGTTAGACAATAAATAGGGCTATTTCTAAGGCACTTAGGTGTTCCTCCACAACATTACAAAGGAAACTTCGTGAAAACAGTAAAATGGTAGATTTGGGCAAGGGGATCCAATCATGAAAATTGATTGCAAATGAAATATGAACTCCAAAAAGGGGGAAGAAAATTAATCTCGTGGAGTCACATCTTTCTTAATGATGCTGCTGGCTTCTGTCAAGTCTGGGGCTATTTTCACCCGTGTTCAAAATCACTGATGTAGATCTGCATATTCCTCAGTGATCAGAGTGGTCTAAATGTCTGTCAGCAAGAGGGAAAGAACCAGCTGTGCAGAGCGTGGTCTGTAGGTTGTCTTCTGCGTGAGCTGGGAGGAGGAAAGGAGAAAGTTTTTGGAACGTCCATTTTCAGATTGCATGGAGAATCTGGAGAATCTTTCTCTTCCAGAGGGAGCAAATGAATGATGTGGGAGGGCAGCACATTCGAAAATACAGCCTGGGTCATGGCTTGAGCTGTTTTCTCAGAAGGGAATCTTACAAAATATTTTCAGAGCTATCTTAAAAGCAAGGGAGTGGTTGTGTTCTCATTGTACGTAATTTAATACAAACCACAATACTGTTACCTGTAATTAATGGTACCTTTCTACCTCTCCAATTGTCTTTTCTGTTTATCATTTTCCTTAGTGCACAATGTCTGACTCCTCAATAGTTTTATTCTCATCGAGAGAATCTGACAGTGTTCTAGCTGTGCTTAAAAAATGATTAAAAGAAAGAAAGGGTGTCCTGGAGATGGATATGTTTTCACATCATTGCACTCTTTTCTTCACTCATAGGCATTTAAATTAGGAGCATTCCACAGAAACACATTTTTTTAGTTATTAATTTTGTGTCTAAGAACTGGATCTTTTTCACGAGCACAGAAAAAAAAGTGATTGGGCATCAGGATAGGGCAGTTCTTGGGAACTACTCGGGGAGGGTGAGGAGAGAGTTTATGTAAAATAACAACTGTGAAGATCCTGCTAAGAGGTAAAGGAAGAATTTGCTGGTAGATGTGAGGTCAGTTAAAAGAAGATTTTGGTTTTTCATGTTGATCTGCATTCCTGACTGTTTGTGATTTATCTATTTTATAATTAGTTTAATACTCAGCAGTGGCACACAGCTCCTTGCTGTGATTAAGCGTAAAATACTTCTCAAGACTATGATTTACAGCAACAAATTTATTTAAAAAAATAATATTTCATTTAATTTTTCATCTAATTAATACTGAAAACCTTTGGTGTAATACGGATCCCATTGTCAAGAGAAGGAAAAAAGGGTACAGCCTGCAAAGGGCAGGAGGAGGAGGTAGAGGGATGGATTTTAGGCATGGGTAGTATAAATGCTCTGTAATCCCTTACCATTCTCTGCCTGATGATGAACTACATGTACTGCCTGTTACAGCAATATTGATTGCAATCAGATGATAAAATCATTGCACGGAGAAAGAAACCACTGCAGTGAAAATGAAAAGATGGAAATGTAGTGACTTCTTGATTCAAAAACGATTTCTTGGAATAAAATGAAAAACCCCATTCTTATAGCTGAGAGCTTGTCACGGGAATAACAAAATGCTAGAAAAAATATAGCCATTTAAGAATAAAATTCATTTCACATTATGTATTTATCTTCAACAGCCATCCCACACTTTTCATCAACATTCCCTATGCTGCAAATTTTCCTCACTCACAGCTTTAGCTTTACTTACAATTAATCCACTGGTATTATAGTGATGGAGATTCTTGCTGGAATGCATTAACTTCCTCTGCTAAATCCCCCCTGAGGCAAACCACTTGAAAAATATTTCCTTTGTCTAGGACACACAGTTTAGTAGCTCTCTTCTTACAGTGAGATAACAGTTCTCCTTTTTTTTTTGCCGTGATTTATGCATACTATTCAAATACAAAAAACTGCATTAAATTATGTTACATTAAAAGACCTGAGACGCGCGTTCCTGACACAGCATTGTGTCAGGAAAAATGTAGGTCTGATCCTGTTGCCATTCAAGCCCGTGCTGACAGAAACCTTGAATCATTGGGATGGGGAGCTGCAGGGATGTGGAGTTATTAGGAGTTGAGTAACTTTTGGCTTACGGAGACCAAACAGCCCTTTCCCACTCACTGATGGCCACGGACACCCTTAGCATTCTTATTAATCACACCAAATTGCTATGTGCTATTTCAAAACAATTAGGGTCGGGACTTCTGGAGGGAAGATTTTAACAGGCTCTGAAACAGCCTGTATCAATGCATTGCAATCCTAACTGAATGGATTTGTAATACCCAGCATAAACCTCCTGCAAATTCATCTGATCTTTGTCCTTCCTCTAGTTGTCCTGGTGGAACGATGGCCACCAAATCTTTTATGGTGGCTCTCTATATTTTGGAGTGCTGCTATAATGGTCCACCTTGATCTCTTCATTTCTCAATGTGCCGCTGTATTTCTAAGCCACGTAAACTCCGTTCCTTCAGCTTTCCTCACAGTTAATATTTCCTAAACTCTCCTCACTGTTGGACGTCCCTCCCAGTGGACTGCCATTATCTTTCTTGGAGTACAGTGACCAGTGCCAAAGCCAGTACTACGCTTGCTGGGACTTTGCCAGAGCTGAGTAAAGTGCAATAATTACTCTTTGTGTCATCTCTTACATTGTTGACTCTTTAGTTTGTGATCTCCCACATTGTTTTCTGCCTACGCAGATGCTTCCTATTCTATATTTAACTTTCTTCCCTCGTTAGGTTTCTTTTTCCAGAGCATTTGTATTTTGGTTGATTTTAGCCTGCTTCTTCAATTTTTGAGGCTCTTTTTTAGTGCTGTTTCTATCCTTCAAAGCACTTTGCCACTTTCCCCAACTTGATGGCACCACCAAACTGTGTCAGCACCCACATGCCATTGCCCGGGCTATTAATGCATATGGGGAATTAAACTGGCCCTGGGACAAAGTCCTGTGGCTCTCCTCCAGAGAAACCTTCCCAGATTTGACAGCAAACCATTAATTACTGCACTTTGAGAACAATTTTTCAAATGTTGTGCACCTACTGGCTTGCAAATTACCTCTGGAGCGCACTGTCGTGGTTCACTGAGGAAAATAGTGTGTGGGATAGTGTCAAAAGCTCATCATTGTCAAGATGCATCATATCTGCTATTTGCACTTATTTGCTAGAGTAATTATCCTGTCAGAGAAGGAGATTAGCGTCAATTGATACAATTCTTTTCATGACAAACCCATTTCAACTGTTTTTTAATAATTACCATAATCTTCCAGGTATTTACAAATTCTTTATTTAATAATTTGCTCGGTTTCAGGGGATAAAAGTTAGGTTGACGGGTATAAAATGCTTTGAGCCCTCTATCCTCTCTCTTAAAAATTGCATTTACTGTTTTCTAGGGTTTGAGCCTTCCTTGCTTGCTGTTATTCCTTGAAAATGATCATTGAGGATTCAAACAGTACTAGTTCTCAGAACATTCCTGGTGAGCTTTGTATTTTATTTTTTTTTTGTCTCCTAAGTATCATGGGATCAAGGACTGGGCTCTCTGGGCTTGTACTTGACAATCCTGATCCCCTTCGGTGGTGTGTGTGCTTAGTGTCAAAAAAATGGTTGTAATCAAAAAAGCATGTGTGTTTATGTACACCCCTGCTCAGCCAACGTGTAAGTACATGATTAAATGCTTCTGAAATCACTGGGACTTGCTAAATTACCAAAGTTAATGAGACTTCGTGTAAGTGGCTGCTCTGCAAACAACCGCTGGCTGCTCGATGAGGGACCCAGTGTGATCCCCTGCCCTAAATTGTATTTGAGTGTCATCTTCTTGTTGAAATTTATCTCTCCCTCTGCGTACTGGGATAGGAGAGAGCGTGTTCAGTGAGTTCAGTTCATTTCAGTGAGTACTGTGTTCAGTTCTGGGCCCCTCACTACAGGAAGAACATTGAGCTGCTGGAGCATGTCCAGTGGAGAGCCACCAAGCTGGGGAGGGATCTAGAGAAAAAGTTCTATGAGGAGAGGCTGAAGGAACTGGGCATGTTTAGTTTGGAGAAGAGGAGGCTGAGGAGAGACCTCATTGCCCTCTACAACTCCCTGAAAGGAGGGTGCAGAGAGGTGGGTGTTGGCCTCTTCTCCCAAGGGAATGATGACAGGAGCAGAGGAAATAGTCTGAAGTTGGGGCAGGGGAGGTTTAGATTAGATATTAGGAAGAAATACTTTACTGGGAGAGTGGTCAGGCACTGGAACAGCCTGCCCAGGGAGGTGGAGTCACCATCCCTGGAGGGATTTAAGAAACATGTAGACGTGGCACTTCAGGGCATGCTCTAGTGCCCGAGATTGTTGGTTTGAGTCTGTTTGTGGTTTTGTTTGTTTATTTCTTTGTTGGGTTTTTTTGTTTGGGTTTTTTTGGTGTGGTTGGACTCGATGATCTCAAAGGTCCCTTCCAACCATGGAGACTCTGTGATTCTGTGTTGGTGGGGAGGGAGAGCAGAGTTGAGCATAGTTAGTGCCAACACCACCTCAAGCACTGGGTCTTGTCTTTGGCCTCAGGCAGATTGATGGGGTGAGCTCCAAGCCAAGCAGGGAAGCACATCCAGAGGCACCTAGTGTGGTGGTCCTGGGTACAGGAGCAATATGCTTGCACTGGGATATCTCTGTGACTGGTTGCAAAGCCTTGCTTCTCAGCTGAGCTGAGCTAATTCAGATGTGGCATCACACAGCCGTGTCTCTGCTTCTTTTGGGACGGAGCTGGTGTGTTCATACAGGGTCACACTGCACTTGTGGATGTCCTAGCACCGTTCACTGCCTGCAGAACACCCCTAGATCCTGCACTGATAACCTCCTTGACCTTTTTTTATCTGCTTTCACAACCTCAGTATCCGTAGTGATGCTCTGAGAGAAGCTGTAGTGGTTGAAAAGGCGAGTAGGTGGACTAAATTTAGGCAGGCTGCTGAAAAGTGAGGTTTTGGTCTTTTGGGGCTTGCTGTGAGCTTTATCTAGCCAAATGTAAGAATCTGCAGTGCAGCTGTAGGTGCCTACATCTGAGCATGTTGTCTAGGTTCCCCTTATAACCAAAGGAGAGTGGTCAGTTTATCTTGTCCTGAGATAGTTGTGAAAAAATAGGTCCAAAATTACTGTTTTTCTCTTTTGATTCTGAGGGAATCTACACAGTCATCTCAGGTGTCTGTATGGCATTGCAGTCACCTGTCTTCAATCAGACAATTCTCAGGCTTATTCAAGTAAATTTTGCAGAACATGTGTAGCCATACCCTTTAAGATCCACACCACATATGGTAAATAATGAAAGTATCAGCTCATATCCATGCCTGCTCTTTTTTCTCATTTCTCTTCCCCGCTCTTTCATCTGCATTCAATTTTATTTTGTTAGACTTTAATTTGCGAGACTGATGAATCACTTTCTCCGTGGTTAGTGCTTGCTCATGGCTCATTTGTAGATGGTACTGATTGCAACTTTATATGTAGGATTTGGTGGAGTGGGAGGGGAAGCATGTGCACAGGATTTAAACTTCTTCTTGCAAACATTTTCTAGGCCACCACCCTGATGTCTCGTGACCCAGCAGTGGTTTGCAGATGGAAATTGAAGGCAGGCACAGAGGACCCTCTTGTGCACCCCAGGAAACTGAAGCCATTGCTCACTAATTTACCTGTCCAGCTCATTGGCACAGAGCAAGTTGTGCTCTGAGGACATGTATCTGTGAGTCCTAGTTCATTTTTTGCTTGATACAGCTTTTTAAAGCACACTGCTAGGGGTATCGGGGCTGAAAATGTTGCCAAGGACATTCCTTCCTCTGTTTCACTGCACATTAAAGCAACGTTGGTGGATAGAGCTAAAGCAGACAAGCCAGGAAACTGTTAAAACACAAAGACATTGGCACTGAGCTTTACTTTTCTCTGTCAGAGCGAGCTGATTTCACACACGCGACCCTTTAAACCAATAAATCAATGGCAAACTCGTGACCTTATTTGCTGTAATGAATCAGTTGTATTGCCGTGTTCTGCAGCGTATCAAACGGCAGCAAATCTGGTTTCACTGGCCAGTGCACTCTGCCTGCTTCAGTGCTGCACTGAAGCTCTGTTGAAAATAAAAAATGCATGTTTAAGCTTGATAAGGCATATCAAATATTCACATTTGTTACTCAGTGGGTACTTGGTACGGTTCGATACCAGCCAATGGAAATAGTAAAGTTGCGCTATCTCTGAATTTCCTATCTAAAATTTAGATATGGCATTTGAAATGTTTCAAGATTACAAAAAAATCTCTAATGGGTTTTCCCAGGAAAAAAATGCAATCAGTTAATGAATGGTGGCACTGAGGTGCTTTTATTGGCTTGCTAGCCAAAAGCTCGAGCTGCCTTCTTGGAGTAGTGTGTAGTGCACTCCTGAAAAAGACACCAACATCCCGAAGTTGGAGCTGAGGGTTTGCTTGCAGGATCTTGTGTGGCACTTGCCAGAGTAGTTTTTCACCAGTCTCTGGGTATCCGCCTGTACCAAAGACTCTAAAATCACAGAATTGTAGGGGTTGGAAGGAGACCTTTGGAGATCATCTAGTCCAATCCCCAGTGAAAAGCTGAAGGAACCTCAATTTATATTTCTGTGAAAAGCTGAAGGAACCTCAATTTATATTTCTGTGAAATCAAAACAAGTACTGTTTAATGTGTTTTGTGCTAGGCTGTGGACTTCTCTATCACACTGTAGGTCTCCATGAGCTCATCCCTACCTAGAAATGGCTCTGGGAAGGTGATTATGCTTCTGAAAGTCTGCTTACTCTCATCAGAGCAGTGGCACTTGCAGCACCGTCCTTTAAAATGATGTGGTTCATTCCCTTCTTAGTGTCAAGCAAGACGAGTGTTGATCTATAATAGTTATACTCTCTAGGAGCCCTAGTCATGGATAAAAATCGTTGTAAAAGAGTATAAAAAAAAGCATGACGATAAAAAAAAAAAGGCACGATAAAAAAGCGTGATAACTATTCCTTGCTTATTGGCTGCAAAATGAAAGGTGCTTTGGGCTGGATTCAAGTCAAGATGTCAAGTGCTGACATCTAAAACCTTGATGTGACTGTCTAAGTTTTCTTGGCTCCATCCATAGCCAGTGGGGAGAAACAATTGTAGGGCATCACTCATTTCATTCTAAGCAGGGTGCTAATACAGATGAGGTGAACTTCACCCTGAAAATGCCCGTTTCTTCCCATTAGCTATAGAGGTGGCCAGAGCAACCAGCTTGGACATTGGCCATCTGTTCTGCAGATGTCTAAAGTTGGTGGGGATTGAATCCCGCTGTGGTATCTTTTCTCCTTCTGTGCACTTCTGCAAGGGTAAAATCTCCACAACCTGCAGGTATTGACAGCTTCTTGTTGAAGTGCACATGGAAGTTTGCGTGAACAAAATAATTCCTGATTGTTGAAGCCGGGAGCAGTGCCCCGAAGCATTTCCCACTCTGTTTCTCGTATCTAGAAAGAGGACACATGAACAATCTAGACGACTTGAACCAGGAGATTTTATTTAGTCCCTTGGCAGCTCTTTCATTTTATAACCTAAGCTTAGCTTAAGAAATCGTCTAGACCACAAAACAATATAAAATATCATCTTTTAAAATTTTACTGGTCTTCGGACCCCCTTCCTTCTCCTTGCCCTCCCCCCAGATTTACAGCTTAGACCTTTACAGTCCACGATAGACATTTAGCTTAAATTTGAGATGTTGGTATGATTCATTGCTGGCCCTCTGAGCACAACCCTGTAATGTTGCTGGCAGCAAACGGTTACTGTTCTGCCTCTTGAGAGCAGCTAAATTTCAACGATGTGGGAAATCAACTCTTAATATCCAGCTTTCAAAGCTCAGTAAGATCTGTGTTGAAGTGTTATTATGTAAATACAAGTCCTTTTTATGTCTGCAAGGTAACCGTATGGAGGCGGGCAGTATTGGCCTGCTTTGCTTTTCTATATGGCATTAATTATAACGCAGTAGCCCGTTTTCCATGCGCTAAGTCACACGGATAACCAAATACCACGGTTAATTCCCTTCATTCGTTGCTCTGAAAGTCTCTGCCAAATATGAAACATGTGCTGTGCACAGTTCCTGCAGAGGGGCAGGTGGCTTTCTGAAGGGATTGCTTAAGATGTGCAGGTCAGGAGACCTCTGTGAGTGTGGGAACTGACCCGCTGCGCTACGGAGACCTGGAACCTCATCTTGAAATGTTGGTGAAGCCCAGAACATCAGTTTGAGATCTGAGGTCTTGAGAAAAATGCCCAGTTGGGTGGAACAGGGTTGGAAGGGACCTCAAAGATCATCAAGTTCCAACCCCCCTGCCATGGGCAGGGATACCTCCCACTAGAGCAGGTTGCTCAAGGCCCCATCCAGCCTGGCCTTGAACCCCTCCAGGGATGGGGCATCCACAACTTCCCTGGGCAACCTGTTCCAGTGTCTCACCACCCTCATAGTAAAAAATTTTTTCCTGATATCTAATCTGAATCTTTTTTCTTCCAATTTAAAACCATTTCCCCTTGTCCTATCATTACCCTTCCTGGCAAAGAGTCCTTCTCCAGCTCTTCTATAGGCACCCTTCAGGTATTGAAAGGCCGCTATAAGGTCTCCCCGGAGCCTTCTCTTCTCCAGGCTGAACAATCCCAGCTCCCTCAGTTTGGGGGAATTGCTTTACTCCTCCAAACCCAATACAAGATGATGAGTTCTCCAGAGCAGGGGACCATCTCTTCATGGCTCTTGTGCACAGGAGCATAATGAGATACTCTGGATCTTGGGGACCACGACTGCTTGGTCTTGGTGTGGGTTCCTTAGGTGCTGCTGCAATATGGATCCTAAAAGTGGCAAATGAGTTATTGAGCTGCGTGACCTGGCATCCAGGTTTCTCTGAGCGGTGCCAGCAGAGAGGGCAACAGCAACCTGGTAACGAGGCTGTCGGTAACGTGATAGAAATAAGCTGTTTTCTTCAGATTCCATTTTTGCAGCTACATTTCTGCGTCGCTGCGTTCTGTATTATTATCAGCACTGTGGGCTCCTTCTTGCTTGCTGCGATTTGATTGGAATTTGATGGAACTTAAGCGGGTTTTTTTTTTCTGCTTTCATTTGTAAAAAGCAAAAAATACATTTCTATGAAATGTGAATGCAATCCGTAATAGAAATCTGTACTAATAGAAGAGGTGGTACAGCGAGCGTATGAAAGTGTTCAGATTTGGAGCTGGAGAAAGATAATAGCTAATTGTCTGAACAATTATTTCTTTATTAGATAATGAGACTTGCCGAAATTGCTAGTTGTATAAATGAGACATCCTGCATTATTGATCAAGCTTCTTTGTTTTAGCTGCACTGGAAGTATACGTTTCACTCTTACACGGCTATTTATCAGATCTAAACCTGACATCCAGTGATCCATTCATATGGTGATTTTTTAATTATTTTTTGAATGAAGAAAGCTAAATACTGAAATATGTTTCAAGTAAGCCTGCATTATCTATCTCTCATGGACTACCCTTAGGGTGCAGGAACTCACTGACATCATCTGTTAGATCAGTAGTGTCTAGTCTAGTGTTTTACCTCTGTCTGATAATAAGCACTAACAAGCCTGGTTACTTCAACTGGACAACATTATACGTAAGAGGTATAGCCCTTCCTGACCTTGTGAGCTGGTTTAGTCATTATATGAGGTGTAGTTGCTTTTATTAATTAAAAGTAGAGAAAAAGAATATTGAAATACAATCTCTAAAGCTCTTGAGGTCAAACCTACACGTTAATGACATTTTGTTTGCTGTTCCACAGTGCTGTGACAGTTGTAATATTATCTATTCTAATTTTGCTCAAAGGAATTGGATTTCAAATAAACCTATTCCAAAAAGAAGCATGAAACCAGAGCTAAACAGAAGCCATCATCCTGTTAGTACTATAAGTTGCCTAATAACATGCCATGATTAAACATTTTGACCTTGACAGGTTACAGTAAAAAAGGGGGGGAAAGTATATGCATTCCTTATAATCTTCGTGTTTTTCTTCAGAGGCACAATTTTTACTTAGCTTTGGTGAAATAATGATCCTTGCACATATTTCTGAAGTGCCATCGTCTGTAATATTAATCCCTTTAAAAACAAAAAAGGATATGTATTAGTGAACCCTCTTTACACTATGGTTTTAGAATAGGAGAGGCTTTGCAGTCAATTATTTATGTGCAATAAGTACTGAAAGCCTTATTATCTCAGAGTAATCAATGTTTGGCTGAAGCTTGAGAATGCTAATAGCTAATTTTAAAAGTCCTGATCCAGTGTCATTTGAAATAATGGCAGAACTCCTATTGATTTTAAGCGAAGGAGGATGAGGCCAAAAAGTATTGCTTTGAGAGAGAATTATTTTAGATAATCAGTAGAAAACATCTGTAAAAGAACAGAGAACTTGACTTGCACTCTCCACATAATGCGGTATGAGGTATTTCAGCAGACGGGAGCTCTTGACTTCAAAAGGGTGTATATCTGTATTTTCTGTTGCCTTGGGGAGCCTTGTTTAAGTGTTTATCTACAGAGCTGGTGTTACTGTCTCTGGGAACAGATGGATGGCAACTGGAAAATTTATGAGCCAACTGGGAAGGAGTAGGGAGACTCGGCAAAATACTGAAATACCTGCATACCTTTTTGTTGAACACTCGAGTTATTTCTTTTTTCCTTGAATCCCCAGCAATTTTTTCTTTCCAGGATATGCTCTCGCTCATTCTGGTGGGGCCTCTCCCTGTTATCTCTTTTCAGCAACTCTGATAATTCGCCTGCGTCAGTGCGGAGCAACTCCTGGTACGTGGGAGCCTCTCTCCTCCTGGGACGCTTGGAAGATAACAGGGGAAATGAAGGAAGGAACCACCCAAAACACAAAAGATAGTACCAGGGCTTCAGGATGCCTTCTGATGCAGGGTCTGGTGCAGGGTCTCGCACTTGTGGGTGCTGTGTCAGCTTATAGGGCAGGGCTGGACAAAGATGCCCAGGAGATACTCGCAGATTGCAAGAGAGAAGGAAAGAGGGGTTTCTGGCCTTCAGGGAGCCAATTCCATTCTCAGGCTGGGGGCTGCTGTTTTCTGAGTTTGCACAAATGATGAAGGGTGGATTTTGGCTACATTTGGAGGAAGTTCTGAAATGTGATTTAATTATTAGTGTTATTAAAAAAATAAATCCTCCAGAACTCAACCTGCTTGCCCATCCAAGCCAAAAATGCCATCAGAACTTCATTGTAAAGGTTGTTTCTTCGCCTTTCCTTATCTCCAAAGAATGGGAAAACCAAGAAAGAAGGCAGGAATGGTTCTGATGAATACAGCAGTGTTTAAACAAAAAAGTCGATCTGCTCTGTATGTCTTTTCTGCTGGGGTAAGGCATAGCAAAGCTTGTGTTGCCCTTATTAAAAGTAGATAGACTCTATTTAATAGTGCTAATCGGTGACCACACTTGCAGGGTGTGTGTCTGTTTATTCATTAAGTGGAGTTGCTTTTGAATGGAAGAGTTTATTTTCTGAAGCAAGGGAGCACTTCTCCATGATTTCCTGAGCGTGCTGGGGGATACTCAGCACTGTCGGTGCTGAGTGGCAAAGTAGAAAAGCTTTCCCCTGGCGAGGAAGAGGCAGCATCAGGAAGCAGCCCGTACATAAGCAGATATCACTTAAGTAGGGAAGTAGGACAGACACCCTGAGACAGTGTCTGGCAAAGCAAGGGAAGAGACATGAACTCTCCTTTCCAGAGAAGGAGCTGTAGGGACTCAGCTCCTAGAAAAGAGCCCAAAGTTCTCAAACTCCGTAATATTCAGGTGCTGAGCTCACACTGATTTTTCAGTCTTAACGGGTACTATATTTAGGTTCGCTTATGCTCCTTTCATAGAGTCCCAGTCCAATTTAGAAACACAGTGGCCTCAAAGAACCTTGAAAATTTTAGCATTGTTGCCTTTTCCCACCTCAGAATGGCTTTTTTTCTCCTCCTACAAATAAGAAACATAGTAATCTCAGTGAAGCATATTCGATGGTCCAGTTTGGTGTATATATTTCCCTATCTTTTCATCCGTTTACTTAAATAGTGTAGCAAAAAAACTGTGAGAGTATTGCTAAGTGATTTAAGAATACCTTGTTTAATAAACTAGAGGGTGTTTTTTTTTCCCCCTATCTAAAACAGTGAGCCACATTCTCTCATTTCTCGTTCAGTCACACATTAAGACAGATTTGACCAAGTATTTTTAGTTGGAGATTTGGAGCGGCTAAAGTAAGAAATCCTCTTAATAAAAATAGGAGCTTTTTTTAAACTATCTTTTATACCATTGTAATTCCATTGACTTCACAAGATTTATTCCTAATACATTTTGATAGGAAAAGACTTCCAGGTTGTGGGCATTTTTATTTTTCTTTTACACTGTGGGGGTAACATTGTCACTGTGCTCGAGTCTTTCTAATGAAAAACTACTTTGTATCCTTTCCTTTTTACTAGTTGATGATGTACTACAATGTTTAGGCAAATAAGTACCAAATATGAATATACAATACATTAATTACTTATTTTACTCATGATAAAGATAATTTTTTGGGTTTTGTGAAGCATCACAAGTCATCCTGGGTTTCCTGTAGGACTGGAAGCTGGGCTGAGTATGAAATGGGCAGGACGGAGACAAGTCAGAGGCACTCTATAAACTTCAGCAATTTTCATCAATTTTGCTTAGAATGACAAGAAATATTAAGCTTCAGTCTTCCAAAGGAACATTTTGCAGTAAACTATGTTTACCAGTAGCTTTCAAATTTCAACTTTATGCTTTTGTTATTAAATGAAGCAAGATTGTAGGGAGAGAGACTTTTTTTTTTAAATTTTATTAATTTATCTTTTATTACACCAGCTCATCTTGTTGGATAAAAGCCAGACAAGCTTCCAGGTACAGAAATCCATCTTCAGTTTTGAAACAGAAGCCAATTTCAAGCCAAGGGGACAATTGTTTTGAGTTTAACTTTGTTATAGCGATCAGCTGAACAAATAGAAGAGAAAAAGGTGTTGGACACCTCGAAGCAGATGAAGACCTTAGTGAAGGTAGAGGTTGTGATGAGGTTGTGATAAATATGTCTGAAATAGCTAACAGAATGCAGGGGTGCTGCTGCTGTTAAAATGAGAGATGATTCAAGGGACAAGAAAACTGAATGGCAGAAACCCAGACAGGTGCGATTCACCAAATCCCAACTCTACACTGAAGATTTTGGAAGAGATTGATTGAATCGTGAATCAAATCCTCATTTTCATAAGAAGACAAGAAACTGTAGGGGTGCCTTTCAATATCACGTCTCCAACAGTGGCTGACAAAATGTAGGTGAGAAAAAAGTAATTTCAAGCCTTTGGACACTTAAGAGTTGCTTAAAGCTATAAAATTTGTCAATCTCTAAGGGCAGGACAGTGAGCAGTCCAAGCTCACTGGGCTCTCAATGGTGAAAAATGGGCACACTGGAAAAGTGACCTAATCTTGTATAGAAATAGGTGTTATTTCTCTCCTTTGACTCTAAAGGCAGTCAGAGTAACTCAGGTTTAGGCAGTGAACTTCTGAAGTGAACTTCTGACATCTGAAGTGAATTTCCCTCAAGTCTCCAGGGCTTGAATACACAACAGGGCTGCAGGAATGGCCTTGAGCACCCACCCGGGAGTGTCTGCTTTGCCAGGGCATGTTCCCAGTCGCTGTTTGGATCTGCACCTCCCTTTTGGGAAGGGAAGGGTTGCGTGGATGTGAACTTGGCTGTGCCACTTGGCCTCGGTGCCAGGAGGCAGAGTGGGACCTGGCTTATTTAGCCAGCATTGACGCAGGCGCTGTCACTTGGAAATGAGGACTTACGAGTCCCTAAGCCTTAAAAATCTACACCCCGGTGCTGTTTTCAGAAATGCCTCCATTGCATTAGCTTTAGTCTGGAAACAAAATGAGATCGTGCCAGAAATTTTGTCTTTAAAAGGTAATCCTTCTATATTTATCCATGCATTCATTCTCTGGGCATTAATTTCAAACGGAGATTATTCTTTTAAATGTTTATGTAGATCTCTGCTGATCTTTATTTTATTATTCTTTGCTAAAACAACGCTATTGCTGAAGAAGTTTTTTATGGTTTTGGTTTTTTTTAAAAAAATATTATTCTCCAGTTTGATAAGAAGCATTAGAAAACCTTAGTAACTCTTCCTTTTTTTAAAAAATGAGATTCTGTTCCCTGAAAACTGCAGCAAATGACTGGATGCTCGGTATTTGAGTTCCCCAGGAAACTCAGGCAGCACTGAGTTTGTGCTCGCGAGCTGACCTTTCTTTCGTTATATAAGGAAAAAAACCAATCTTTATGAAAGTCAAGTCAAAGATAAGATCAGCACGGTGGGCTGGTAATTACATAAAGTAATGTTCAGTCATTAGATAAAACGTACAGTTGATCCTATGGCTTAGGTGTGGGCGAGGAATATGATCTAGCTTTACTGGTATAAAAGAAAGATGCAACTTTTTCATGCATCAGTTTCAGGAACGTACGTCGGAGCATCAAGAACAGCTCACCTTTAAATGCCATCCTGCAGTTTCTCAGCTGTCTGATTTATTCTTGTTGAACAAGGGAGGTAATATATTTTCAAATTTTTGTTGCTGTGATAGAGGGAAAATTACATAGGTTTTTTGACATTCTCTTTCCTTTTCTTCCTAAAGTTTTCTTCTTCCAATCTGTCAAAGTTTTTAGTTTGAAAACTAACTCCAGATGTTGCATTGATTAGTTAAACTAACTTTGTAAGTAAGAGAAAATTAGGTTCTAGTATTGTAATGCAGCTAAATGGTGATATTTTGTTATTTCTGATTGCATCCATTAATGCTTTATCAGTAACAGTATCAGTATCAGTGTTTTTCTCCTGATCAATGGTATTGCTGCCAAATGTCAAATACTGCACAATTTGTGGTATTAATGCATGTTTTGGAGTCTTTAAATTGCCAGCCATGATTAAATATGTTAAGGGAAGGGAAGAAAAAAAAAATGTGAGTCAAGTTTTCTTAGTCTTCAGTGGTTTTCTAATACTGTTTACGTGACACACAGCTGCAAGAGAAGCGCTGGCAGTTGTAGTTCGTCGTTGCTGTGACCCAGCTGTATCTCATGGCCGAGCATCCCAGAAAGAAATGAGGGTACCCGAACAGAGAACCTGTTTGCAAATACAGATCATTGCCTGTCTTGATGATGGTAACTGATTACGTGGTAGCAGATTTACAGAAAAAGACAAGATACTGTAAATAGTGAGGTGAGACTTAACTGCTGGGGAAGACTTAAAATTACCATCTTTCTATACGAGCTGCTGGAATTCATACATTATATAATGCTCCAGTAGCTTAAGGAAGGTAATAATTAATAGAGCGAAGTAAAAGCTTCCTTTGATCTGAAGGTGAGATGAAATGAGTAGTGTAGACCCTCAGTGGGTTAGCAGCATGGGGCACAGTCAAAAAAAACAAGTAAGACCATCAGGCAAAATGGTTGTTGTGTTGGAAGAGTAGAGGAGATCACATCTGGGTTTCATTGACGGGTGTCTTTGGTGGTTTTGGTATGAGCCTGACAGTCTGGCTCAACAGAAGAAGTGCAAAACTGCAATTTCAATTCCCCTTTTGGTTAATGTCATTTAAAAAACTTCTCTCTGGGATTGCCTCTAACCCTGATAATGTACCAAATTGTATCATTATGTGTTAGAAAGATTAGGATGGAGAATGCCACTGTGCCTTCAGCAAAGAGCATGAAATCACAGAATAATCAATCAAGGGTTGTGGCATTATTCCTGAGGCTGACATCTTATTGGAGCTGTTGGAACATCTAGTCTATCAAAAGGGTCAGGATGATGTGGAAAGAGGTCATTTGGAAAAGCCTGTCTATCTTCTCCTGCTGGTCCATGAGCCCTTCCAGCTGGCTCCTCACACTCTGGGGAATGTCCCCTTGGATGGAGCAGGGCTTGACATTAAACTGTGGGATTGTGTCTCCGTGCAGGCAAGTCTGCCAGCAGTCACACCCCCTCTATGGGGCTGGAAGGAGCATATGCAGTAAATAACCTTAAAAAAACCCATATTTACTGGAGGGAGGGATCCAGCTAATTTATTCAGCGCAACTCCATAGGTGCGACTGAGCTCAGTTCAGTTCCCAAAATGTTTGGCAGGACCATAGGAGGCTGTGGGTCTAAATGGTGTGAAGGACCACCTTTCTCCTGCAGCCACAGGTTACTTTTGTTGAGGGAACCGAGCGCAGCTGCTTCTCAGAAACCCGAGAGCCACGTTCAACGCTCCCATGGGGTTACTGTGTTTACAGCATCCCCTTTCCTTTTCTACCTGTTGACTAACATCAGAAGACTATTTCTTGGACTTGGATAGGTTTTTGGTAAAAGGCCAGGCAGAGATGTATAACTACAGGTTGCATTCAGCCTACATACATACATACATTGAACTGGCTTTTTGATACCTCTTCTGAATGCTTCTTTCCAGTGCTTCCACAATTGCTGCCATTTTTTTTTTTTCTTCCTGTTCATTATCAGCTGCTTTTAACTCCTTTATCCTCTGTTTTCTGCCAGCATGGGCTGACTCGCTGGGCAGAAGAGAGGGAGGAGGCGAAGTTACCCCAGGCACCCAACCCTTGCCACCAATTAATTGCAACCTCATTGACCTCTTAGTCGTTCAGTTTAGCAGGGCTTAAGATCAGTCTCTTACCTCTAGTTTTTGCTGTCTTAATTAGTAAGAGGCTTATTGCCACTCTCGTGCCTTCATTCATTGCATTGGTGAGCATTACTCATCTGTCTTGCTCATAAACTTTGTTTCTTTCCACTTTGCTAACCCCAGTCAGGCCGGAGCCATGTTCTTGTCATCCTGCCTTTGGCCTTGGTCTCATCTGCCTGGGCACGATGTTTTTCTGATTGCTGCAAGGATGGTTTTGTTTCCTGGTTTCAAAGCTACCTTGTAGGGCTGGTGCTCCACTGCCATCTGAACGGCTGCCTTTGATGAGCACGTTGTACATCTGTTGAATCAATGAACCAACAGCTGCTGACCTGTGGGTACCAGCCTCACGTCCCAGTATATCTCTGGGAATTTGTGCAGCAATGGAGCATCCCTCTGCTAATCAATATTCTCATTGCCCACATCCCAGTGCTCTGGGTTCACTCTCAGATAATGATACCGGGTAAGTGGCTTCACTCCTTGGTCCACCTCAGGTTTGCTTCTCCCTCCAGATGTGAGAAGGCATTATCTGAAGATTTGCATCGTTGTGGTAGTCCTTGCAGCAATTCTGCTGCATAGGTGCAAAATCTGCAAAGAAGCAAGTTTCTATTATGTGAAAGCTATCTTTGTTTAGTTATACTTAATTTTCTACTGTCTTTCCTGGTTAGGGTTGGCATTTCCTTCTCTGGTCAGTCTAGCATGCTTAAATAACCTCCACACCAAATCTCAAGATCAACTTATTCGTTGCTGGCATTATTGTCCTTCTCATCACCACCTCACTTTTAGAAGTATTTGGGGCCACAATTTGATCTGTCCCTGGAGAACATCTGTCACAGGGTAGCAGCATTGACTGGTGTATTTGGAAGAAGAGAAGTTCTTAAGTAGTTAGATTGAATGCTTTTTTATTTTTTCTTTTTTTTTTCTTTGCTTGCTAAGCACAGTAGCTCTCAGTATCTAAAATGTATATGTCAGTGTTGTCAGCCTGGGGCTTTATCCCACACATCAGTCATTAGCACATCATGCTCCTGTGTGACACGTTCAGTCTTTTAAAGTCAAGGGATCAGGTCCTCTACCAAGGCACAGGAGAAACTTTTCAAAAGATCCAGTTGCAAGATGCTGATGATGCCATCAGTGCTGCAGCTCAGGCACAGCCCAAACAAGTGGTGGGTTAACTCCAGGCACTGCTTGGGGGCGTGACTGCAGAAGTGGAGACATCTGCATGATCAGATAAGCTTCCTGAGAAGGCAGGTAAAGAGTTTGGAGATTGGGAGCGGGTGGCTTGGGATGCTGCCCCAGGGTGCTTGGCTGAAGCTAGCCATTGCCCAACACCCTCTCACGAGCCATGCTCAGCCCAGAATCCCTCACAGGGTGATCTGCAAGGGCAGGGAAAGCCCCCCTGCTGAAATAAAAAGACCCTGAAACTCTGTCCTCCAAGGCAAGGCTGTGCGAAGGAGCGCTGCTGTCCCTGTCACCTCCACAGGCTGCCCGGTTTGGGGATTTCATACTTCAGCATCCTTTTTATGGCTCTTTTCTTCGTGGACCCAGTTACTTCACCATGGGATATAAGTAATTGCTGTTTATTTCTAAAGGAAGGGCTCAGGTCTGCGCTCTGGAAGAAAATAATTTTTAAGGGGGAAATTCTGTTTTCTGAGTGAGAGGCTGGGCCAAAACGGTCTTTGACTGAGCACAATGAAATTGTCGCTTCAATACGGAGGCTTAGTGCTTGAGAAGGAAGGTTACAAACTTCATGATTAAAATATTGCTTTTTAATACTGACAGGAGCAGAAGTGAGGTTCAGTATTTTGTTTTCTTTCATCTTCTCCATAAGTATTTATTGGCTTTTTCCAGTCTACCGTAAATACTAGGCAGTTACGACATTTGAATTTTATGTGCTGTTGGTTTATGTTAATATTCAGAAAAAAAAATAATTGTTAAGGCTAGAAAGAAAGGCACGTTTTTGTTATTGTGATGATATCAATTTTCTGAGCCTATAAAATGCACATCAGTACACTGCATTTTCAGTTTCCCATCCCAGTTCTGGATTGCCTCCGTTACTTGCACCGAATGCTGTATCAGTGTGTAGCCTAGATACTGGTACTGTACCCAATGTCCTTTAAAAATGTGTGGTTTTGTATTTTCAGACACACCATGGATTGCTACAGGAAGTATGCAGCTGTCACTTTGACCATTTTGTCTGTGTTTCTGCATCTTCTTCATGCTTTCCCAGATGGAGAGTTTCTCATGCAGGGTAAGCTGCTTTCAGCATTCAGAAATAGGACAATTGTCCATGAAGAGTATTAAACTTTCACGTGTTGTACAAATGTGGCCATATATCTTATCGTTCAGTTGCATTTATTGACACTGAGATATGAAGGTGTAATAAATCAAGATAATTTTGCTAGGAGTGTACTTCCTATTTCTTCTCTAAACTTGATTTCTCCAGGTCAAAAGTCTCTCAGATGACCGTGCCCTCATGTTGACATGGATGATCTTAATCCTTGAAACATTATTGAATTTGGTTTCTTGTTCTCCTGAGATCTAAATGGCAACATAACATCAGGAACAGCAGAACCAGGGCTTCTTTTCATAATATGCAGAATGTTTATATGTTCTTCTGTAGATCCCAGAGTATGGGAAGTTGGTGGTGTAGCATTCTTCAAAAGAGGCATGTTAGGAAGATTTTAGAGGTCTTTTGGAGGTTGTTTTTTTATTCTTTCTCAAACTGAATATAGAAAAATGTGAGCTGCAAAATTCTCAAAACTCTTGATAACAGAAGTCTTGCCTGAGAACTGGCAATGCCTAAAGAAGTGCTACAAATCCTGCTGGACCTATTTAACTGTCTGTTGTCAGCAGGAAGTTTTCTAGGGACAGCTAGTGTGGTAGACATACAAAAAGCCCTCCAGAGCTGTCAACAAAATTAAATTAGAAAACCAGAAAAGATACAGTAATGCTTGTGCTTTACCTAGAAAGCCACACACTAGTTTTACAGCCAGTGAGTGTTGTGGAGTTGAGGGACACTAAAGAGGGGAGCTTTGGTGTCTGCACTTGTCTGTTCTGCAGATGTCCAGCAGGAGAATGTGTTTTCTCTTACCCCCTACACTTTCCCTTTCTTTTTGAAAATGAAAAAGTACATCTGGAGACCAAGTAAAAGTCTCTTCTTTACTCTTCTCTACTTTTGTGGCAGGTTGTCCAGAGTGCAAGCTAGGGGAGAACAGATTCTTTTCCAAGCCAGGAGCACCCATTTACCAGTGCACCGGGTGCTGTTTCTCCCGGGCCTATCCCACCCCGATGAGGTCCAAGAAGACCATGCTCGTTCCAAAGAACATTACATCAGAAGCAACGTGCTGCGTAGCAAAGGCTTTTACCAAGGTGAGGGTGTGAATGAGACCTGTTTAATCATCTTTAAGATGCAATGTTTAGCTGAACCAGTTAATATAAAAGAATATGGTTTGGCTGGAGGATATTGGCAAGATATTTGAGGGAAACGTACTTGGCATTTATCTCCTTTGCACTTGGGTTCTTTCTTTTTTTTTCGAAAGAGGAAATTGAAGTGTCAACCAGTACTGAGTGTGATACTCATTTGGGATGTGGAAATTGGTGCAGTGTCACTGACTTCAGTGAAACGACTGTGACTCATGGCAACCAAAGTTCTGGTGGTGGACTTGTCCCCTTGTTTCTAACTCTCGGCGATGTACATCCACCCTATTAATGCTATGCAGTGTGTACTTGTTTCTAATTACTCATTTTCTTTGCATTTTTCTTGCATAGGCAGGAGTTCTCTGGGAAGGTGGCTGGTCAATACTATCAATTACGTAGATGGGAATGAGGGACCAAAACCATCTGTGCTCGTTAGATTAATTGAGGTTGTGTTTACTTTTAATAGAATAACCAAGAGGGAACTGTAAACGTGTGCAACTACTTGGAGCATTTAGCACTCTCATCTGGAAGGCTGTCTTAAAGAGAGAGTCTGCTAAAGCTAATTATTTTGGGAGTGATTCAGCTCCAGGTGAAGAAACCTTAAATTTGATGTTAAAACTGGTGAACTAGTTGAAACAAGCTAAAGTGTCTGAATCAGGCTTGTTGAGTGTGTAGTTACCACTAGTTACCCACTCACAGATTTGGTGCCATTTGAGATACCCTGGGGGACTCCAGACATCTGCGTATGGCTGGCAGACACAGGATATGTAAAAAACCTTCTGGAGTGGCAGCTGGAGGCTTGGTGGGATCTCCTCTGACATCTCTGGCAAGCTGGCAATCGAGAGCTCTGTGTGCACAGAACAGAGTGCTGGGTCTCCACTGGTTGTGATGAGAGCCTACAGCTGAACCCATCCTGGCTCTTCATCTGAGTAGAGCATAGACCTTTTTATAGACCACCAACATTATACTTGTCCCGAGGCAGCAACTAGAATTTGGTTGAGACTTAAAGTAAAGATGACTCATTGTGTCTGGGGTCTCCATTTTTGTAATCCCCATGAGAAATATTTTTTACTGATTTTTCATGGATTGGTTACTTAACAGTTTTTGAAAACTAGACACTTAAGGAAGTGCCAAATTAAGGACACCAAACTACGTCACTATGCATGTTACTGTCTAAAACCTTCTCTTTATGGCTCTGAAAGCCACTGATGATGCAGCTTCACAGGTAGGCGTTCAGAGGCTATTCTAGTACACATACCCTAAAGAGCCTGTGCACCTTGTGGTTAAGAAAAGGTTTTCAGACCTCTTTGACTTGAGAATGCTTGCTTTACTGTGTAGCTAATCCTAATTATTTGTTATACGTGTGTGTTTTCTTTTTTTTTTAAGATTACCCTTAAGGACAATGTGAAGATAGAGAACCACACAGATTGTCACTGCAGTACCTGCTACTATCATAAATCCTAAAGCCTGTCCCTTTGTTATTGACCAAGGACAACGGTGAATGGAATATTTGTTTTTCAGCTTTTGTTGCACCATTGTGTGAAATCTTATGTTTTCTGGTCGAGACATTGGGTAAACCTTTGAATAAGATGGATGGCTGTTTTATTTCTTCTTTGCTTCTTCATGCATTTAAGTAAGTTTAATTATTTCCATTAGGGATAAAGTACAGCACTTGCATGACAACTGAAGGCTTGATCTATTTTTAAAATAAACTGTAAGTTAAATCATCAATGTTTCTTGAAGAAAAATGATGATTTAATAGCTTAAAACAAAAACAAAGATTCTGCTGCAGTTAATTTATAGATTTCTTTTTTTTTTTGTGGGAGAGGGAGGGAAGGAGGAAGGGAGGGATGGAAAAATGGACAGAAAAAGAAGCAATAATTTCCCCTTATTCATTTAGTGATTAGATTTTTGTGAAGACTCAACGTTTTGTTTCTCCTGTTTCTCTTCTGTTTTTTCTTTACCTTGTGAGCAGAAAGTTTAACAGTATATCACTTATGTGTGGTGCTCTGTCTTTCTGTGTCATCTTTTGTTTTTCTTTGAACTCAATCTCCTCCCGTATAGATAGATAAATGAGTGCACAATCAGACATTATAAAGAATTGTACAGTTTCATGTAACAGAGGAGTGGTATGACAGTATTAGCTGTTTAAGGTATGCCTGAGCAGCGTGGTATAGGGCTTTATTATGTTCTGGACTCAGATATACAAATGGGAAAGGTGGAAAATATGTGTAGGTGAAAGGAGGACCACAGAATCTGTATTTAGAATACATGACCTTAAAATCATAAACAGGGATTTTAGGCATATCCCTTGTTTGGTTGTAGTGGGTCGGACCAGGGTCTCTGGAGGAACTGCTTGCAGATCTGGAGCCTGCCCCACAGGAACTGAAGTGAATGAATTCCCCTGGACTTCACCCTAATATCTGGGGTGAGAACATCAGCCCAGAGGTATGGTCACTGGCTGCAAGGGTTTAAATGTGCTGTCTCAAAAAGCCTCAGATATATCTGAGGGGGATTTCCCTGCAGCAGTTCCTGTGAAGGCAGCAATGGGGCTTCTAATAGGGACAGGGAAGGTTGCCTGGGGTCAGGCTGTGAGGGTGGCTGGTCTGTCCTGGGGCATGGCCATGGCTGATGTCTGCTGCAGAGCCAAATGGCTGGAGCAGTTTGGACAAGCCTTCAGGGCTAAGCTGCATTTGAGCAGCTCAAGATCGACAGGATGTAATGATGCTTTAAATCCACTATTTATCCACCTTTCTGACTGTTGGAGTGCAAATCAAGTGCTGTCTTCTAACAATACAGTCATGAGGCTTTGTGGAGAAAACAAGACTTCTCATAGATAGGGGAGTCTTAGAGAAGCATTATTTGGGATATGTCCAGTAAACCTTATTAGCCTGATCTCCGTGCCTTAACGCCCTGATTTAGTCTCTCACCCTTGGGAACCACTGATGTGGTCAAGTCCTGTGTCCTCGTGCAGAATCAGCTGCACTGTGCCATTCCAGTCAGACGTTTTGCCTGACTTGCTCCTGGAAAAAACCTCCAGGGTTATTCCAGAATCTTCCAAGGAGACTGATCTTGTTGCTTCACTTACTAAGGTGGAAAATGTCAACTTTCTGGCAAGTCTTTCCCCTAATATTTTATCTATGTCTCATTTGCTTTGACATTACTTTTGGTCAAAGCATCTGGAGCATCTCTCTGATGAGGAAAAAGCTGAGAAACCTGTGTCTGTTTAGCCTGGAGAAGAGAAGATTGAGAGGGCAATCTTATCGATGCTTATAAATATCTGAAGGATGGGTGTCAAGAGGATGGGGTCAGGCTCTTCTCAGTGATGCCCAGTGAGGAGACAAGGGGCAATGGGCACAAGCTGGAACACAGGAAGTTCCATTTGAACATAAGGAAAAACTTACCTTTGAGGGTGACAGAGCCCTGGAACAGGCTGCCTGGAGAGGTGGTGGAGTCTCCTTCTCTGGAGATATTCAAAACCTACCTGGATGTGTTCCTGTCCAGCCTGCTCTTGGTGGACCTGCTTTGCCAGGGGGGTTGGACTAGATGATTGCCATAGGTCCCTTCCAGCCCCTAGAATTCTGTGATTCTGGGAGAAGGGAGGTAGTTCCATAGGGTGGTCTTTAGGATGAGTTTAATAGCATCAGCAGCACAGGTTTTCACAATGAGAAGTCTGATTTCTCATTCCAGATGATCACTCAAAACATTATGGGAATACACATGGAGCAGCCGCTATAGCTGACTCACAATTCCAAGCTATTGTACAATTTTATTAAACATGATTGATGCGGGTACTTTTGCAGGAGATCCAGGTCCTGGCCTGGGATTTCTGGACAACGAGACAGGAGTGATATGAAGCTGCAAGCTGATTGCCTTTGGGAATGGTATTGCATTTTCTCATAACTTTGACAGGACTGAAAGGGAGAGCAGGGAAGCACGTTCTCTGAAGTTCACTTGAAGGGCAGATGTGCCTTTTCGCCCTGCCAAACTTCTTGGATGACCTCTTACTCAAGTGAGCTCCTCTGGCAATATCAAGTCCTTGCTTGTCTGCCTAAGCCTGTGCTGGCTGCGATAGCGGGTTGGTGACATGACAAAATTCTGTTTGCATCTTCTGAATCAACTTTCATTGTAAAACCATAGAAATACAGTACAAATACTTAAAGGGAGGGTGTCAGGAGGACAGGGCTGGTATTTTCTGAGTGGTGCCCAGTGACAGGACAAGAGGAAATAGGCACAAACTTGAGTATAAGAAGTTCCACCTAAACATGAGAAGGAACTTCTTTACTGTGAGAGTGGTGGAGCACTGGAACAGGCTGCCCAGAGAGGTGGTGGAGTCTCCTTCTCTGGAGACATTCCAAACCCACCTGGACAAGTTCCTGTGCCACCTGCTCTAGGTAGACCTGCTCTGGCAGGGGGGTTGGATTAGATCATCTCCAGAGGTCCTTTCCAACTCCGTATGATTCTATGATTCTATGAAATATTGAAAACCAGCAGTCAACTGGAATGAAACCCAGGCTTTAAAGAAGCCATGGGATGCTGTAGCCCTGTGTCATTCTAGGATGCCTGGTCTCTTTTCCATTCCCAGTGGCTTTTCCCTCTTGCTGGTGCAAAGCCCTTTAGCCATCAACTTCTCAACTCCCTCTCTAAGGTGACCTCGGGCATCAGGAGCTGTGTATTGAGAGGGGCTGTGGAATGTGGCACCATCTGAGCTCTTCTGTTCAGAAGAAGTGACACATCACAGGAAAGTGATAAATTAAACACTAGGATACACAAATCCACCAGCAGGTGACAAGGACAAGACAATAAGACAGACCAGACCTCTTCAGCCCCTGATGGCTGGGCCATTAGTGCTGGCAGGGGGGAGGCAGACAGAGCTCTAACTGGTGGGACTAAGGAGAGGTGTGAAACTTCTTAGGGAGTATCAGAAGGGGCTTGTGGGACTCTGCAAAATGTGTTAAGGGGTGTGTAGAGGAAGGGCCAAAGGTGGAGGAAGGCAGTGATGGGGATCAGGGTGGAGCAAGTGTGGGAAAACAAGGGAGAGGGGTATTAAAGGTGCTGGTTGTGTGTGCAAGCTGCCAGTCAACACGCTTCTCTGCCTGAGCCCTCTGCTTGGTCACTGCAGTCTGTCCTATCTTCTTTTAAAAGAAGTAAAGGATTTAATAGTAAAGGATTTAATATCCTTTACTTAACCTCTTTTGGGGTTTTTTTTCTTTTCCTGGAGAAATCTCACTTTGCCTGAGTGCTGCAAGACCTAAGTGCTAACACCTGGAGAAGGGACCCATAGGTCTTGGTGCCAGCAACTAGAGAGACCAATGTGTAAAGAGGGGTGTAGGTGGCCCCAGCTGGAGGGACTGGGGACCATAAGGCTTGTAGGTCTAGATATCAGCAATGGGAGTGACCAGGGGGTGTGTTTATGTGGGAGAGGTCTGAATAGCATCACCTGTAAGTGGCTAAGTGTGTTTATTTTTCCCCCAGTTGATTGACTCCTGTGTGCACAGGTGTGTGTAATTTGCTAGCAAGCTTCAAGCTGGACTAGTTGGCGAGCAGGAGAAAGCCTGCGACTGGAAGGACTGGAGGTTAGAGCCTGTGTTGGGTAAGGGGACCCAGGGTCTGGGCATGGGTGGACTGAGAAGCTGTGTTAATGTTGAAGTGATCTGTGACTGGGGGGTTGTTTGTGAGATGAGTGTGTGAGTGCACACCTCTGCTTAGTGGAAAACTTCAAGCTGAACTGGCTGGCGAGTAGGAGACCTGCTTACTGGGCAGGGGAGCCCAGGCACGGGTATTAGAGGGTTTTACAGGCTGGGCTGATATTCAAGGGTCTGTGAAGGAATGTCACTGTGCTTGTGAATCTAGAAAATGAGGTTATGTATATTTTCATAGAGGACTTCAATCCTGATCAGCCAGAGAGGAGGAATGGGACTGGGTTTACTTACATCTCAGTGAGGGTTGTTGGTTTCCATATGAGTTCAGCTAAAGGCAGTGGTCTCTGGGGGGGTCTGTGTGTCCCACTGCCTCGGTGCCCTCTGTGTGTATGTGGTGTTTGTGCTCCTCTCTGGGACAGATGCTCGGCTTTGCTGCTGGCTGAACCTGCACGCAGGGACAGTGTCCCTTAGACTGGGATGGAGAGACCTCCTGAGTCCCCATGTGTCCCTGGCTGGGCTGCAGTGGGCAGCAAGGAGGGATCCCTGGCTCCCAGAGTCCATGGGGTTCAGCCAGCCAACCCTTACATCCTTAACATATGATATACAAATACTTTGAATTTAATTGTTTGTGTTTTGAAGGTGAGTGTAAAAGCCAAGGCTATGGTCAGGAGAGTGGAGGTGGTAGGTCTGTGAGCCCGTACACAGTGGGTGCTAGGAAAAACAGTGCCACGTGTTGTTAGGAAGCTCATACTGTTGACCATAATAGAGAATAAATAGGATATGAATGGGAATGTGTACTAGAAGGCAATCTAGATTTATATCTGTAGGATTAAATAACAGATTTCCAGTAGGAATGGAAAACAGAAAAGAAAAAAAAAAAGTACAATATAGTTTTCTTACTTCAGAAAATGTCTGAAATAAAGGCTAGATCACTCGTATGTATTTGAGAGGGCGTGGAAAGACAATGTCACAAAATCAGAAGAGAGTCTAATCTCTTGTTTACAGAGATAGCCAATGTGCATCTTCTATATTTTAGGAGCAGGGTATTTGTGCTTGGAGTTTAAATGAAGTCCTTGTCAGTGTGGTTTATAAGTAGTAATAAATCAGTCAGGCTGATACTGCGGATTAAAAATGCTGAAGATCAAGCAAGCTGAAGATAAAAATGGTATGTTTTTACTGTCACAGTGACCTATATAAACCTGCAGCACTGTAGTCCTAATAACAAACTCATTCTGTGAGCAGAGGGACTAATGGAGCTTGGTTTCTGTGCCCTGCCCCACCGAAGCAACCCCCTCTCCCTCTTCCCTGGGCAGCCCCATCGAGAGCCCTCCCGAGCTGCTGCAGAGCCAGAGCCAAGGCTGTTTGTCCATCCAAGTGAGTTTTCTTAGGGCTGCTACCAACTGCTTTTCAATCAAACCCTGATATTTGTCTCTCGCTCTTGGCTGGTGTTTATTTTCACAAACCTGGTAAGACCTTCCAAGGGCTGAGGTCACTACCCATCGCCCGAAAATGCTCCAAACCAACCAAAGGGTTAAACAGTTGCTGAGGAGCGGCTGTCAGACCAACTGTGTGGACAGACAGACAGCCTGAGTGCCTCAGTGCTTGGAGATGCCAGGCTGAAAACCCTTCTGATGACTCAGAGGTGTTGTGATTTCCAGCCCACAGCTGGTGAGTGCAGGAAGGGTGTCTTCTCCTCAGAAAGATAAAGCTGTTGAGCTGTAGGGATTTAAACAAACTGAAATATCCTGGATATTAGGAAAAACTTTTTCACTGAAAGGGTTATCAGACATTGGAATGGGCTGCCCAGGGAGGTGGTTGAGGCACCATCCCTGGAGGTGTTCAAAAGACAGGTTGATGTAGTGCTGGGAGGTATGGTTTAGTGATGATGCTCCTTGTTTGTTGTGCGGGTGTCTATTTTTGTCAGTTAGGTTGACGGTTGGACAAGATGATCTTTGAGGTCCCTTCCAACCTAGAAGATTCAAAAAAGATTCAAAAGAAATTTCAGACCAGAATTCTTACTCTGAGCAAACCCCAGAAGCTCCAAGTGATCGGTGGCCTGCCTTTTGTCTCCCCGTCACCCTGCCTAAAGAGTGATTTTTTTGAATAGTGGTGAGGGGGAAAGAGATTATTCCCAGGACTTGTGTTGGATAAGTACAGGCTATATGTCTCGTCTTCACAGCTGGGTTAAAAAGCTCTTTACTAACTTGGAAGCCACCTAAATATATTCATATACAACGAGAGCCTCTTGCAGTGGAGGGAAGGCCGTTTGGCTGTGTCAAACAGGATTGCCATGAAAAAAGAGAGGTTTGAAGATGATGTCAGGAAACGTGTAAACACATTCAGTGATGGAACAAAACTAACAATTAATCACTTCGTTAGTGTCTGGAGGATTTCCCCATTTAAGGGGTTTCCCTGTTGCTCTGCCGTTTCCCATGTCTCTGGCATGTGTTAACCCAGCCCTTGGCCCGCAGTCGGGTTGGAATAAGATGCCATCTCATTATATGCACACGTGTGAGCAGTAAATCTAACAGTTACCGTCCTGCCAAACCGTTCTGCGTGTCGAGGTATGAGAGAAACCAGTGTTCTTTTGGTTGAGGGAAATAACAAAGCCAGCAAATTTGCTTTGTGAGAGGATTTAATCTCCGTGTAATTTCTTAATAATTTTTTTTAAATTTATTTGATGATTTGTTTTTAAAAATATCTGTCTGGATGGTCTAAAAGCCTAAGGAATGCCTTTCTGGTCAAAGCAATCATCCTTCTAGCCCAAGGCTAGACTGTTTCTGACTCTGGCAATATCAGATGCTGTGTTTAGGACAGCACATGGGTTTGGCCACTTCTTGCAGTCAGTTCCCCTTGTGCTGCCCCCAGTATCCACATTTGTTTACTGGGAGGTGTTAGAGGGTACTTCTCTGCCTTGTTCCTTTTGTATCTACGCATGCATTTCTTTTCTATGAATTTATCTAGCCTGGTTTGAACCCATTGATATTATCTACCTCCATAACCCTGTCACAGTAAGTTAGAGAAATACTTACTTTAATCTGTTTTAAACTAATTTCCTAGATATTGCCTTCACTATTTTGTACTGCTCAACTGTTCCTCTTCTTAGTGTTTTCCTTTCCATCACAAAGAGCCCAATGTACCTGCTTTAACCCTACTGCATCCTGCCTGAGATGCAGACAACAGACCTTGAACTGTACTCAAGTGTGGTTACACCAAAGTCATAGGTAGCAGCAAAATTGTGTCCCCTGTTGTGTTCTAAGTACCCTTTTTCATGATGCTGTTTTGGCTTTTACTGATGACCAGAGAATTGTCAAGGATGACTCCTAGGACCTTTTTTTTTCTGACAGGCTCACTGTCCGTTCTGTATTCAGCATCATGTAGGTGCAGTTTGGCTTATTTTTCCCTAGATGTGTTCCCTTACATTTATCTGCTCTGAAGCTTATCTAACACCTGTTTGTTTAGTTTTGTGTGGTCTTTCTGTGGCCCTTCACCATCAGCATGAAATTTGGTGGTCTGAAAAAGCTTGGAACAATCTGTGAATCTGGATATTTCACTGTG
Source organism: Calidris pugnax (assembly GCF_001431845.1). Taxonomy (NCBI): domain Eukaryota; kingdom Metazoa; phylum Chordata; class Aves; order Charadriiformes; family Scolopacidae; genus Calidris; species Calidris pugnax. The sequence continues at coordinate 18,061,823 of NW_015094507.1, forward strand.
ATATTTCTTTCCCTGTATCTCTTGGTGAATATGTTGAATAAAGCTGGTTCCAGTATTTTTCCTTGAAAGTAAAATGCCCAATTAAGCCTTACCCTTTGTTTCCTATCCTTTAGCCAGCTTTTACTTCATAAGGAAAACCTTTCCTCCAACCCTGCGGCCGCTTAAGTTTCTTTAAAAACACTCTTTCAGCATTATTTGGGCATGTCCTCATTTTCTGTGGTGTTATAATTGTAAAACACTCCAAATCTCAGTAGCCAGCTCAAGCTGCTGCTTGACAGAGATTGAACAACCACCCGGTGGCTGCTAAGATTGCCTTTACCCTGCTCCTGGGTTTGGAATCAGATCTCCTTACAGCTGAGTTGGTTTTCCTTTCTTGAAAATTTCATAAGGATATTTTCTTCTGGACCAAGCCTAGCTATAGTTAGGCTCAGAGAAAGTGAGGCTTGAGTTTCCTGGCTGCATCCCCACTTTCTACACCTCTGCATGGAGAGAGTCCCAAGAAGTATTGGTCCAGAAGTAAAACCACCACTCTGACCACAGCTCCTGTCCCTGTTTCTCCTCCTTCCAGAAATGATTATAGTAAGTCACTGCAAGCCTATATCAACACTATAACTTCCACCACACGCTCACAGCTAAGCTAACCAGTTTAAAGACAGCCAACATGCTCTTTTCTCTCTCTTTTTCTTTCCATTTTCTTCCCCATTCTCTGTCCATCTTCTCCATAGTGATACTTGAGTAAGTTCAGAGGCACATCAGCTTCCATCCTCAGCAGACAGTGCTAGAGGATGTTATTCCTTGTTCTCACTCCTTTTCATGAGTGTACACTCATTAATTTGCCAAGTAAGATAAGGCCAGATGAGGGCATGAAAGGAGAATTATTTTTCTTCCCCTGCAAGTTTTTGAGTTAGCTAGATTTGGAATAGCTATGTTTTCACATGTGTTTGTCATTTCACTTGTTTTATGTCTTTATACTAAGCGGTTCGTAATGTTCCTTTCATGCAAATACACTCCCAGAGGAGGGTACAACAGCAAAGCAATTCTGAAAAGTCACCAAATAAATTAAAGCACAAAACACTGAGTTGTGTATTCTTGAAAAGGCGTAAGGGTGTGCAGTTGCCTGGGAACCCTGGGGAAAGGAGCTCCAGCTGATCAGGCTGGAGGTAAGAGTCTGAAAGGGCTCTAGTTGAACGTTTAGAAGAGGTGGGTAATTGTATGTCCATTAGTAACATTTGCAGCTCTGAATGCAAAGGTAATGACAAGCAGAAACAAATCCAGTGCTTCTTGAAGTATGTTGGCCCTGCAGGCGTTAGGAACAATGTTTTTTCTTCATTATGCTTTGGTCAGATCAAATACTTGTTTGTGATAGATTTTCTTTATTTTGAGTTTAAGTGTTCCTTGGGCGTGAGGCATTAACCATTGCTGGGGGCGACGATACAGAGGTTCCTACTGAGACAGGATTCCTAATAAGGGTTCTTTATAGTTTCTCGGTATTACTGAATATTTTCTGTTCCAAGCAGAAGAGAAAAAACATGATCTTTCTCTGGACGTGCTGCCAGGCAGTGGGGAGACTGAAAAACAGCAGAGTGGAGCCTGTGGAGACAGTGTAAAGCTATTTACTCCAACAACTAGACTTTCTGCACTCTGTAGTTTCCCCATCCTTGGCCAGCATCAGCCTGTTGGCTTTTTGTTGGTGCCACAGATGCCGTAGATTTCTGTGAAGTTCTTGAGAAGACAAAGGGTGATGGTGTTACAGGTCACTCCGGTGGTTGAGTCGTGGATCAGCTCAGGAGGGAGTGATAGTTCCTGGCTGTTGAGCTGGATGTTCAGGCTCTTCAGGCAGAAGCTGATGACTGTGGAACAACATTTTGTATTAGCTGGTGGGATTCTGGGTGTCCATGTGGCCATGAACGTAGTGCAGGTCTTTTTCCTTTTGTGTGTTTGATGAGAGGGTGGCTAAGGGGCAGTAATGCTGGGAATCTTAAATAAGGAATGTGTTTAAACATAATGCCTGTTGTATACATAATGTCTGTTGAGAAATTATCATGTATTTGAACTAATGCTTTGTAGTTTCTAAAACCCAATTTGCAGTCACTGTTTTGATACTTAGAGTTAAAACTCTGGTCTTGATGTTTCCTATTTCTTCTGTTTTATATTACAATGTGGTATAAAGTGTCAAGTAAAATTGTTACTGTTTTCTTCCAGGAAAAAAAAAAAGTGTGTTTTTCTGCTTTTGTTATTTTAAAACCTCATTTCAATGGGCTGGGCAGAAAGTCGTGTGCATGGTAGATAGACAGTAGTTTAAGACTGGAAACGACAGCACTAACTTCCACCTCTGCAAGTAACATAAAATGGGCCTTACAGGGAAGAGGCTTTGGTCATGGTCTGTATCTGATAAGGAGTCCTCTAAGCAGATGGTGTGAAAGAAGATCAGAAGATGCTCCCTGAGGCCTCTTTACACCCTGAAGCCTTGAATAATGCAAAGGCTGGTAGAACCAGGTTGTGTGTGCAGGGCTGTTTTAACTCCATCATCTTCTTTCTAGACATCATGACCTATACCACAGAGGTAATTACAAGTTATCATATATCAAAGACCAGCATGATTGTCTCCAGAAAACCAGCAACAAAATACACTTCCTAAAAGCTGTGTGTAGCTGGGCTTTAAGATACCACCAGCCTGTTTAGGAGAGCACCCTGTGCACCACTGGGCATCTTCTCTGAACAAAGGAAACATCTCCAGGAGCAAGACTATTTACATAACATGAACCACCTGAACACCACATACACAACAGGAAGATGAAGAAGCCACATCTGTTGTACATTTTCTCTTTGTTGCAAAGTACCCTATATAATAATTGAAGAAAATCACCTTTTAACTTAGGTGTTCTCAGATTCCCCTCTTCTACCCTCAAGCATCTATTCCCTGAGCCATGGCAAAAACCTCCTCAAGAAGCAAACATACCCTGTAGCCATCATACCCTAAATGGAACTAAATTGCATTAGAGCCAAGAGTCCTCAGCAGATCACTAGAAACACTGCGTTGAGTACCCCAGGCAGTACAGCCTGAGCAACACAGCTCCCCAGACACTTCTCTGTGAGACCAGACCATCCCCACCATCAGTCACACTCTCAGCAAGTGGTAGGAGCAGGGGTTTCCCAAGACAGGCTTACAAAAAATTAAAAAGGGAACTAAAATTCCTAGCTAGACTTCACAGCAAAAATTGCAGACTGGGCAGGAACGCTGCTCTCCTAGAATATCACAGCTTCTCCTGGTGGGTCTTTGACTGCTTCTACCCTGTCTTTACACCACAGCGGCTGTGGCCCTGTCACCTCTTCTGTTCTGAATCCTTCTTTGTACCGCAGAGGTGCAAACACTCCTTTTCTTTAAAGTCCTTTAATTGGTGAAATACAGCAAATACTGTCTGCCTGAAGCTGGCTGTGCTCTTTCAGACCTGAGGAGATGTTCCTCCGTTCCCCACCTCACCCCTCTTTCCTGGATAGACCAGCTGCTGTGTAAAAGCAGTTGTCTCTCTGCAAACCTGACCCTTCTTGCACTCCCAGACCCTTATGGCTACACCCCCACAAATGCTGCTACTGCTGTGGGGTGCTCTTCTTATCTATATAAAAAAAAAAATAAAGTCAATCTGTCTTTATTCTTAATGAGGCTGTGGAAGCACAGGGCGGTTCAGGTGGGAATGGGCCCCAGGAGGTCTCCAGCCTGACCTCCTGCTCACAGCCGGCTCAGCTGTGAGATCGGGTGGCTTTTAATGATGCTGGGACTCATCTGAGCTTTCAAGAAGGAAGACAAAGGCAGAAATGCTTTAAAGGGCTTTTTGTGCGTGCAGGTGTTGCACAACCAGGGCGTCGTGCCTGTGCAAGGTCAAGTTAATACATCTCACTTTTGCCTATCCCCCCTGGGGCCATATCTGGAAGGAAAAACAAAAAAAAAAAAAGTCCCATCCAATTGTCTAATTGTCTCCTGCCAACCCATATTAATGTTGCTGTCAACAGAGATGTCTCGCTATGACTGTTGGATTCTCCTGATTGAAATCCTGCTTCCAGATCTCCTGTCCTGCATCCTACTCAGCTGCATCTCAGAGGAGAGCTCCTTTCTCTTTTTTCATTTTATTTCCTTGGAACTTCGAAAGCATGAATATAATACAGAAGCATTAGCAAGAATCCAAAAGGCTTTGGACGCTTTGTGTTTTAATTTTCTGAGAGGCATTTATTTTCCTTTGCTGTGGTTCCCGGTGTAAGTATTTGTGGCCCTCGAATGCCATCCAGTGGTGGGAAGGCAGGGCATCTTCCAGCCTGCTGATAACTGCCTCCAGCCACGGCAAATTGACACGTAAAATTATTTTTACATTAACAGCATATCATTCTTGTTGCCCTATTTGTAGTGAAATCGGAAACCATAAAAATATATTTTATACGGGAGGTCACGGCAACAGAAAACCCATCTGTTATTTTCACAGTTCTTTAAAATGTGAGACAGAAATGTACCCTATCTGTAGTTTGAATTTGTCTAGCTTTAAAACTCAAGCTTTAAACAACTGCAAGGGCTGACTTTTTAATCTTCATCACATATTTTTTTAAGGCAGAATTTTCTTTTGGGATTTGCTAGATCAAGAGAGATAAAATGTGAGCTCATGTGGAGGGGGACTGATTCCATCAGCATTAACCATTTCCATGCAAGGCTTTGGAACATCAACACTGGCTATTTCAGAAACTTGACACATAGAGACTGCAAAATGTGCCTTGTTGAGAGTACATTATTACTTAAGTAAAAGTAGTTTCTGACTTTCCTATGGTGTGGATTCAGTACAGATTTGATTCTATGCAATTACAAAAACATAGACTGCAGGTAACAACAAGCTCTGTCAGTTCAACTTGTCCAATAAACAGCAGATTTGTTTGGAAGTGAAAAATACATACTGTTTTTTGAAAAGTTTGTGTTTTAAACAATTTGCATGTTTGGGAGGACTGTTATGGGATGGGGACTGTGGGATCAGCAATGCCAATGACTTCCCCAGGTGTAATTTTCAGAGAAGCTCTTGCAACAGCAGTGGCATACATTTTGGGATTAAGACTCCAAATCCACCTGTCTCCCAACATTAATCCCAGAAAAGAGGTATCGCTCAGTTCCGTTGGTGTTACTTTTCTTTACCCTTTGCTTTGACAGGCTTATTCCCAGTGCCTTTTTCAGGAAGATCCTGCATACACTTCTCTTGATGAGGCAAATCACGTCTCTCTTTTATCTGCCTCATCTCTCAAGGAACAAAGTGCTCTTAGAAAACCAGGATTCGTAGCAGTTCTCCAAGAGCTGAAAAATAAGCACAGGCACAGATCAAGCCTTGAAAATTGAGAGCCTGGCGTAAAAGTAATGGAATTATTAGCAGCAATAGGTTGTAAGTTTATTTGCCTGCTGGCTTTACAGCCTTTAGTGGTACCACCTTTTCAAGCTTCCCTGCCTTCCATGTGCCCTCACATCTTAGAGGAAGGCACCCAAATTGGATGCCTGAGGTCCAGGGTGACTGGTCCTTCCAACATCTCTCTCCTTCCAACCTCTGCTCCCCGGTGCTGACTGTCCTCTTTAGGCTGCCCGGGAGGGTTCAGCATCTCCCTTCATTTTTGGGGTTAGCCCCTGATTCCTGGTGGAGGGATAGAGGAAACTGATTCAGGACACAGAGGGGGAATGGGACTTCTACACTGAGTTAATCCTGACAGCAGAAGGCACAGGGACCTTTTGTGTGAGTGTTTGTAGCTGCCTGCAGTTGGTACCCTGTAGTCAGTGCCACTGGCACTCGGGATGGTGGTGGTACCAGCAGGCAGCACAGATCTCCTGTCCTGGCAAAGGCTGCCTCCGTTCCTGTGGGTGCACCCAAATTTCTGTCAGTCCTGCACAACCTGAGGCCCTGGCTGTCACGTCTGAAGAAGCTGATGGGTACATTGTGCAACCACGTTGAGACTTGTGCCATCCTAGTGCTGCACAAGCGTGCTTTCTGCCTTGCAGAAGAGCTTCTGCCTGGAGCATCTCCTAGTATTTATGAATCTGGGGAGCGTTGCTCTGTTTGACAGGTTCCTCTCTATTTACACATAGTGTAGTCAAACTCTCATTTCCAGCAGCGCAGGAACTGTGGGTGGAGAGAATTTCCTTACAAAACGTCCCCATTTTCACCAGGACCTATTCTTACATTTCTTTCTGGTTTTGTTTTCTGTCACTGGGGGTGCAAATATTCCCATGGAGAGTCTGTGTCTGTCCACTGGCTCCTCTCTCCCTCGCAGCGGCATATCCTGGGTCTGCCAGCAGATGCCATCAAAACTAATCAAATGTGAGAAGCTACAGGTTCAGGAGGTGGGGACAGCCCCGCTTCTTTTTCTCTTTCACCTCTGCTCTCCACAACAAGGCCAGAAAGGGAAAAGGGTGATTAAAGAATGACTAAAAATAATTCAAAGAACAGGTTAAAGAATATTAAGTTTGCTGACCGCATCTGATTAAACAAGTATGGAAAGAACTAGTCAAAGCCACCCCTGTGGGGGGAATTAAAGGAATGTGGGGAGGCTTATTGTGCCTGCATTTAGAAAAGTGCAAATAGGGCTTGGATAACATTCCTAAAAAAGAATAAACCTTCCACAGGCCCACCCAGACTGACACCTGAGAAGATGTAGGACACAATTCTAAGCAATCAGCCTGCGTACACCTCCTCAAGTAAAAAGAAATAGTCAGCACAGATTTGTTGAAAATAAATTGTGTTAAAGAAAACTATTTTTGTTCTTTGACAAGATAACAGCCTACTCTGTGAGGGGAAGTGAGAAATGTAATTTACCTTGCATTTAAGTCGAACTTCTGCTACAGCTATTGGATATATTATTTTCAAATCATATCTAGGTCTAGAGAAAATTTTCATTCCTAGGTAAATGCACAGCTAGCAGAAAAACTATGCTCATAAATAATTTTCAAGGATTCACTAACTTTTCCAGTGCAGTCCTGTGGGACAAGACCTGAGGGCAGCTCTAATAATTTTTTTTATTAATGACTTGGATGATAAACTGCATGGGATACTTGCAAAGTTTGTGGGTGACATTAAGTGTTCAGTGTTTTTATGTCCCTTAGAGGAGAAAAATTCATATCAATTTTGATATATTGGGCAAATGTTCCAAAATCAAGAAAATGGAACAAAAAAAAAAAGGCAAGTGAAAGTGCAACACATAGGAAACATAATGCAAAGTGCATATTTAAAAATAATTATCTGTATAAAAGCATTGCAGCAACAGAATAGAAGCTTCTTCTCACAAGCTGCACAATTCTTACACAGACGTCAATAGAAAGGGTGGTGGGATGGGACACAAAAATCAGCTTAATGTACAACCAGGAAGATTTAGGTATAAAAAAAACAGGGAGAAAACTTTGCAGGTACAAAGGCAGCTGGAACAAACTGAGCGTGGTCAATGTCTACGTTCAGAAAGCTCAATACACGGGGGATTGAGAGTGGATTTACTGCTGGTCTCTGAAGCAGGGTGTGGGGTGGATGCAGAACAAGAAGTGGAACATTACTCTTGCACATGTTGGTCCCAGACCTGCTAGATGCCAGGATTGCCATCCCTTCTGCTAGCTTAGCAGAGAACCACTTGTCCTCTCCTTCCCTAGTCAGTGCCTGCCAGGAATATTTGAGAATGCCACCTGAGGATAAATGGTTATTTTCCATACAGGGCTTATGCTTTTCTCTGAAAAACAACTTTTTCATGCATATGTGAGGCGTATGAAAAACGATTGGCTCTAAAGCCTGGAGCTCAGAGATATGCATAAGAGATTTCTCTTGCTGCTAAAGGACCTTTGTTTTTCTGGTAAACACGTGCTTGTTTAAGTGGTGTGCTTCCTAGAATACTTCTCTTCTGAGATAAGAGTTGCTGAAGAGTATTCTGGTACTTAAATGTACACTGTATGGGGCATTTCATACTTGTAAGTACTTCTTGTAATAGGCACTCAGCTAGAGAGGAATAAAAAGAAAGTGTGTCGTTCTGAACCTCTTATTGAATGTAGGCTGGTTTCTTGTCTTCTGCTGTTGACTTGAGGGGAAGTTTGATTGTCTTCTTTTTCATTTACAACTTGTGGGTCTCAGGCTCCGCGTGCACTGAGATCTGCAGAAAAAACAAGCACCTTAAGAAAAAGTAATTGTCTGTGCAGTGAGGCTTTGAGACTGACCTCGAACTCTTCATTATCAGGTGCGAGATTATCGTTATTTTGTTCAAACTCTGCTCTTTGTTCCAGTTTTGTTGGAAACCACATGAAACCAAATGGCTTTGGCATTGATGTTGGAAACTATTTCTCTGCAGTAGGAGTGGAATTTGTTAAATCACCTAGGTTTTAGGGCTACTTGTATGGCCAGGATAGAGAGACATGTCCCTGTATAGGGGTCGTTTGTGTCCTTGTTGCATAGTGAAGACTACATGAGTAGTTCAGGTGCTGCATTTCTGGATGACCAAAAAGTGGGTGAAACTAATCCCGCCTGAGTGTTTCCTACAGCACCAGTCACTAACTGGTGAGATGAACCTCTAAGTGCTGCCACCATTGTACATCATGATGGTAGAGCAGCATCCACCCTGTCCATCCATGCTCAGCTTGCTAGTTTGGGCTCTGCAGTGGGAGAACAGTGAGGAAGAAGAGGTGGATGGTGGTCTCTCAAGGAGAAGGCTGATGGGTCAGGAGGAAAAGAGCACTGGGGACCTCAGGAGGCAGACCCTGGGCGAGGGTGCAGGTGGGAGGTGATGGTGGAAACTGGTGTTAAATACCGTCTCTTGCAAACACCGAATGTTTGGTTTTGACCAATCTTTTTGGCTTCCTTCTCATGTATTTTTGTGCAGCCAAAGTTTACTCAGCAAATATTAATATTAAGCAAATTTGAAATTTTCTCTCGGCAAACATCAGCAGCAGAGGCTGGAGTGTAAGTATCAGTGTCTTCTTCCATGAGTGAGCTCAGCCGAAAAGGCATCAGGGGCTCTGTGAGAAATTGCAGCAAAGCAGCAGTCTTCAGATTGGAAGCCTTAAAAATACACGACGTTTTGAGGGAAACTTTTCCAACCGTAATGTCTGAATAGCTTCAATCTGTTTATGGGCAAGACAAGCAGAATAGGGAGGAAGATCTGTCAGGTGATAAGCGTTCAGAGGCTGCTGAAAAGAATAGTGCTTTTTTTTTATTATTATTATTCTTTGTCTGTTGTAGACAGGATGAAAAGCAGCATGGTCTGGTTGCAGGAAGGGAGATTTCAGGTTAGATAGCAAATAAAGCTTGCTGTTGCTGAAAGAAATGAAGCAGGGAAATAGGCTGTCGGAGGAAGATGAGGCACCTCCGTCGCTGGAGGACTTTGGGAACAGATTGAACCAACATTTGTCAGAAGTGACATGGCTGGAGGTGACCCTGCCTTGAGGCTGGGGAATGGATGAGGCCCTTCCAGCCTCATGATCTGCTGGCTGTCGGAGGTGGATTATCTATCACGGACAAGTCTGTTGGCATCAACACCACAGCAAAGTGTTTGTCAGGCTGTTAGACCCCTGCAAGTACACACACTAAGCCTAACAGCCGTGAGCTTAACGCTTCATTTTTTATTGGAGTTAATTTCCTAAAATGAAGTGAGGGATTGGGGTCTCTGTTTAGAAAGCCTATTTTAAAAGGTCTGAGTGTAACACTTGCTGCTTCTAATACTGCAAATTGGGCAATACAGCACTACACTTTATAAATAACTATGGTGGGGTTTTATTTGTTTTGTTTTGTTTTTTTCTTGTTTTGAAAAGTGATGTTAGACACACCTGTGTGAATTACAGCATCTTCCTGACACTGCCCTGTGCACGGTGCCCCTTCCCTGCCTCCTCCCTGTGCTCCCTGGCTCTCCCTTTCCCACAGGGCTTTTGAACAGAGCCTCAGGTGACATAATATATGTCCCTTATAGGGTCCATGTGGACCAAAACTGCATCCAAGGTGGTCAGCTAGCTGGGCAAGGGCCCTTCACAGTGTCCAAGTCTGCTTTCACCAGCTCAGGATCTGCTTCCTAGGATGTGTGAAACGCATGGTTTGGTCACAGCGATCTAGACAGGCTCTTTGGCTCTGGTTGCCTTTGTAGCTAGTAGCAACTGGCCACCAAAATCTGTGCTTGACAGCATCAGGTGGGAAATGACAACAACATGATCAGTCTCCCAGTGACCACCATGATTGCTGGGACAGCAGAATGGTGGTAGAAATGATGATAAAATCAGCAAGTGTCATCATCATTATGCCCTAGGTGTCAGTATAGGTACGTGTCTCAGAGAAAAATCAGCTCTCCAGAGCCTGGCAGCCTTGTGTTTGCAAATGATGTTGATGTGTGTGAATTGTGGCAGTGACTGGTGAGGCCTCAGTATAGGAAGAAATTTATCCTTCCATGATTGTGATAGCCACTACTTTGCCTTGAGGGAGACTGGGTGGGATGTAGGTGTTCAGTCAATGGCTCCACAATAGTTGAGCACACTGCTTACAGGAGGGGGTGTGGAGGCCTGGGCTGAGACAGAGGGGAATGAACTGGAGAGGCAGCAGATGACAGCTTGTAGGCTTCCATGATGATGGCCACCACGAACTTGCTGATGGTGAGCTCCTAATTTGGGGTAGAGGGGATAACAAACTGATGTGACCAGCTTTCAGAAGAGAGCAATCACCTGTATCTGTACAGATATTTAGGTCTCGACATTGGTGAGCTGCCACTACAAAGCTGATGGCTTCTCTGGGCCCAGGCCCACAAAGATCCACATCCTCAAGTTAGTGGTGTAGCGCTATCCCAGATCAGGAGTATAGGCCAGTCCCAACAGGGTGCTTGTGACTTCTCCATAATGGTCAACACACAGTGGGTCTACAGCTCATGGCAACAGCTCTTGGCTCATTTGGTGTGTGAAAGACTGGCTGTTGCTGGTATTGGTGCCCGAGCTCCAGCTCCTAAGATATCCCCAGGATATCTGCAATAGAGATGACAGCATTCTTATTCTTATCTCAAGGGTTTCATGTCTTTTGCTTGGAGTTAGGTGAGTCATAAGACTGTCTTTATTTGCACCACTTTTTCCCTGTGTATTCATGTATTCACTACAGAAAGGTGGCTATTTCCTTTATCTGAACATATACCCTCACCTTTATTTCCTTGGGTAGCCTTCCTGCTTCCAGGACCCTACACATGACTATTTTGAAGAAGTGAAGTAGAAAATGCTTTTATGTGATTCAAAGAAAGACCAAAGCAAGTACTTAGTGAGAAAAAGAGGGAAACTATCTCTCCCGAGAAGACGGGATGTTCACACAGAGCGTGTTTCTTAGAGACTTGACTTTAAAAAAGATCAAACTAGAAAACTCGTTCTTGGATGACTGTGTTCCAGGGTTCAAGTGTGTACATGCACATGCTGACAGCGAAGGCAGGAATCTAAGCTCCCATTGGTGCCAGGGGAATCCAGGGCTTAATTCAGTTGCCCACAGGTGACACCTGAGATGCCCTGCAGTGCCCTGCCGTTCCTTTGCAAAGGTACAGAGCTGTGAGGCCTGGCTTGCAGGTGTCTTTTCCAGGATGAAATGAATCGCAACCCCTGACTCCAAAGAGTGCACTGGGCAGATCACTCCTGGCTGTAAAGGGAGCAGGCAGACCCAGCACACATGCAGGAACTTCTCAGTAAACATCTAAATTTGGTGTCTTCATCTGCAGCCAGATTCCATCCTATCTGTCCCCATTCCAGACACTTGTTGATGTCCCTTTTGTGCTCCCAATCTCAGCCTTATCAGGCTAGGGTTGCAGAATCATAGCATCATAGAATGGTTTGGGTTGGAAGGGACCGTAAAGAACATCAAGTTCCAACCCCCCCTGGCAGGGGGACTTTAACTGTTTGGGATTTCATACGACGTGGCCTTGACTGGGATTTCAATTTGTTTTGCATCTGCTGGCAAAGGGCAACTGAGCTCTACACTCTCTCCTTTTTAAGCAGAGAATTACACGAAATAATCAGAACTTTCATTTTTGTCTCTAGAAAACAAAGTGTTCGTCAGTTGGGCACCGAAAGTCTTTGAAATTTCTATACCTCACAAAGGCAAGTATTACATTTCCTGTTCTAGCAAGAGAATGTGCTTCATGTAAGGCATAATGAAGCAATTACATTGGCAGGAATTATTAGAAAAATAAGTGGCAAAGCTGCTTTAGAGCCAATGGGAGTTTTTGTAGCTATGGAAGCTTTTGATTTTCGCTCTTCAATTACCATGTCTTCTCAAGATGCTCATTTGTCATAAATGGTGGATAGGTTAAAAAGATCATGAAATTGCGGGTTTCCAGGAAGAATGAAGAGTGATGTGAAGAAGTGTGTGCCTGGTACACCTGACAAAGAGTCAAAACAACATGTGTATGAAGTTGGCAAAACTTCCACTGGAAAATATTCAATGTAAAGTAACTGGGAAGCTTAGGGCACAGAGACAGTTCATTAACATAAATGAGGGCTTACAGGAACGGATTCATCTCCCAGCACACCTGGCTGTTTCCTTCTACCCTTAAAAAAATATTTTTCTGCTGCTTTCAGTGAAAATTTTAGATAGTATTTGCTTGATTCTTAGGCTTGTGCTTGTTAATTTTTGATCGTGTTTTGGCAAATTACACATCTAACAAATGATGTTCAAAGCCTGGTTGTGAAATAAACCCTCCTAATGAACAGAACCTAATAGTTAACTTAATAAGCAGTAGCTTTCCTTTTTCAACCCGAACTCCCCTCAGGGTTCTGTAGCTCTGACACAGCCATTTGTTCACACTACAAAGGAAACTGGATGTTTAGGAGTGTTTCCCAAGGTGACTGTCTCATGACCATCCCGAGAAATGGAATTTTTGGTGGGGCTGGTCACTGGCTGCCCCTTTGAATCAAACTCTTTGGTGATTTACAAAAAATATACGATGACAGTTGCAAGGAGGGGAGGGAAGTCAAACTCAGTATAGGTAAAAGTGTTGTAGCTTATAGCACATGAGGGAGCAACACTTATCCCTGAATCCAGCTTCCTATGGGTCCCCTGCCCCATGGCAAGGTCCATTGCAGCTGGAGGAACAAGGAAAGGGCTTTGGCAGGAGGTTTGCTTTCATACCTCTTGTTTTCCCCGCGACGTATCATCTCCGCTCTGCGATCACACTCCTATGCAGATGAAGGCAACGCTTGACAACTATGAATTAAACCCAGAATTGAGCCGTGTGAGTGCTCAAGGTGAGTGGAGCGTCCCTGACAAGTGTCGTGGGGGGTGACAGTGTCTAATATCAGGGCTGGGGCTGGCAGCCCCCTCCCTCTCTCCTTGTGCTTGGGGTCTGTGTGGGGGCATGAAATCAGGTCTGCCTCCAGCTGCCAAGGAAGCAAGATGTCTTATTAGGAAATTATGCTTCTTAGCTCAGATGACAGCAGCCCGTGGTTTTCATGCTACTGATAATAGTTCTGTCCCTAATGAAGCACAAATACATGTAAAAGTGTAATATGTTTCACCTGTCACTTCTTCAGCTTGCTTGGCTTCTCCCCTGTCACTCCAATGACAGAAGTGTTGATCTCAGAGTACCACAAAGAGCAGAGTGCTCTTGCAGGGATACAGAATTGCCTAGAAATACAGGGAGGACATGTAGGCAGCAAATCAGGAAGGCAAATCATACAATCATAGAATAGTCTAAGTTGGAAGATCATCTAGTCCAACCATCAACCTAACTCTGATAAAATCCATCACTAAACCATGTCACTAAGCACTATGTCAACCCGTCTTTTAAATACCTCCAGGGATGGTGCCTCAACCACTTCCCTGGGCAGCCCATTCCAATGATTAATAACCCTTTCAGTGTAAAAATGTTTCCTAATCTCCAATGTGAACCTCCCCTGGTGCAACTTGAGGCCATTTCCTCTTGTCCTATTGCCTGTGACTTGGGAGAAGCATTCAGGCATTGTTGGTTATCGTAACTCTGAAAGGCAGATTTTAAGTCAAGGTTTCAAGCAACCTTCAAACTTAGCTTCAAATTTTGTGTGTCAAGAGACTGATTCAAAGGCAGTTGAAGACAGCACCAAGTCTACCACTGACATGTGTGACTCTGGATCCAGTTCCCAAAACTTTATGGATGTGCAATATACAAAAAATTAACACGACGAGCACATCACCATGCTCCAGAACTTCTCAAAACTTTGTCCTCTCAAAAGAGTTCTCCTGTAGGAGATACTCTACTGGCTGTTCGTTTAATACAGAAATAACTCTCACCTGCAAAGGAAATGCAGTTGGCCCAGAGGGCCTCCAACCTTTGTGTGCTGCTGGTCAGTACCATTGGTTTGGTCTGACTGTGCTGGCTCCATCAGGATCCATGATTCATTTTCCAAAGAGGGAGAGGAAAAGGAGAAAACAGGGATGTGGAAGGAGGAGAGAGGATGTCAGTTAGGCGGGAGAGCCTAGTCCAACACCCCTGCCAGAGAAGGCTCACCTAGAGCAGGCATAACTGCAAGAGCCAAGAGGTTGACCCATGGGCCCTGGGTGTGTGGCAGGAAGGGGTACAGCCTCCTTCCCATCTTAATTAAAACCACAGATAACCTGATCTTCAGCAAGGAGCAAAACTGCTGTAGTGAAAAATTAAAGGATGATCATCTGTGACTTGTGTGTATACGTGAGCATCGGACCAAGACAACCAAGCTTAATTTTGCAATCCTAGATCAACTTGTGTGAACTAATTGGATTAATTTTTTCTTTCTGCCTGCTTCAGAATGGCTGGCCAGTTATAATTCACAAATGTCCTCCTGAAACTGCAAAAATAAGAGGTAGAGTGCTTGCCTTTTACTCTAAAATTAAAAGGTGATTCTTTTTTATTTCTCACATTCAGACTTAGCCATACAAGAATGAGGAATTGCATTAAAGTATAGATTAATAAAAATAAATCTCTAGCTGCTAGGCTTGATTTTAGTGGTCAATTTCTCCAAATTAAAACCTCTCAAGCTGGAGGTGTTAGCCTGGTTTTTTATTTATTGGAGAAATAAGCTTGTTGAGGCTTATCCCAGCACTCTAGCAGCTTGTCAGATTTTTCCTCCTATAAAGGACTGAGATATTATTTCTAGTGGCATCAGAGAATTGGAAGTCATTTGTGTGGAACTTTCTATTCCCCTGAAAAGGTTGTTGTAGAAAGCTTTGGAGAGAAACAATTTTTTATTATAAAATCCAGTGGAAGGTCACTCTGCTCATTGCAGGTAGTTCAGGCACGCACGTGTGAGTTCGTGTTTTGCTTCTTAGTGCTCCTTTAAAATTAATAGCCAGAGGCTGAGTCATTTCAAATTATGTGCAAAGCAGCAGCTTACAAAGGAAGAGGAATTCTGTCCTCCCTCTTCCCAGAAGTTACATTTTGTTTCTTAATACAGGTGTCTTTCATGAAGTGTAGTTGAAAGGAGACAGTGCTTTATGCCTCACCTCACAGAAATGTGTCCATTTGCAGTCATGTGGCGTATGAAATGAGTGTTGGAGATACAGTGGCTTAGAAGATTTGAGCACCCCAATGACATGGGATCTTGCACCAGATAGAAATGAGGGTGAGAATTTGTCATGCAGGAAATTAATCCACGCAAACTTCAGAGAGCTGATCTATATGCTAATGTATTTTAAGAATGCAGTGCAAGCAACTGGAAGAGGGTGAAATATGGGGGGTGGAAGGGGAGGGGAGTGGTGCAGGGGTGCATTTCCAACACTGCTTTTTGCATCTGAGAACCATACCAGCTGTGGCTTTGGCTTTGGCTTCTACTGATAGAAGCCCCATGGGAGAGGAGAAGAGAGAGAATTAGTAAAAAGAGAGGTTAAAAAATCGTGACACACAGGAAGACGTTGCGCTGTATTACGCAGCATCTCTCATTTGGAAGAGTCTTGACACAGAAGTCTGATTTGTAGTAAAACAGCAATAAAAGAGTAGCAGAGGCTGTGCAGAACACTGTGGTGGAACAGAGCCTGCAACCTGATTTTCTGAGAGCAGAGTCACAGAGTCACAGAATGATATGGAGTGGGAAGGGACCTTTGGAGATCATCTAGTCCAACCCCCTGCCAGAGCAGGTCCATCCAGAGCAGGTCCCACAGGAACGTGTCCAGGCAGGTTTGGAATGTCTCCAGAGAAGGAGACTCCACCACCTCTCTGGGCAGCCTCTGCCAGGGCTCTGCCACCCTCACAGGAAAGAAGTTCCTCCTCATGTTTAGGTGGAACTTCTTGTGTTCAAGTTCATGCCCGTTTCCTCTTGTCCTGTCACTGGGCACCACTGAAAAAAGACTGGCCCCACCCTCTTGACACCCACCCTTTAAATATTTATAGGTGTTGATCAGATCCCCCCTCAGCCTTCTCTTCTCCAGACTAAAAAGATCCAAGTCCCTCAGCCTTTCCTCATCAGAGAGATGCTCCAGGCCCCTCAACATCTTTGTAGCCCTCTGCTATGCCCTCTCCAGCAGTTCCCTGTCCTTCTTGAACTGGGGAGCCCAGCTGAGGTGCTGTGTATCAACACAGGACAAGGTAGCCTTGTCTCTTGTTGCAGGTTCCTAGATGCAACTTTGTACTTTTCCTGTAGTGCAGGGAAAGGCTGCAAAGGAAAGGAAGGAGAGAGAGATAAGAAACAGGGGGAAAAATTAATGAACAGGAGCCACAGACCAAGAAATGGGGAGATGAGGAGGAAAGAAAAGTGATTAAGGAAAAAAAAAAGTAACAAATCATTCTTCCTTTTGTCTTTGAGCAGAAGTTCATATAATTTGCTGATATGTTTTTCCCCCCAGCTCGATCATGGTTACATCTTCTTCTTAGAGCAGCAACACTAAAAGTTTACCTGTAAGGGTTGATTCAGTTTATAGAAATTAGGAGAATTCTTCCCAGTCCCACTTCCCAGGCAGTGGCCCACAGTGGAGTTAGTGCATACTTGGTTGGAGACACATTAAACCATGAAAAAATGTATGAATTGTTCTCTAGGGCTGATAGACGTGGCAGGGTATCATTTCCAGTTTACATTAATTTGAATGTAGTAAATGGTTAGTTTAGACTGAGTGGGAAGGAATAATTTCATCGTATGATACCATTTGCATGTGATGAGCTACATGGGATCCATGAAGTAGTAAAAATTCCCTGGCAGTGGCAAGGGGCGCAGAGGGAATACACACAATTTTACGTACATATCATAAAATAGAGAATATTAAAGAATTATTTTACAGCTGATGAACTTGGCATCTATCCAAACTCAGATAATTTTTAAAAATTTTATTCTTTTTGACCTTAAGAGAAAAACAAGTAGCAACTCCAAAGGGACTATGTGTTGCATGTGTCTCTTATGAAATACAACTTGTAATATATTGGCTAGACCAATAAAACATATCGCAATATTTACTGTGTCCACTTAAACAATAAAGCAATTTAAGATAATTCTCCCTACAAACCGTTTGGGTGTGTAAAAGATGAACATAAAGCAGCCTGTCCGTTATTGATATTTGCAATGGTTAAACAATATGCAGGCCCAAGGACAATCCCTACACTTGTGCTGGAAGCCTCAACGCTGCGACGCTGTTTGCTTTTTGATAACTGGGGTTGAAAACAGAGGAGTGAGAACAGGGACCTTAGAAAATATTCCCTTATTCTTTTAACATCTTGTCCCAGGTAAAGCCACTTTTAAAAATATGTATCTTTTTATTCCCTGCTGGTAAATGCGAAGGACATGGTCTGCTGGCAGGAGAGAAAAATGTAAGATAGAGTAGAACCTGACAGACTTGAACACCCACAGCCATGGGGACCCTGATAACAGCTCTGAGGTCGGGTCTGAGAGAGGGGGAAGGGAGGTGAGGGCTTGCTCCAGTAGGAGGACGATAAATTTAGGGATTAGAGAGATTCAGAAACCCAAAGGCAGCATGGTGAGTTGGCAGAGAAAATATGTAGAAGTGACCCGAGGGGCTGAAGAGGCAGGTCTGTATGAGCCCTGCTGCAGAGAGGGGAGGAGAGGAAAAATCTTTCAAGAAACGCAGGAAGAAAGGTAGGAAGACAACTAAGCATGGGGAGAATTAGGGAAAATAAGGCTTTGGGGAGGAAAGGTATTATAGAGATGGATGTAGGTTGAAGCTGTTGGTCATTAAGGTCATTAAGTGCTTGCTGGGAAGAGCTTGCATTGCAGAGTGGTGTGGCTGGGCACGATCCAGGATAGGTATGAATGGGGAGTTGCCATGGACAAGAAGGCAAAGTTTAGGAAATGTCTCCAAACCCTTTGTAAAATCATCAAATACTAAACACAGGAAAAAAAAAATAATGAAGTTGCCAAACAGTGGTGCCAGACTAGCAAAAGTTTTTATTTCCATGAAATGACAGGTAATTTCTGATTGAGTTAAATTGTTTTAAATAAACAATCCTTTAAATTGTTTCTGACTTTGAGTCTGAGCGTGGGGAAAACGTACAGGACATCTTCATCAGTCTAGTGGCATTTGTTGGAAAACATAGCTCTGTGTTTAGCTAATGACATAATTAGAAAAGCAGTAGTCAGCTGGCAATGAATGGTGAGTCTTTATTTAACAGGGAAGCATGAAAATTGGCCATCCATCTGTTTTTTCCTGTTAATTACCTCTGAATATTAAAATTGAATACAGTCTTCAACCTGATTGGTAAATTGAGTGGTAATAGCGGAGATCAGATTCTAAAAGAAGGACATTAGTAGAAACGAAGGTGATGCAGCTCCTGTATTTTACAGCTTTTACACCTGTCTCTGAAACTTCTCTATCCACAGCTGGTGTGGAGGTCATGTTCATCATTTCTGGTCCTTTGGCCATATTTCTGGTTCTAAACAAGCATTGGTATAGGCGACAGAGTAAACTGAGCCATTACTCTTGCACGAGAAGCATGACTGCACACCGTGTGCCAGCAGCAGTGTCTAGCTGTGGGGTTGGCCCCACTTTGAGGGTTGTTGGTGGTGGTGGTGATTGGACCAGTTGGCCTCCAGAGATGCCTTCCAACCTAAATGGTTCTGTGTGCTGATGTGCCTTTAGGAGCAGCAGTCAGAGCTGTCAGCAGCCCGTCCCATTTTTTTTTCCTTCTGAAAAACCTTTCACCAGCATTGTCATTCCCACCTCTTCCCTTCTCCTAGCAAAGACCCCTGTGCAGCCCACACCAATCATAGAATCATAGAATGGTTAGAGTTGAAAAGGACCTTAAAGATCATTGAGTTCCAACCCCCTGCCATGGGCAGGGACACCTCCCACCAGACCAGGTTGCTCAAAGCCCCATCCAGCCTGGTCTTGGTCTGGCCTGGCCTTGGCCTTCCCTCCTGAACCCAAGCCCCTTCCTGGCTGGGGAGCAGGTTCTACTTTGTCTTGTCTGGATGCCTCGGGGTGACTCAAACTATCTGCTGGAGAAGTCTTGCACATTTACTTTTCCCTTTCTGATCATTGCTGTGGCTGTGCACACTTGTAGCAGAGCAGCAAATGACCTAAGGGACACCAAAACCTACTCTCTTCTGGCGACAGCTGCCTGTGTGTCCTGTCTTCCCTGCAGTAGTCACCTGGTTTGGGGAAATTATGCACAACACTTGTTCTTTATTCATCATTTCTATTGAGCTTGCTGAAAGAAAAAATAAAATCATTCTGCAGCTGTTCTTAGAGTTGTTACAAATACTACTTTTTATTTTAATTCCTGGATTGTTGGGTGTTTTTTTGTTTCTTTTTTTTTTTTTTTTTTCCTAGCCGCATATGTCCCCCCAGGGGCTTGTTTTGAGATCATTGCTGTGGCTGTGCACACTTGTAGCAGAGCAGCAAATGACCTAAGGGACACCAAAACCTACTCTCTTCTGGCGACAGCTGCCTGTGTGTCCTGTCTTCCCTGCAGTAGTCACCTGGTTTGGGGAAATTATGCACAACACTTGTTCTTTATTCATCATTTCTATTGAGCTTGCTGAAAGAAAAAATAAAATCATTCTGCAGCTGTTCTTAGAGTTGTTACAAATACTACTTTTTATTTTAATTCCTGGATTGTTGGGTGTTTTTTTGTTTCTTTTTTTTTTTTTTTTTTTCCTAGCAGCATATGTACCCTCAGGAGCTTGTTTGGAAGTTTTGTAAATAGGCAGGGTCAGGCCATTCTTCTCCAGCTTCATTCAAAGGTTTCCACCTCCAACAATCTGCAAAAAAGGAAAAACCACAATGGATCTCTGGGCTTCCTCACTAGAAGACATTTTCAGTGGCTGAGATTATGTTTTTCCCCTCTTTTTAGATATTAATGTCGGCTAGTAGGGAGCCCAGAGGCATTTGGAGGAGGTAGTTGTGACAATAGCTTCAGAAGGGCAGCTGGAGATAAACCTCCAAAACTCAGGTGTGGAAAACTTGGGAGTCCTTAAAGCAGAATCCCACCGCATGTGGGCAAGCAGTAGGTCACACTTTTGTCACCTTCAGACTTGATTTACACTCTTCTTGTGGCACTGCATATTTCCAACCCAACGCTTTCACTCAGAAATAAGAATGTCATTTCTCAGCTCCATCTGGAGTTTATTACTCACATGTTACTTACGCTTCCTTGACTCTTGATAAGAAAAATTATTGTCATCTTGTAAACTTTCCAAACATTTTTCAGAGATGCCTTCCAGTGCTGTTACAACACTTTTGCTACCTCTAATATTTGTTTTGATGGATTTGGAGCTGCCATGCTACAGTTCATGGTTATTGCATGTCAGATTGATGTATGTGATATTTTCTATATGGTATATCAGTATAATTCAAAAAGAATTTGTCCAGAAAGATGGACAGGGAAGAAAATTATGGTGCAGGGGAAGTCGTCAATATTTAAACAGCGCTTAGGAGTTGCTAATGGACAACACCAGATTCTCAGCTTTGATTTTGCCCTTTCCCGGCCTGATTTCCACAATATCTGAACCAGGAGATTTTAACATTCATAAGCACAGAAGACAGGATATGAAGGGCACGCTGTCTGTCTCTCAGGACAAGGGAAGTAGCTCCATGAAGGACTCCCAGAACAAGAAATCCTGCACGATTAAGAATGCCATTGTGAATTGTAAGATGACAATAAGGCAGATGTATGGGACTGCTATTTAAAAAAAAAATTCTTCCCTAATCTTTTTGTGCTGATGTTTAAACAGAAAATAATTTGGGTTTAGATAATATTTCTGAATTTCTGTATATTTCTGGCCTGCTGAGAAGATATCCATTTTTTTAAGTCGGTGGGGTAAGATGAGTCGATCCATAGGGTTGTGCACCCTTAGGTCCAGGTGAAGTGTGGCAAAAATTAATAATGCCACCCCAGAATCAACCAAGGCACAAGGCCTGGGCGCTGAAGAAATCTGGTTAGTGGTATCAAAAACGTGACTGGTCAGTTGTGCAGCTGGTCCCACAAGTGTGACACTTGTCAGCTGCATCCTCTCAATTGCCAGAGAAACTACACAGGTGTCTATCCAAAATTTTGAACATAAATCACGAATCTTGCACAAAAAGAGCCGCTTAAATCATTACTTTGAGTACAAAATAGGATCCATTTTTAGGTAGAATGAACTGAACTTTGCCTTCTGCTTTGGGAGTTTATTCCTGAAGGAAGGAATGGTTTATTCTGCCTTAGCCCAAGCTGGAAATGGTGGTTATTTTCCTTCTGAATGACTGTTACAGTTTTCTTAGAATGCCACAGTAAAGATTTGCTGTTTAGCTGTCATGACCATGAAGTGTTTATTAATTTTTGAATATGTACGTATGGGGTTCAGTTTATAAGCCTTTATATTACTACAGTGCACGATAATTTAGACATTTGATTCTTAAATGAAAAAAGTATAAAAGTGAGCATCGTTTGCTTCTTGAATCATTAATTACACAAAATGTCTTAAACATGAGTATTGAATAGTTTCTTGTTTGTTGTTTCATTGCTAAAAAATCTGCTCCTTTGTAGAATAAATTTATTTCAAACTCTTTACCATGAATAACACCGGAGGTAAAAAACGGCAGAACGAATTACAGGCTAAAGATAAGTCAAGCAAATAGGCAAACACAAAAATCCCCTTTATCGAGGGAAACGGTGACAAGAGTCAAATTATTTTGCTCGTTCTTAAGGCCAGGAGTTATGTCATCATCATCATCATCATCTCCCAGTACTTTTAAGTATGTTCTCGACACCTGATGAGCTTTCTAAAGGCCAGCTTGAAATCTTCGTTAAAGCTAGTGTACAGCAAAGGGTTGACAAGGGAGTTGACATATCCCAGCCAGGTCAAGAAATCCGCGACTTCTGGAGAGACTGTGCAAACGTGGAGGCCCACAAGCAGCTCCTTGATGAAAAAGGGCAACCAGGACAAAATGAAAGCACCTAAAATCAGGCCCAGAATGCGAGCAGCCTTCCGTTCCCGCGTCGTGGAGATCTGCTGCCGGTCGCCAGCCAGGTCCAGGTCATTCTCAAAAGGAGGGATCCTCACGGAGGTGTTGATTTTATCGAACTCCGTGGTGGGGTCGGACGTGGAGAAGTCCGAGACGCAGAAGGTCTGCGTGAGCTTGCAGCTGGCAAAGGAGTTTTGGCTGTCGGTGCTCCTGTTGCTGAGGTGGCGGCTCGAACCCCGTTTTTGGTAAAGGCTCTTTGCAGCGTGGTAGATTCTGTAGTACAGGATCAGGATCAAAGTCAAGGGGATGTAAAATGCCCCGAATGTGGAATAAATAGTGTAGATGACATGGTCGTGCTGAATGCGACACTCGCTGGGAATATTGACGCTGTGGTGATTTCTCCAAAACAAAGGGGGCATCGATATGAAAATGGAGATGGTCCACACAGTGACTATCATCAGCCCAGCCCTTTTTGCCGTTCTTTTCCTGGCATATTCAATAGCGTCTGTGATTGCCCAGTACCTGTCCAGGGCAATGACACACAGATGAAGGATTGAACACGTGCAACAGGTCATGTCAACGCTAAGCCAGATCTCACAGATGAAGTACCCCAAAGTCCATTTACCTATCATTATGTAAGTGATGCTCAAGGGCATGACAAGAACAGCAACAAGGAGATCTGTCACAGCCAGTGAACATATTAAGTAATTTGCCGGCTGGTGGAGCTTCTTGGTTGTGGATATTGCCGCAATTACGGCAGAATTCAGCAGCATAGTCAAGGTTGTGATTGTGGCCAAGGTCAGGGTAATGAGCATCTTTTCAGTTACTGTTTTTGGCTTCGCAGCCACGTTGGCTTCAGTGGTGCAATTTGTGAGATTCATTTTCCCCTCCAGGATGCACAGTGAAAGAAGAAGTTGCTTCTTCAGTAGGCGAATAGATCCAGGTTCAGAAGTTGCCCACTCAAAAGAGGGACAGAGATGCTCCAGGGGCAATTTTCTTGTTTTTTATAATCCCATATTCAACAGAGCAGCAAAATGCTTCCAGGTTTCCTCCTGTTCATTGTTTTCCTAGAAGATAAAAGCACAACTGTTAGTGAACCTAGAAAAATCCCACCTTTTGGCAAAAAGTCCTATGCTTCAAATATTACTAAATCAAATAAAAATTTTGGTCTGGTTTTCCTTCTCTCTTTCTTCTTTTTCTTCCCCTTTTTCTCTGCATTCATGGTTCATCTCTTTTTATTCCCTTGGGGACACTTTGGGCCAGATTTCCTGCTGATGTGAACTGGTCGTTTCTCCTTTGGTTTTGGAGATCTCACTGAAAGTGGGAGGTTGGACTAAGGGACCTCCGGAGGTCGCTTCCAACAAATATTTCTATGATCTCTGTGAATTATTGGTACTGGGAGCTAGTCCTTTTCCTGCTTGTTAAATAGGCTACAGCAAACGAAGAGCTGAGGAAACCTGCCTTTTCATTTTAATTGCTATATGAGAGGGATCAATTACTTCTATATATCACCTTTGGAAAAAAGAAACAGAGCAGCCTATCTCAGCGAGGGCATGCCAGTGTTTTATAGCTTTCTATTCTGCTTTTACATATCCATGTCTGTATTAATATCTTGGAAATGGTACTTTAAAATTACTCAGGTTACCTTTAACATGCAGCTTTCAAACAATGTTTAAAGCTTTATGGCAAACGCTTAGTTTTACACAGCACATTAGTGTTGCTAGGAGCTTATATGGTTTGGTCTAATTATTCCTGACATTTCACATATCCCACTGTGTGTGTCTTTAGAGGAGACAGACAAAAGCTTTTGCCTTTGCTTTGAGATTTCTATCAAATTATGCTCCCTGTCAGGCAGTCCGGTATGACGCAATGTGCAAACAATAATTTAAAAAAAAAAAAAAGGTTTAATTTTGTTTCAGGAATTCTTATGTCTTTTCTCTATATCCCAAGTGCTGACTGAAGCCAGAGTTAGCAATCTGTGGGATGCAACTTGGGATACCCTCTTGGGCCTTGCTTTCTCATTTGCAATTTAGCTTGGCATATAGGATGTAGAAGAGTGAAAGCATGAATCCTTTTCCATTAAAATGAAGGGAAAGATTCCTTCCCCTGGCTTCACTTATCAAAGAGTAAAGAGTCCTCTAGGCTAGTTGTACAGGTTCCCTCGACAGGCAAGGGGATGAGGTAGTGGCTGCCAAAAATACATTTGTCCCCTCTCAAGACAAGTCTTTAAGGCAGATGGTGTGAATCACATCCTGGAAATGCTGATCTTTCTCTCTTTAGACTACAAGTGGCTCCTCCACAGTCGCATCTAGAATACATGCCTGATTTTTAGATGGCTAAATTTGAGAGGTAAAACCCATTCTCACTGCTACTGGTGGGACTTGGATTAGGCTCTGAGAGAGAGTTTTTACATGCAAGCTAATGAGGAATTAAGAATTTGAATGAGAAATTATGAATTTAAAGCCAGTCAGCTGCTTAGCTCTGTGTACATATGCTCTTATTCAGAAACTGGAGTGCTGTCTTCTGAATGAGCTCAATGAAGAACAATCAAAAATAGAAACTTCAGAAGAGAACCCTGTTCTTTGCAGATAGGCCCTAGGAAAGCAAATCTGTATTGTTGTAGACTGTGCATTAGCAAAATGTGAGTTTTAAATTCTACCAGAAGACAGCAGAAACCCCCCGTCCAAACTACACTCCCCTTTTCAGAAACTACTTCAAAGTATCAATAGCCTTGGAGAAAATATTAGGCCTGCTTTTTAAGAATAGACTGGACAAGCTGGATGGAAATTCAACCCTCAGTCTTCAGGTTGGAAATGCCCATTTGGTCATTTAGGCCTGAAGCCAAAACTTCAGCTCCGACCTTCTTCACAAATCGTTGGTGGGAATCTTCTCTGTCAAGTCAGAACTTGATTTCATTAGTTTGCACCCTGATTACGTCTGACTCTTTGACCAGAGGATAAAGCAAAGAGGCTTTCTCTACCTCTCTGCACTCCTGGAATATGGACTATGAGCAATTGCAATCCATATGCTTTCCTCAGCAAGTGCCCCCTTGTCCACAAGCATGCTCAGAGGTACCTGAAGATGCCATGGGATTTGCACATCCTCCACAACCACCTATTGATTTCGTTCATGCACAAAAGAGCTCCTGCTGCTTCTTGATAGAAATGCCATTTTTTCCCACTTGTCCTTCACTTCTCTGGGAGCCCTGAAGTTTCTTGGCCTCGGTATTTCTCCCCACCCTGCATGGTCCTTGCCTTCTTCTCTGCTGAGCACTGCCTATCTGCATCTTTAATCTGGTTGGAATTGAATTGCCCAAATGGCTCTGCACACCGACACAGCCTCAGAGAGACCCTTTCTGAGCTCTACCACAAGGATACTCTGAAAAATAAATTCTTCGTTTCCTTCATGAACCTCATCACACTTTATCAGAACCAAGCACCAGGACAAAGGGTACTCTGATCACACAGGGGAGTTTGGTTGTTTCAGTCTGCTCACTGCTCAGCAGGGCCAGCATTTTTTTCCCTTTGAGAACAACTGTGATAATTGAACATGGGGAAAAACACAAACAAAGAATCTTCCTTGCAGAACACAAGCCTGCAGTTACCTCAGATGAGGCAGGCCCATCACTCCGTGTCAAAACTCATCGCTGGGGAGTTATTTGGTTTTAATTCCTATGAGCCCTTAGCAACTCAGACAATATAAATAATCACATACAAAAACTGTATTAAACCAACATTATTAAGGAAGTATATTTACATGCTGGAAAGTCTGGAAATGTTGGCCTGAACGTTTCCTCTGTGGCTTAAGTTTGTGCCCCTTCTCATCCCTTACCCACGATATGAGGATATGCATTATAACATTCATTCGTAACATCGTCTGTAGGCACTGTGTTTCCTTTCTCCTGCTGTTTCCCTTGTTGCACCCCTTCCCGAGCCATCCTTGTTTCTGTACAATCTGATCCCAGCTCCCACCTCCCAGAGCACGCATGGTCCCTTAACCTGGCAGCTGGTGGCACCTGGTAGCCCCTGAGCAGGGTCAGGGACCATCTGGTCCAAAAACAGAGCAGAAGAACCCAGGCTGTGACTCAGGAAGGCGAAGCCTGCTGGGGTAATTAATCCCAACGTAAGGGGTTTCCATTGCTTAGTTTAGGTTTAGCTTGAGGAGCTGATGTGGCTTCATATCCTTTGCACTCATTTTCTAGTCTGGCCAGGGCATCTCCATGGTTTGCTTCTCAGCTGAAGCTGCATGAAAGGCAGAGCTGGTGTGACTGGGACAGGAGCTGGTCCTGGGGTGCTGCGGAATGGGCACAGGGACTCTGGGAAATTTATAGTCTGAGCCTTAAGTCATTTATGACGAATACAGGTAGAGACACCAGCTACAACGGATCCAGGGAAAAAACCATGTGTGCTAACAAGGAGAATTTTACTATCTCTGGTCAATAATAGCTGGTTTCCAGTATCTCACCAGTATCTCTCCAGTGCCTATCACTTGGGTATTATTGCTATATATAGCTATTGTATCACTATAGTAATTGGTTGAGGTTTTACAAGTGACTTCTTGGAAGGGACATTAATAACATAGTTATCTTATTTGAAGTACTCTCACTAAAAGCACTGCCGTGTTTATGTCTTGCAGCTGTATCCCTTCGGGCTGTCAGTCATTTCATACAGAGTGAGTCTTACACACACAAGGCTAATTTTACTGATTCGGTGGGAGAAATTAATCTGAGTTCCTCCAAATGGGAATCAATCACATTTCATATTAGCTGATTATTGATAATGGCATTGAGTGCTGTCTGGGAGGAGGAAAGGAAGAAAAGGACGATTAATTATTCCTTAAAAGCAACTGGACAGGTTTAGGCTGTGTAATGGAAATGTCCGTGTTTGCTCTTGCAAACCGGAAAATCTTGCCAGAAAATACCTCCACCTTCTCAGCAGAATACTCGGCAATTCTGGTGGACAGTCTGACTCCCACTGCTTTTCACTGTTTCACAGAACTTTTCATGAAACTTTTCACTGTTTCATAAAAAAATGGGATCACACCGCTTGGGGAGAACAAGGGGAACTGGCTTTGCTCATGTGTGTGTGTGCACATATGCACATGTGTACGTGCAGACACACATGTAGACATGTGTATGCAGGACAAGTTATTTCTTTTACATCCACGGTTTTACATTTCCTTTAAGCAATTACGGCACTGTGCAAGCCCTTGTGCCCTTGGCAGCAACAAGTCAATTTGACTTGGTTAAATCCTGAATTGCTCTGAGTGCTTTTAATTTTCAATATTTTCATGTTTGTAGCTGTGAAGAGCAAGAATCTGTGGCACGCTTTGTGAAACGGGTGGTTAGCTTATTCAAAATATGACTTAGCACATGTATGATAATGTTAATATTTCAAGCTATGGAAAGACATTGAACTTCCAATACTCTTCCTTGTCATCTCAAAGAGGTTGTCTCTTTGAAGTTCATATACAAAGCACTGAAATTCAAGCCTTTCCCTTTATTTTGCAAGATCTTGCAACTTTGTAGATTGTCTTGTACAGTCAGCCAGTCTTCTTGGACTTCATGGCTCCTTGGTAGCCACGTGACAGAGCTGACTTTAACTGAAGATTATAGGTTTCTCAATACTTTGCATTGTATTCTGGCATGTTGGTGTTGCTTGGGGCTTCTGAGGATGTCAGTGCTGCAGAGTTCATGTTATGGCAGCAGTCTTAATTGACCGCGATTTATATAGGCACCGATGCCGTTTGTAACATCCCATATTGGGAAAAGGGGTACCCAGAAGCTGAGAAAGTGAAGATGGTCACAATCACACCAATCTCTGGCAGGATTCTCAGCAAAATAATATCGTGCTGTCACCAGGCAGCTCATATTCACACTCACAGCATGAGGTTTTGAAGCCAGCTGCATGGTAGGCAAAATGAAGGCAAGTTATCAGAAGGTGGGTCGAGGTTGCCTTACAACAGCATAAACTGGAACAGGACAATAAATGAAATGGTTATTTTTGCGTGAGATCTGAAATTTTGCAAGAACCCGTCTTTGAGAAATTCCTGGCCACATTATGGGGCCTCCGATTCCTACAGACTCTTCCCATCCACTTCAGAAATGCTTCTGTCAGGCTGGTAATGCTCAAGATCATTATATTTGAAAACAGGTATATTCTAACCTGAAATTCCAATTGTAAGAAACTGCATACTGTTAGTCAAATACTTCTGGCTGGGCTTATTGATATATTTTCAATTGGTAAGGCACCCTATTAAGCCAAATTGACATATACCTGCTTTAAACTCGTTTAAGAATCTCCAGGGTGCGTTTTGCCTTGGTGTAACCAGCTAATTTGAAAATGCTTAACCACTGCAAACCTGGGCCTCAATCAATCTGACCTGGAATCAAGGAAAGCTCACAAGCCGGCAGCTTTGCAAAGCTATTTTTACAGAAATCCTTCCAGGATCACACTTCACAGGTAAGCTTTTCTGGTGTAGATCTTGGCACATGCAAATGAGAAACAATAATTAGTGACGATCTTCAAACCATGCTTCCTCCCACAAGCAGTGGTATAATTATCGTTCACGGATGATTACTCATTTTCATCTACTTTACTTTCAACAAAAAAAAATTTAGTAAATCTTCGGCAGTGAAAGCTCATGAGATGCTGCAACCTGATACAAAATAGGATTCAGTGCAGATTTCATCCCGTCTTTAGCCAGACATAAATAAAATTCTCTGTGATGGTAAAACACCCAGATTTCTCATAAACAACTAGGATAGGTGCCTAGTCTAGTTTTAAGTAATAATACTCTACATTTATCATAATTTGCTTTAAGGAGACTATTGAATTAAAAAATAACTTTAAAATTCATCACCACTTCTTGTAACACTTTAAACTCGTAGCACTGTACATTTAAAAACTCCCTTTTGTTTTATACTACGCAAAATACTCAAAGTTCAGCTCATTTCTTGTAGTTCACTTCACTTTCCCCTTTTCGTGCATTGCCTTAAATCCTGAGATGTTTAATCTGTGAACATTAGGGGCTGTATTTTCCAATACCGTGGAGCCAAGAGACATGGGCAACTGGATCTTGCAACCATTTTTGGGGGCAGAATTTACAGTAATCGGTTGTACAACCCTACACTGTCAAAACATGTAAGTGCTGCCTTTCCCACCAAGTTGTGGCAGGAAGACCTCCCTGTGCCTCCTCTTCCTCCAGAGATGAGTTAAGGAGATAGGAATCTTCTTCCCCTGTGAATCTGTGCCTGACAGTGCAGAAAAGAAAGAGATGTCCATCCGTTTTGCAGACTGTATTTGTTTAAGCACTGAAATGAGATAGCTTGGGTCCAGAAACATCATTCTACATTAGCATGGAGTGCTGAACAGGTTAATTCACCCAGTAAAGAAACAGGGTAAATTCTCTGCCATGGAGTTCCTGGTCCCTGAAGCTGCACAGCTTTGTTATGTGAGTTAACCTGATTAAAGCTACCTGACATGCTCTTCCCCGACACGTGGGACATCTACCTTAACAGAGGCAGAAAAGCTGCTTGATTGCCCCACAGCTCCAGAGCTACGCTTATCAGCAGATCTCATGTCTCAGTGTGAAGAAGGGGGTCTTGATCCCTGGTGATTTCCTAATTTAGTAGATAGCTGGAGACAGGAGACGGGTAACCCACGCACTTAACCTCTCATCTGGGAAAGAAGAATACGGTCTGCACAGTTTGCTGGCCCTTGCAACCTTCCTGCTTAGCATCTACTCTCACATAGAGAGGTTTTTCTCAGAGTAATTTTCTTTTTTTTTTACAAAACTTAAACTATCTTACTTGAACTTCATATTTCTAAATGTTTTTCACCACTAAAGAAGACCTTTTCTCTGCACTTTCTGTTTTACCTGTCTTTGTACATACATCTTTACAAGACGCCGTGTTACCAACATTCCCTCTCCTGTGTTTTTAACTAAATGTTTAAAGTTTTTTAATTATTTTAACCTGACTTGTTTTATAAAGTTGACCACGGCACTGATCCCTGCTACGGGATTTCAAAGGTGACAAACACAAAACCTGCTTCAGGAAAATGTATTTTCTTCAAAGATCTGGCGAGGGACACAAATCTCTTGTTGTGGAAAAGGCGGCCACCCCAAGGGAGGACATTTGCCCCAGCTTTGGTGCTGCTACTGAACCCACTGCTGCTTTTGGTCCCCCTGTTTTCCTCTGCCCTTCCCTTTTGTTTTACTCAATGGCTCAGGGAGGCTCACTCACAGGGCCCTCCATAATCCTTCCTCCCACTGCTCCAGCTCCCATTCAGACGATTTATTCATTGACTGTATGACTAAGACCTGCGAGCGGATAAAATACAGGTGGGAGGACAGCTGGGATAATGAGATACCATATCAGACATCAGCAGCTAAGCTCTGTGCAATTCATAAGGGGGAAGGGCAGAGGAACATGCCATTTCCAGCCCTCCTTAGAAGAGCAACGCTCGGGGTGATGTGTGACTGATGGGGTGGCCCAGGGACAGGTATTTGTGAAGCTGGTTTGTCGGGTTTAACTGTAAAGTGAAGACCCTCGATGTTTGCTCTCCTGATAGGGTGCAAATGGTCCAAAAAAAAATATAATCCAGTAATTCTAAGTGTAGGGACCACTTTTTTAATGAAATGGGCAGACCATCGTTGAAGAAATCTACATTTCTTAGCTGAGGATAGCATGGACAGCATCTTGATGTCTGCAGGAAATAGAGAATGACACACAACAAGGTGCTGGAGGGCTTGGGAGGAGAGCAGTTTGGTCTGTTATCCTCTGAAAAAAATTCTCTTGCTTTAAAAAATAGACCCAGGGACAAAATATTTCAGTGGCCTCTTGGTCACTAGCAGTTTAATCTCCCTTTGTTTCCCCTTTTGAATGGGTTTATAAGAAGAAAATCCATTATTCAAACCCCTTTTTGATTAATTATTTACTCTTTTTTTTTTTTTTTTTTTTTTTTTTTTTCTTAAAAAAAAAAAAAAAAAAAAAAAAAAAAAAAAAAAAAAAAAAAAAAAGTTCTAGGAAAAATATTAAACCCTTTACAACCCCCTTTTTTTTTTTTTTTTTTTTTTTTTTTTTTTTTTTTTTTTTTTAATTCTTGCCTTCCCCAGAGGTTGCAGTTATACGGAAAATGGAAGAAATATCCATAGAGCTTCAGGAATGGTAACTTTTAAAATAATATGTGCTATTTTGAAGGTTAGTATCCTTTGAACTAATACAATGTTTTGTTAGTTTTGCAACTAGAAACAAAGCTGCCTCATTGTGACTCTCCTCCCGTGGTCCTTTTGGAACAGAAATCATGCAGAACTTGTAAAATTGTTGTAAATAAGGACTATTTTGCTGTAGAGAAATCCTATGTGGGAAAAGGTGGTTTTTTTTAAAAAAAAAACAACTTCATTAGAAAGAAAACTGTTTCACTTGTCAACTATTAAAGCACCTCACTGGAACACCTTAAAAACTCTCCTGAAGGGAATTTATAGTAGGCTACGTCTACTATAACTGGAAAGAGTTACTGAAGGAACAGCTGGCAATCCTTATTTTTACTCTCTTTGAGCTGAAGATCCTGACTTAGCTTGCAAGCCTAACACTTCACGTACTGCACGCAGGCCCTGCAGGTGGCACCGTCCAATTCCTCACTTATTAACGCCTCAGGGAGGGGGAGAAAGTGCAGTTTGTGAGTCGGAGACTGTGTAAAGGCAACGGGATTGACTTGTCCTGTGGTCTCTGCTGCCCGAATGCTGAGTCGACACCAGAAATTCAGCGGCGCCGTCACCTGCCGATGAACTGGGCTCGTTTCTAGGCACGCGCCTGAAATCCTGCTTTTCATTCTGAAAATCCTGATTTTCATTCTTTTATGGCCCAAAGGGATGGTAAATATGTTTCTAAGACTCCACCTTGTAGGGAAGACTCGTTCCCTATGGTGGTGTTATTGCCCAGCCGCCTTTTTTGTGTTACCTGTGGTTTTAAAGACCTCTGTTGTCAATAGTCGGACTCTCAA
This sequence comes from Calidris pugnax, assembly GCF_001431845.1. Lineage (NCBI taxonomy): Eukaryota > Metazoa > Chordata > Aves > Charadriiformes > Scolopacidae > Calidris > Calidris pugnax. Next base: position 18,094,146 of record NW_015094507.1, read on the forward strand.
TCTTCTCTTTCCTACCCAAAGTGCTGGTGCACTCCTCATATTGATGAACTGTGCCGCTCTTCCTCAGAGGAAAAAGCCCATTATACAGGTGTTACATTATTAAAGATGCTTAGGTCACTTGGCTCCCATCAGAAAGAAACCCTGGTCCATAAAATCCCCAACTCTCGTATAAAGGCAGTGAAACATTAGCCCCTGGTGGCATGAATCCTTTCTGATGATGGGTATGAGGCTCCTAAAGTAAATAGCTACTTTAGGTTTTCTTTCTGAGGAGTGTTTTCAGGCTTTTAGGTTTTCTTTCTGAGGAGTGTTTTCAGGCTTGGAGCCTTGCAGAATAGCACAACATGAGTGGCAGAGTCAGGAAACTACTGGCAGAGACCTATTACCCCGTGGCCTGTTACAGTTTTGTTGCTTTGCATTTAAACCACTAACTAGAAAAAAGTAGCACCTGCTTTTCAAGGTCTCCCAAATGCGTTGAGAAAAACTGTAAGAAAAATCCATGCTGAATTCTCACCGGCGAATGCATTTTCCATCTCAATTTCTCATCTTGCTGCTTAGAAACATGTCAAAGACACACAAATATTTACCCATGAACATCATTTATTCACTTCTGGGGAAATGGTGCTATTTGTATTTGTACGGAGGCTATCACTTTATACAAGCTAAATGTCACCGTACATGCATTGTTTTGCAAGTCAATATTTGTTTCTTGCTGCTATTCGGTGTCAGGGGACTGATGTCGATGGGGTTTGTTTAATCTCCACATGACTTGGTTCTGTACACAACTGCTCTGCAATTCATAAAGGCCCCGAATGACCAAATTTGACAGACCAAAACTGAACAGTGTATTAAGGACCTTGAACCTTGATCCGAGACCCTTTGAAATCAACGCAACTATTTCCACTGTGAGCAAAAGATTTCAGATTAAGCCTTAGTGAATATATGCCCAATTTCTCACTGGTAAAATAAAGCAGATGACTCACACAATGGCTCCAGACTTGCTTTGAAAGGCGAATTTCATATGACTGAACAAATAGTTTTATTGTAGCAGAAGGTGCTGTGGGTCCTTACTCATTTTGAAAAATGTCTCACGTTGGTGCAAAGCGCTGGGCTGGTGGCATGAGACTGCTGCTGGGGACTGCGAGCGTGGGATTTCCATCTGGCCAGTGTGCTTGCTGCAAGCCCAGGGGAAACGAATTCCTGACAGCCTAAATGGTGTACAACACCCTAAAAGTCAAGGGCAGACTCCCACTTAGTATGAGAAAACACTTCTTGCACGAGCCCTGGGTGCAAATCCCTCTGATGAGGAGATGTTCAGACATTAGGCTGGCTGAGCTCTGACCTCCACGGTGGCCTGATGCACCCCCAGTTTGCCACGTGGGAAGAAGGTCCAAGGATGCTGCAGTACCTTTATGGTAGTGAGAACTTGATGTTCTTATGTATACTTTATGGTATTTGAACTGAACTCACGCTGCCATCGCAGTCTTAAGGCAAAGGCTTGTGGGGCTTGGGCCCTGGGCCACGATTTGAACAAAAATCTCAGGCTAAGCTTGGTCAATAGGTCCTGAAAAATCACACGAAGAAGAGAATTACTGCTTTTATTTCTGGAACTCTGCTGTTGGTAGTGGAAGCCACAGGAACCAATGCCAAGCACTCGCTGAGCTGACAGCACATATGGACAATTTTTTGGTTACCCATATAATGTAGCCACCGTTGTGATACTGCAGTTACATTCTTCAGGGCTTTAGTAATAACTAGTTCTAGCTGTAGCTTTCATATAAGGGCATACTTTTCCTCTGAAACCCTTACTATACACACAACCAAGCTAAAATGTTTAATTTTGCCCATTGCCTGGGATAACTGAACCACATCTCTGCTTTTGGAGACTTCTGGTTGCGCCTAAGCTCACGTAACTGGCACTGTAACTACATGTCTGGAGCAATTACCATGTAAATGCAAGATAAGCAAAATATATCATTATGAAAACAATTGAATATCAAGTATTTCAGACATGTCATTATATGAATTAGTGGTAATTAGCTGTCAAAACCCATAAGCACAATATAATTAACCCACAAATAAAACGTAAATATAGAGTAATTATAAAAGTTCATCCACTATAAAGGCTGAGCTGTCTTTTAATAGGTGTAATAAAATAAGATGAATCAAACTGTGCTGAAAGTAACATATATTAAGATAGCAGGAGTTGGTGTGTATTTTGGAGAAGGAAAAAGGACAGTATTTGGCTCTAATTCTCAGCAGAACGCTGTTGGAAGTCATATGTTTTTCAGCTATTTTATATATACACCATATTTCTACTTTCCCTTTTTGTAGTAAATTGGTTATACTGAATACAGAAGACTGTAGTTCGTGCTAATAACATCCTATGTTGACTAGCAATCGTAACCTTTTATTAACCAGAAAAATGCTTAAGTGAATATTTGTCTTCCCCTTGGTTGGGTTTTGCTGCAGCAGCTAATAGTCCTAAGGAATAAGAGATATTAATATCGTGTTAACAAGGAAAGGGTCACAAAAAAAAGCCCAAACTCAAAATCAACCTGAATCTCCCCCTACTGCTCCCCCCAGGCGCCTGTCTCGGTGGTAGAAGACTGATTTTAAGGGCATGATACATTTCACATCTACTGTGTGCATTTCCAGTATATTTTTCTCACTATGAACAATATTAATTTCTGGAATAAACCCGAGTACTTTAATCATCAGCACAAGCAAAGCCTTGATTTAGGCCATCTCAGAAAATGAAGGAGATGATGAAGGGGTTGAAGATTGAGAGCGTCTGTCTCCTTCACTTTACCAAACAACTGTTTCAGGAAGATTGGGTAGAACTTACCAAAGGGATAGGGGTGAATATATGGAAGCAGAATGCTTTACAATTAAACAATTCTATAAAATCCAAAGAGCATATGTTCTGTAGCTCATACCGGGACTAAAACCGTGTGCATGAGTGTGTGTATGTTTGGTACGTACACAATTACCATGAAATTGTACAACCAACATGCTATTCCATAAATACTTGTCGTAAGTCTGAGGATCTGAAGATCCTCAGTAGTTTGAGGATTTGATTTATAACCATGAGCACCACAACTCTGTTGACTCACTTGCCCCTGAGATGGCAAAAGGAAGGAAGCTGATGTTGCATGACCCCTGTTCGCCCCAGCAAGGGCTGAAGAATGCTTAGGTGGCATTTGAGGTTTCCTCATCCCATGTGGGAATACTCACTATCTGCCTTTGTGGATCCCATCAGCTTTGCAGTTGATACCCAGCCCAGCATTGCTTGCAGTGAGAGATGATGGACAGCATCCACCCAGGCAACAAACAGCCTTTTTTGGACAGGCTGCCAGACTTGACAGCCCTCCTTGCTCTGTTAAATGTGGACATTGCTCACCAGGCGATGCTGCTTCTCTGTCTCCAGAGCAAGCACATACCAACCTGAGTGACACCAACTGGAAAAAGAATTAGTTTCTGAATGGAATGGTCCTGAAAAATCTACCAGACTGAGTAAATCTTTGTCAGAACTTGTGCATTGTAAATATTCCTTCTTCACATAGTGGAGTGTCTAGGACTTTATACCAACATAACAGAGCCTTGGGGTCCCTCTTGGCTCTCCTCACAGTGGTGAGGGAGCTGCTTCACTTGGGACCACACTGGAAGGCGAGAAGCAGCCTGGAGGCATCACACTGCTCTGTCGACGCAGAGGTGCTGGTGACACAGGGACTCCTCAGCTGGGAGAGCATCTCTCGGGGCATCGGAGGGGTGTAAAAGGGAGGCTGAAAGAGCTTGGGTGGCTGCAGGTTGCTGCAGAAAATTAAATATGATGAAACACAGTAGACACTTTTATATGCTCTATTAACTGTATTAGACCTTTGTTTCAGAATAATTTATTGCTGGATTCTACACAGCACAAATGAAATGCCAAACCTCCACTAGTTCAGGTCCTTCCCAGAGGCCTTGGCATAGAAGGTACATCCAGTAGGAGTTGGAAATTTTTTCTGGAGGCTGTCCCAGCAACGTTGGAGGAGCAGCTGAAGCAGCTTACTCCTAGTTGTCCTTTGTCACATTGGCACTGCTTGGCGCGCTTGGTAGGAAACACCAATCCAAAACAGTGTTGAGGGTTCATGGAGACTGTCCAGCAAGTCTTCCTCTCAATGACCACGTTAGAGGTATTCCATGTTTCAAATCAATTTTAATTTGCTTCTCACCTAGTGATCAGCTGGAGCGGTGCTGGCTGTGGAGAAGACATTCTGCGTCCTCACGCTGGTGGAGTCACTGCCCGCTCCACCCATTGCTGAACTGTGGTGAGCACAGCCACGGGTTGAGCACCTGCAGGAGGAAAATGAGGCAATTCAGAGGTTATTCGTACGTGTCCCACTGCAGCCGTTGCAAGCAGGAATGTTTGTGCTGCTCCTCACGCTCCTCTGCACCTTGGCGTGCAGGCACTCACCTTTGATGGATGATTACTCTTGGATGAGCTTGCTAATGGCTCCAGTTATGTCACTCATGAAGCTGATCTTCGTGATTTCTGAAAGACCCCATTAACACTGCATTAGAACCCTGATGGCTTTCATTCACTGAATTATTTAATTACTTAAATTTTTTAAACTCTTAGAATACCTTCCAAGTCAAACGTGACCTCGGTCTTCCGTGAGAGGGGCTGACCTTGAGCACGCTTCGGCGGGCTGTTGCAGCCTTGCTTTTCTCTTCACACACGCTCTCCCTACAGCACTCAGCCTTGTACCTTCAGAAAAAGGTGTTATTGAGGGAAGCAGCATGCTAAGTGGTTTTCTTTTTTGTGATTTATCCAAGCGCCTGTTTGCTCCCACACGCTGTGAGTGGATAATAGCAGTTCTCAATCAAAGTTAAAATTACTAATGCTCTTGTCTGTGGAAAATTTAGTCAGGAAAAAAAAAAAAAAAAAAGGTTAATGATGTTGCTATACTACTGATCTTACTATGGTTTGTCATATCCTTATCTCTCCACCCCTGTGTAGCATTATTATATTGACTGGTTATTCCAGTCCATATCTCTGCCGAAACCAATGTAAGAAAACTGTATCTGATATTCTCCTGCAATGGTGGAGCTAGTGTGAAAAAGGCCACGTAAACAGTAACAGGAAAACAATGTTTTTCTCAGACACTGTGTACATCATCCAGCGGCACTGACAATGCAACATTATGCTGACAGTGACTAGCACGGAACATCACCCTCTCCTCCTCTTGAGTATATGTTTATAGCAGTGAATTTTGCCTACGTATTTCCTCAGAGCTGGAAGCTGTTGAAGTTATTTTGCACAGGATGTTGGAGTAGGCTGAAAAAAACTGAGCAACAGCAGCAGCCACTCTTGCTTCAAGTTATTGGCACTTCAATGTCTGCCTGTAGTTCCAACATACATAGACAATATACCATTAATTCTCTTTTTCTAATTGTGATCACCCTAGGGTCTTTTCTGACTCACGAGTTATGACTACTTTCTAGTTGTATTCTGCAACAATTTTTTTGTCAGTCTCAAAGGGCAGAGAGCTGATTCCTTTCACTTACATATTCCCAGTCTTCTACTGAACACATTTAATTTATGGGAACAGTGGAAATAGAAAATGGGAGAGCATTAGAGTTTCACATATTCACATACAAGGTGATTTTTAGATTGACGAACTCTGATGGATTACACAGGCTCAAATTATATGCTTCAAATTATATGTATCAAATTGTATGAGGCAGTGATGGAGTGGTCTGGCCAAGCTACGGTAGGCTCCTTGTCTGAAAAGATCTTATATCAGGCATCTGAAACCACTCTTGGGTACTTTTAATCAAAACCGGTCTGGTTTGCAGGGGCCATCAGCACACATGGGTCACTGCCTAAATTACTCCATCTGTATGATGAGTGTAGCTCAAATGATTGGTCGTTAGGTAGTCTGGGGCCAAGGCACCCTTTTTCAGAGTATCTGGTCTCTGACACACTAGAGCCTTCAGCCGATGGGTGAAGTTTTCCTTTGGGTGCCTCAGGTCCAGTCAGAGCCCCATTGAATACTGCCAGCTCCTTGTGGCGCTTCACAGAAAGATTAGCAAATTGCAAAATTTACTCTCAAGGTATAGTTCTGTCCAAAGGTTGTCCTCCCCTGTACCCTGGACGTCTTCCATGTGCCCTTGTGCACTCTTCCCCGTGCTACATGGAAGCTTTGTTGTCACACTGGCTTCAGTTCACAGACACGCAAGCGCATGTCCTCTTGATACCACTCCATACCTTCCTTCACAGGCCCAATACAAAGCTCTTGGCAGCTAGTGGAAATATTTCCAAAGTTTTGGAAGAATCACTCCCATAGCCTCAAAACCTCCAACCCAAATTTTCCCAAGACTCCTTGTTTGTTGGAGTCTTGCTGAATCATAAACCTAAATTCTGAAAGTCCTAAACAGAAGCCTAACAAGAAATACGACGATACTCACAGGGGCCATTGCTGGGGCTGTTTCCATGCTGAGAATTAGACACATATTTAGTTCCTGGTGAATCCCCCTCAACAACTGCCTGTGTAGGGCCAGCACAGGTACGGGCTCAGAGGCCAAGCCATGGCCCAAGGGTGTGAGGTGCTGCCCTAAAGGATACAAGCTGTGGCTCCTTCCCAGAGACCTTGCAGTTCTGGGTGTGTTTGCCTTAGGAAGTAAAAAGGGACCTTAATGTATGTGATCCAGCACCCCTAAGACACTTCTTGCCTTAACTATATTTGCACAGGAATAAAAACTAGTAGAAGGAAAACTCTGCTATTAGCAGCACAGTTTGACATTCCCAGTGCATTAGCACATGAAATAATCTGGTGACAGAGTAAATAAGACATGAATTACTCTTAAAAAGCTTTTACAACAAACTGTAAGATGCTTCCATCTCAGAGGTGACCTGTAATTGTTAACAATTTGCAAAAACAACCACATCAATGAAGACGAGGGTCACAATACAATTTTTACAAATGCTTCAAATAATCAAGTTGAAGTATTCAGCACAACTGGCTTCAAATATGCCTTTTCATTCTCAGCTAAGGCCCTGTGACAGCTGGGCTGACATCTCCATGGGAGCCTTCTGCTTTGCAAGAGGCAGCACATCTTTCCTGCTGAATCCAAGAGTTTTTGTGAGTCCTTCAAAAATGCCCAACTTCGTAACCCTTTTGGAGGCCCCGTTGGCTGAAGCTGGATGTTGCCTGGCTGTGGCAGTCACACCCTCACTACACTTTATCTCCATGTCCCAACGGTGATTTAATTTTATCTCATCATCTCCCAAGGCATTGCTTGGGCAAGGAGGTGGCAATCTGTCCTGGTCAACTGAATGGCAAGTCCAGTCAGCAGAAATGGGTCACATCAAGATATGGTGGTCTGTGAGACAGCTACTGTGGCCAGGTGTGCTGGCAGCAGAGCACGCTAGTCCCTTTGCACTCTGGATTAGGACTTCAACACCTTGATGGGATTTTAAAGAGCTTTTGTTGCCAGCTTTATATTATACCCACCAAAGCCAGTGATTTATTTAATTTAGAACAGCTTTATTCAGAGATGTTTACCCACAGAACATCCCAATCTGGAGGCATGGGAAAGGAGGTCACTTCCAATTTATTTATTTATTTATTTATTTATTTTTGTTATTTCAGCAGTTCTCTATTCAAAATAACTTGAAGTTGTGTATCAACCCTGTTGAGGGGATTTAGACACACAGCTGTGCCTCAAAATCTCCTTAACCATGTTTCAACAGTCTCAAACACATGATGTTAAAATTAGAGATGGGATTTTTGGATGAAAGATGGTTAAATAGAAGAGGAGCACCAGGGTTAGAAACCAAGAAAAGGTATGACTTTCGCCTAGGGCAACTGGCCATGAGGTTGTTGAATGGTGACATGGAGGAAGGATCTCCTTGGCCTGAGAAAACCCAAAGGCAGAGAGGGCACCAGGCTGTATTAAACTCCCCAGGAAACGTGCACTAGGACAGCAGCACCGCTCTTAATAATACAGCGTATTTTGCACCTGAGGAGTTTGGCGTTTGACAACTTTACACCTTTGGAAACAGCCACGGACGGCGTGCTCTGCTCAGAAGAATTGTTGTGACCTGGAGGAGCAGGAGCCAGGACCCGGAGCTGACACGGTTTCCTGATTAAGCTGAAACCAACACAGTGGAGCCCACCTTTTCTCCCCGAAAGCCAGTCTCACAGCTTTGCCAGATTATTTTGACATGCTTTCTCCACCCTGAGGATTTCAACTTCACTTGTAACAATACCTTTTAGCTTGGAAACGGTGTTGATTTTCTCTGCAGACTCTTGCCAATAAAGCAGAGGGGAAATAGAAAAAAAAAAGAAATAATAAAAAAAAAGATTTGATTTCCAGACACTTGAGAGTACTGGAATTGTTCAGGTGCGGGAATCGATGCAAGGTATCAGCTGATAAGTGGGAGGCTTAAATGTTAAAACTCTCAAGGCAGCAAGACAATGATTTGAAGAGGCCTCCTCTCTTCCGATTACTACGGAGAAAGGATGATATTACAGTGAACCTTGTTAAGATGTAATATTCCCAACAGAGAATAATTGATGCTAACGCTAGTGTCAAACTGCAGATCTGAAAGGGACTAATTACTTTTTCTGCTAGGAAGAACTTTCCATTTTGTCACTGCTTCCATACCTGAGCAATCCCATTAATCTCAAATGTCTGAATCCCAGCTCCTCTGCTTAATTTCTGCTGGGAATTGAGTGAAATAGCAAAAACAGTGGCCATGCCAGAGCTTACAGTAACTGTATTGGATGCCCTGAAATCAGAAGAATGTGTCAAAAGATGCTGTACAGTCTTTTATAATTCATTTTTAAGGAGCATACAGCTAGAAGAAAGTGAACATCCAAGGAGCGGGGTGTCTCATGGTGGGTGGCTTTGGCCATGCACGACTGGGACAGGGAACAAGGGACCCTACTCCCTACGGTGGGGACATGGATGGGGCTAAAAATGGGAGCTCAGAGGGAGCCTGGCTCTGCTTGCTAGTAGGAAAAATTTCTCTCTTCTTCTGTCTCACTGTTATTAGCTCATGACAGGGGAAATGTACTCTCCCTAGAGCTTTCATTTGGCTTCCCTAGAGGTTTCTATTCGGTCCCGGATCCCAGACTGAAGGAAAGCAGTTAACTACCTCCCTTGAGCATCTTAGTCCCTTAGCTCTGAAGCTCCAAAAAAAGTTAAGTTCTCAGGCTGTTTAAGAAAGAGCTTCAAGAGAAAGCATCATCTTGTGTTTCAAGAGAAAGCATCAGCTGGAAATGAGGGGGATTAGCACAACGTCTATAAAAGTACAGCAGCTCTGCAGTGTTCCAGTGATCTTCTCTTACTCAATGTTTACTCTGCTCCTGAGTGCTTCTTTATGGTGGTGTGCATCTTCCCTGATCATGTTGCAAAGAACGAGAGAGAAGCTGGGTGAACAGTTTTCAGACAACATGCTACTCTGCAAGAACTTTTTCAGACTGTTTAACATTGGCTAAAGGGAAAGAAGTTTAATTACTGAGGGATATTAAACAACCTTTTACTGCTTTCCACTATAAAGTGGGAGTTTAGGCAGCCTCCGTGAAGAGCATGAAGATGACACTGACAGGATGCTGTAAAAATACAGGAGCCAAATCACATTGGAAATACCATGATGGAAGGGACACTCAGGAGATGATGCGACCTAGTCCCTCCATGAACTGGGGTTAGCCAGGGCACTATTATTCTGGGAGCACAGCCTGTGTCTCCTCCTACCCACAGCTGGGCTTTCAGGAGCAGTTCACCCTGGGGATAAGTGGCTCTGCTGCTTGCATGTAAACAGTGATCAGGCTCTACAGGACTAGAAGAAAAAGAGAAAAATCCCACTCAGGGAATACTGTGGAGGTTGAAAGTCCCACCAAAGTCAGAATTATGGAAAAGAGGAAGAAAACCAGAACTGACTGAGACCTCTGCCCTTTATCTAGGCATCCTGGAAAGACTCATTGCTCTGAGAAACCTTGAGAGTAGAAGAACCAGAGAGCTGGTCCAACTAGAGGTCACCAGTAGGACTCCTCTCCCAACCCAGAACCTTTCCTTGGAGTAGTCCCAGAAGCACTATATACAAGAGAAATAATTCTTAGTAACTGGTGAAAGAGCCATTTTAAAAAAAACAAGCCACAAACAGCTGATACTAAGTATTTTCTACTTATGAGGACACTAATAACACAGTTCACAGATGCTGTTAGGAGAGCAGAGCTGACATTTGTCCCTCATCAGCATCAGAAGACAAGGCTTTCTCCTCAGCTAGGTTATGTTTGGCACATGAAATGTCAGGAAAATACAAGTGTTTTTGTGTCACAGGAAGCATTTATCTTTGTCTGGATGACACTGATTTGTGGGAAGAGTCTACAGGTGAAGAAGTAAGGACCTCTACATGATCAGAGGCTGTCTGGCTCTTTCCAAAGGTGCTGGCTACATCCACGCCCACTTGTGAATTCAGTGCAAAGTATAATGTACTTGGGGACAAACATTGACACAAGAAGGTTAACACTGGAGGGTGACTGGAAGTAGGCAACTGTGTCAACATATCTGCCCAAATTGATACAGAAGGATTGAAAGTGTCCTGGAAACGGCTTCAAGGGAAATTTATGCCTAGGTGAGCTGTCAAAATCATCAGTTTGGGATGCCATTTTGTAGCATACCTGACAGGCATGTAATAGAAATTGAATACAAAGTTTGAGGGACCAAAGTAATTAGGTAAAGAGATACCATTTCAGAGATCCACTACCGGTCAGTTGTCCAGGGACGTATTTGAAGACAATGTTGGTTCAACAAGAAACAATGACTAGCTCGATCTCTGTGTGTTGACACTTCAGTGCAGAAATGCATGGAACCATCAAGGAATTTTTCACCATTCCATCATGCTGGGAATGAGTAAACAGCCAGGATGTGGCACTTATCAGCTGGCATGGCTTGTTGATGATTTTCTTACCATCATCTGGCTTCACTGCTCAAGGTCTACTTTTACATGCATTGGATATTCCAAGCTCTTTTTTACCCCCTAACATCCACTGGTTTATTTTTCCCCCCTCTATTTGCCAAAAAAACATTCTAGCACAAGTGAAAATTCGGGCTGATTGACTTTCAGAATAATTTTCAAGATCACGCAGTATTGCTCAGCCTTGTACTGCACACAGTTTGAACTGCACTCGCAGGATTTCTTGCCTTTTGGAACAGCTTAAAGCATTCTATCTAATATGGCCCAAAATTAGATCAGCGTTGGTACTGTTGTACTAGATTGTGAAATTATTTAAAGGTTGTTACATTAAAAGGTCCATTAAGATATTTGTTGTTGAATCAACAAGGTAAAAGCACTATGCTTAAAATACTAAAAATAAAACAACTTCCATGCTTTGCCTGTTGAAGATAACATTTAAAAACCACAATTTTATAAACCAGTTCTGGAGAAAACAGATGTTTTTCTGGAAATAGACTATAATATCAACAGTATCATGAATTAAATACACAGAGAAGAGTGATATTATATGCACCCAAAGTATAATTTTTGAAATAAGTATACCTTTTTTTTCCCCCCTCTTGAATAATGCCCATTGTGTGCCTGGTTAGAAAACAATAGCTTCGTTATGAAATAATGGAAATTTTATCCATGAAAATGCCACCCTCACATTAAAATCATCGCACAGCTCACAGCGTGCTGCCTGCAAGCTTCTCAGGTATAAATCCAGCAGTAAATAAGGACTGTTTTACTGGCAAAGAACAGCCAGGGTGGATATGGCCACGGGGAGCAATGACACACTTGTCCCCTGGTCACAAGCCTCACAGCAGGGTGGTGAGTGTGGACAGAAGGTGGTGATGAATCCCAACACACCCTGTCCGTGAGGGAAAGCTGCAGGGTGATTTTCAGTGTGACACAGCCTGGATTTCATATACAGGGTATGCAAAAACTCCTTCACATCTGAATAGGTTGGGAAAGAGCCTCCACTCGGCTCTATTCACATTTGCTGAATTCCCCAAACTGTAGAGGAACCAAGATACTAGCATTTTCCCTTAGAAAAGCCCCTCAGCAACCTGAACACAAAGAAAGTGGGCTTAAGAAAAGCTAAACTCTTTAATAAGATGTGGAAGACATTTAAGTAATATTTTCTCCCCTGTCTGATTATATATTAATAATTCATTTGTGTTCTCAGCAGTTCCCAGACATCTAGTGGCTCCAGTGGGCATCTACAGGGCCTAAGGGACGCGGACAAAACCCAGAAGCACACGCGGTGCATTTGAATAGATAGCAGGGACTCAGGAAAATTGGCATGAATTTTTTCTTCCAGTGTGCTGCTGTGATTGGGCCAAGTCCTTACTTGTCCCCTGGGCCTGGTATCTGGACCTGCCTGTACTCTGGATTTAAGCTTTCCTGGTAACGCAAAGCAATGCATTAAGGTGAGCCTCAAGCTCAGCTCCCTCCCTGAGCTTGGCTGTCCCTAGGGCTTGGCCAGGAGTTTCTCACCTCGTTCCTGCTCTTGTTCTTTTGGCTGCTCTTCAGCAGAACTGGGCAGGGTTCTCTGCTTGCACTTATTAACAGGAACAGTTAACAGAAATGGCACGATTATAAGTTTCCAAACACCCATGAGGTGCTTTGTGACAGCGAGCTAAAAAAGTTGCAAACACCTCTACCAGTAAATCCCAGCATAGCCATCTATTGCCCACCCACATACGCAATTTGCCTCAAAGCAAGCTGTGCCTAAACGCCTTGTGTGTGGCTGATCTGGTTTTCTTTATGATATGTTATTTCATCCTGTATGAGACACTGCAAGTAACTTCCTCTTGAGGTTTTTTTTTTTTTAGCAAAGTGTTTGAAAACAGTTCTTCCATTATCGAATGACTGGGAAAATAAGAAGGCTTTACTTTTTTTTAGCATGCATTTCCTTTTAGCAGCTTAGTATATCTGCTAAATCATAGGTCACAGCCTATAAAAAGCAGTTATGGAAAACTGATATTTTGACACTAAATACTGTATCCTTTTCATAGAGACAATTGGACTACACTAAGTCATTAAAAAGTGTCAATTGCTATTTAATATGAGAAGGTTTCAGAGCAAATTTGGCACTATTGCTGTTAATGGAAGATTTCTTCCTCTTTCACAGATACTTCTGTGCCTACTAGAGAGAAAGAGAGAAAAAGAGAAAGAGAGAGAGAAAGAGAGAGAAAAAGAGAGAAAGAGAGAGAGAGAAAAAGAGAGAAAGAGAGAGAGAAAGAGAGAAAGAGAGAAAGAGAGAGAGAAAGAGAGAGAAAAAGAGAGAAAGAGAGAGAGAGAAAAAGAGAGAAAGAGAGAAAGAGAGAAAGAGAGAGAGAAAGAGAAAGAGAGAGAGAAAGAGAGAGAGAAAGAGAAAGAGAAAGAGAAAGAGAAAGAGAAAGAGAAAGAGAAAGAGAAAGAGAAAGAGAAAGAGAAAGAGAAAAAGAGAGAAGACTCTGTGTTTGCCTCAAACTCTTCAGGGCGGAGACCCTCACCACCAACAGGTTAAATGCAGGGCTTGTTTCACTTCTTTAATAATGATAAGAAAAAAGACATGTAGAATTTTCCCTCCTTTCTGGTTCCAAACTTCTCCACAAGTGGGAGTAATTAGGACCACAGTCCCTGCTCCCAAACCTTTTGTAGCCTTTTGGACCCCCCAGACCCCACCGAGGCTCAGCCAGGCAGCGCAGTCCAACCACGGGAGATGTTCTACCACCAGGCTCCAAGCACACATGGTAATGATTTTGGATAACTGCTATTTCTTATACTAAAATAAGAATGTCCTACTAATACTTCTGATTTGGGGTTTGTTTGTTTGTTTGTTTTGTTCTCCTTTTTCGTGTCCGTGTGTTACCTGACACAACTGGGAAACATCCACCATGAATTTCCTACTAGCACAAGGCTCCAACAGCCAACAAGACCTACCCTTCCCTTCCTCCCTGCGCCTGATGGGTTAGTTTTTTCGAGGACCCGTGGGAGGAATTCAAGTATGGACAAGATGATCACTGTTTTTCAGAGGAACACTGTGTGTTTTAATATCCCTGAAAGCCCTCCTAAGACTCGGCAAGCAGAGACTGCATGAAACGCAGCCCAGAGAAAGGCAGGAAAGTGCAATTGTAACCCAGGTGAGTGCTCTATTCATACCAGCCCCTAATGCATAATTTGCCAAACTATTCAGCATTTGCAGATCTTTGGTTCAGTCCAGGGAACTAAAACAGTGACGATCTGGGCTTTTAATTCAGGGAGAGAATGTCCAGCATAATTTGATTTTTCGCCGCCTCTGTCAGGGTGGAATTCACACTCCCACTGTACAAAGCAGCTTTATCAAATATTTACAGCTCGGGGAGCCCGCTTGGCTAGTCTGTGCTTGCCTATGAAATATAACAGCCACGAAGTCATTAGTCTTGGCCAAAAAGAGAAAGGTGGATACTTGACTTTCGCAACTCAGGGAAAGGCGAGTTGCATGGGACCATGCACAGCCATCACAGCCCCACACCTCAAACAGAGCCGGGTGTGTGGGTGTACCCAGAGGGACCACTTCACCCCGGTCGGAGCAGGGACATGCTGCTCTCACCCTCAGAAATTTGGAGGAATCAGCTGGAAAATATCTAGTGAAGGAAAAAAACAACACGTGTGTCTGCTGGTGCAACCCATTTCAGACCTCACTCTTCATTTCCAAACTGGGTGCTGATTGCTGAACCTAAACCTATTTCACCACTCTGAGAAGCACCTTGTTTTGTTGTTTCAGTGCTATGATGAAGTGTCTTGGTACACAGATCAAAATCAAGTTATTTGCTGTATGAATGTGTGGAAGGTGCCCGTGTATTACCATCACCCACTCTCATGACCAGGTCCCGCTGGGCAGCCACCTTTGGTTTTGCCCCTCTGGGTTTCTTGGGATGTGAAGTTAAGACACGGCACAGATACGACTTTGCTAAGCTCCAAGTATTTCCTCTCATGAGAAACTTCACACTTATGAGAAACGTTACTACTCAAAAGCACTGCTGCAAGAACACGGTGGTGTTGGTGGGAAGCTCTCCGTTTCAAAATTAAGGTATTACCTATTTGACTGGCAGTCATTGCGTGTTTGCAAGTCAGGAAGACACAGTTACAGCTCAGCTGCCTACGAAACTCCAGGAGAAAACGGAAAGATTTTCATCAACAAAACACCTGAAGCAAGGCACAAAACATTGAATTCCATGAAACACAGAATAGTGGAATTATCCTGGCAATTTACTTGTGAGCTCTGAGTCAGTGCTTTCAGGCAGGCGATAATTCCACGGAAGCACCCCTGATGAAACGGGATCATAAATCTCTTTATGAATGGTCTTTTTCAATTTATGTGTTTGGCTTCAAATTCCTCTCCCGCAGGAAAGACACTCGGAGACAGGAGGAGGACAGGACCCAACCCACGGAGCACAGTTCAAGAGAGGATTTTGCTATGTAAGACCCCATTTGCATGCTCCTATGCTTGTTTGAAATGGGTTTTGAAATGGGTTTTGAAATGGATATTTCAAAATAAATAAAAATAAAGAGAGAGAAACAGCAGGACAGGTAACAATTGCTCTCTGGGGTAGCAGATAGCCTGGCTTGCCTGACAAAGAAAAACATGTAAATCGGAACCAATAATACCTTAATGAGACAACCTATCTAATTTTGCTTGTGGGGAGGAATAAGTTAATCTGAAAGTAAATAAATGTGTAGGTTGTTTGCTTTATTAGTCTATTTTTTTTTTCTTTTGCTGCTTGTGTTATAAATAGAAAACAAAATCTCCTTTCCAAACAGATTAAAAAAGGTAGATCTGGAGCTTGTCAGCGTATTCGGGCCCTGGACAGAAAGTGGGAAACAGCAAGATGCTGTCAGAGCAGAAGTAACCACAAAAACACCCAGAGGCACGAAGAGGGTGTCTGGAGGGACAGGGAAGAGCCAAGGGCTCTCAGGTGGCCCACGCTGGGATTGGGGCTCTCTGACCTGGGGAACTGGTCCCCTTGGCTGAAAGGTTCCTCTGAAGAGATGCCACTTTATCTGAGATGTGGGTGCAGGAGAGGGATCTTTCCTGGCCTTCTGTGACTTCTGGCTCTTAAATCAGCATAAATCAGTAAATCCACTAGCAGCATAATTAGAAGCTGTCAGCACGATATCCCTCCAGGACATTCAAACCCAGGAAGTCCTGCAGGCAAGGGCGATGCTGGAGGATTAGGTGCAGCCTGTGACCTGCTGGGCTGAAGCTGGTCTTGGGCCAGAAGCGTGAAGGAGGAGGGTTTCCAGTGGTAGCAACCCAGTGGCAAAGCTGGGGACTAGCTCTACGCTTCCGTTTCCTGGCTTTTCAGTCATACTTGAGGAGCCACTGATATTGTACCACTGTGTATTTTTGAGGGTACTGCATAGGCTGAACGATGGTTTGGGTGTTACAAAAAAAACCCAACAAACCCTACCAAAACACTTTCATTTTTAGAATCCTAGGAGTACTTAGGTGATCTCTAGAAGGACATAGGTGTCCCTCAGAGGTGATTTTGCTTCTGTGACACACAGAAATATTTGATCTGCCTGCTCCTGGGGGAGATGTCCCTTTGTGTCTTCCCGCAAGAGTGGGGCTGGGCAGGGAAAGGCTGCACCCCAAGTCCCACGGATGCTTTGAGAAGGGAAATACCTGGTGATGGGAGCTTATCAGTGATGGAGAAGGAAGCCCTGGCAGCTGGGAGTGGTGTCCAGAGTGGAGACAGGAGTGAACGTGTGCCTGGCCCCCGCAGTGGGATAAAAGGGAGCTTTCCTTGTGGCTCTGGAGGGAGTGGACAGACTCTGGGCAACCCAAGAAGCTGCCAGCTGAGGGAAAGGACCCAGCCAGCAAAGGCAACAGGGGAGGAACCAGCATTCAGAAAGCCCAGGGCAGCAGCCAAAGCCTTTGTGACTACCACGTGTAAGATTAAGCCTTCTCTTTAAGACGGTGGCCTTAATTTTGGAGTTTTGGCTCCTTGTTCCCATTCTGGATGTGAAGGAACAGTAATGAAAACAGTAGTTCCCTGTGAGCAGAGGAGTTAGATGTTGGGGCTGATCAATGTGCTTCTCAGGTTTCTAAATCATTTACAGCCCCAAACAGTTCTGCTCAACTTTGCTGCCTGTGGGACTAAAGAGAAATATCTCTTTGTAGTGGGAGCTCCTTGTTACCAAAGCACCTGTGCCAAGTCCTGCCTAAGCCCTGGACGTCTTCTACACCCTGTGACTCTTTCAGGAGTATCTCCTTGCCCAGATGGGAGCACAACTGCTACTTTGAATGGGACTGAGCCTTTAGAAATTTTTCCTTATGGGAAGTTTCTCGGCAGTCCAGCACCGTGGTCATACTGGGGCTTGAGCCTGTCCTGGCTGCACGGGGAGGGGACAACTCCCTCTCGGAGTAGACTTTTGTAGATCTGAAGGCTGTCAGCATGTCTTCTTCAGTTCACTTTTCAGGTTAAAGAAATTGATTAATCTCCCTCAGACCACGTTTTTAAGTCCTTCCCTGTGGCAGCTGACAGGTTGAGCGGCCGTGTCCTGAGTGGCAGGGTCCTCCAGCCAAGGAGGTTGTGTAGGGTTTTTGCTGTGGTGCTACCAGGCGAGCTGCTTCCCGTCTGGTATTTCTGCAGCAGATCATTCTCAGCTCGGAATGAGTGGTCTTGCTGGACCTGCTTTTGCAGATCACATCTCCAATTCACCTCAGTTAACTTCAAATTCCAACCTTATCTGCGCTTGCCCAACTTCCCACCACAATGTCCTCCACAGACACCACGTATGTTACTGCCAGGACTGCCAAGAGCACGGAATTAGCTGTGTGGAAAAGTTCAGGAGGGCTAATCCACCAGCTGTTGTAAAACCTTGGGCAGGTGGTTAACTTTCTGCAGCTCAAACCCATTGAATTTATGAGGGCTGCTCGTAAGCAGCTGTATTTACATACTTGAGTGTGTGGAAAATAGGTGCTGGCCTTTTTAATATATTGGCTACTTTATTAAGGAGAACCAGAATGACATTTTCAGTCAAGTTATGCAAAGGATTAGCTTGACAGACTTCATGTAATTAGGTGGAGATGAGTTTGGCCCAGTGACCTTTTTCTTTATCACGGAGTCTTCCCAGTGTTTGATCAATGACTCTTTAAATAGCTTTGAACTGATTTAAGGCTTTTCTCACTGTTTGCTTTGAGATCTTTTTCTCCCTTTTTAATATACAAGACTACTTTATATCCCAGAAGACCCTTTATGTCCCAGAAGAGATCCTCATGTCTTAAACTTATCACCCTTATGGTGAGGTTATGCTAAATCCAACCCCCTCAGTCAAAAGAGGTGCTACTGTCAGGTTCCCCTTCTACACACTCATGCAGTTGCCAGCAAAGGCCACCTGGATTTCAGCAGAAATAACAAGATCAGGGGAACAGTAGATTTAAAGCCAACACCCACTCTCTTTTTTTAGAGAAAAAAAACCAACAAAGCTTCAAGGCACACCATCAACAGCAACAGGGGTAAGCTCAGAGCTGCTAAACCAACGCTGCCTCTGCCCAAACGCTCCTGAAGTTGTTAAATAACAATACAAGCAAAAGTATATCTTAACTTTTCTTAGAGCTTTTAAGGCAGGCATTCTTATCCGCTTCCTGAAAAGAAAGGGAAGGTACCCGAGGATACAGATGATTTCAGCGTGTACAGGACTCTGTCAGCAGCAAAAATCATGGAACAGTTAAGCACAATTTTCTCTAAATTTCAAAGGAATCTTCCTCGCAGAAGAATCAAGCTATTTAGAAATAAATACTGCTCTTCGGACATCCTAATTAAATAATATTCTCTTTTTTATGCTGGAAAGTGCTCTGGTCCCTAACAATCATCTGTGGATTTGGCACTTGCAAACGAATTGCAGATCATAGTTTTACCAAATAAGAGATTCTGTATTTGTTTTAAACTGGGTAGATCACACAAGAGCTGCCCTCCTGAGTCCCAGAATTTGAGAGACGAGTGAAATGCAGAGGTAGGCTGAAACCAGCCAGGTTTCATCACAGAGGGCCACGGGCTCTTAGGAGGTTGCCATCTCCATTTCAAGACAGAGTCAGCAACAGCTCGCTCCGTACTTAGAGACCTCCAAAAAAATCACGGGGAAAATCCACAGCACTGGTGATTTCCTTGCTCCTGTGCAGGGGGGCAGGCGATGCCATTCAGTCCGTGATATCCCTGACTCGGTCTGCCTTGAACTTTTGAATGAGCGTGATTCATGCTTCTCAGAGAAGTACTTAAGCCCTGCTCCGGGAAAGCAGAGAAGCACATGTTTGCCCTCAGCCTTGCCTTCAGCTGCTGAGTAACTCCCCTGAAGCTCATGGAACCTGAGCCCTCGCTGGAATTAAGCAGGGGCTTGATGGGGTGGGAGCTGGACTCGCACGTTTCTCTGTGGGAGAAGCTGGGGCAGCTTCTGTCGCATCCAAGTTGAGGATCTGGTGGGGTTTTTAACTTAGAGCCCCGGTTTTTTGACTGTATGACTGACTGCACACCGATTCCAGCTTTGTTCTACCCAAACTGAAAATTTCCCGAGTGTTTCATTAAGATTTCCAACCGCTAGGAAATATATAAACACAGATGACTTGCCCTCTGCTTTTAATAGCTCGTTATTTAGAGGGAGCCTGGAGTCATATCACGGGCTTTGAGTGCAAGGTTGGTTATAAACAACAAAACCAACTAGCTCTGTTTTCTGCCTGCCATCCCTCTATATGGATATTGAAGGACCTCCCAGCCTGTGAGCCAGGAAAGGTTTCTATTCCACCTGCTGCATATTTTGGACCACAGGGACTAACAGGTAGACGGACAGACCAACAGCTGTGTTTTGAGGAGCACAATCTCCCTTGTCCACCACCAAGAATGACTATTTTCACACCCTGTGCATCACGCAGCCGCTCAGCCCCCATCCAGGTGTTGGAAAAAAAGAAAGAAAGAAAGGGACCAGATGTTTTACAGCCGACCTCAGGGCGTCACCAACAGTGAGTGGGGATGCCCTGACAGCCCGGGACAGCCCCGTCGGTGGCCGGGACCACAGAAGAGCTGGAGCTCGGTGGGATGCTCCCCTCCCCCTCTCCCTCCCTCCGAGCTTCCCACCGGCACCACCGCCCCGACGGGAGCCCCCGCAGCCCGCGGGGACTCCTCCGGTAACACCTCCGGTACACGAACCCTCTCAAGCTCAAGGAGGAAAACTCAGGACGGTATATATACTCTATATATACACTATATATACTATATATATACTATACCGGCGGCAACCTGCTGCCTCCCCGGGAGGGGGCATTCCCCCCGCAGCCCCATCCCCTCGGGGCAGCAGCGGGCGATGCCAGCCCAGGTATCCCGCCCCCTCCCGCACCTCCCAAACTCAAATTGCGGCGGGGAACCCCCGCAAGATCCCCTCCCTCCTTCCCCAACCCCGGGGTACTCACCTGGGCTCCAGCGACAGCAGTTCCTGGAGCCCCCCCAACGTGGGCGGGGGTCTCTGCCCGGAGGCGGGGGGTG